>NC_139459.1:137000000-137325000 GCF_057233095.1 Heloderma suspectum
AAAAACAGGAGGTGAATCAGCCTCTTGCAGGAACATCATACTCAGCTGGTGGGCTGCATTTAGTTTGGTGGGTCAAAATGTATGTAGGACTGTTTAGATCCACAGTGGGTATCAAGAATCTGCTCCACTGCAGGAGTTTAGCCACCCCCTCTTAAACAAGTTTACTCTGGATTGTGACAGGGAAATGTGAACAGGTGTTTTTTTTTTTAAGTTCTCTGCTTTACCACAGAGAAGATGTTCAAGACGGTCACTTCCACCAGCTCCTAGGCTGTTATTCCATGGTAGGGATACATTTGGAGTATGTATTCTAAGAAGAGTTGTACTATTCCCCACTTCTTTAATACAAGGCTTTCCCAACCTCCAACCAGCTTCCATATATATATATATATATATATACACACACATATACACACACACACACACACACACACACACACTAAGACTAGTCCACACCAGTAGCAAAACTCTATACTCAGTATAATCTAGTGTAATACTGTGGGGATTATAATAATGAATTTGCAGAATTCCTCCAGTTTAAAACATATAATATTGGCAGCACATGGAGAGAAAAGCACAGAGAGATAAGCATCAAACATACAACAATCTAAAAACAAACAGAACAGTAAAGATATTTCTAACTTCTATGCTCTGAAACAGCATGAATGGAAGCTATCCAGCTCTAAAACCTAGGAGTATTCTGGACTGTAGGCGTTGAGTGCATATGTGTAGTGGACATTCCGGAAGACCATTGCGATCACAAGAAGAGCTACAGTAGTTTCCCCCATGCTCAAATCTCCATGCCTCTGGCCCTCTTCACACGAGGCTTTTATCATGCACTCACAGTCAGTCACTCGTGTAAGTTTGCAGGTCCTTTTCATGACATTGGCAACCTCCGGTGCCTCTCTCATAGTTTGTAAACTTTATTCTGCCTTTTTAAAAATCGATGAATGTGTAGTAATAAATATAAACTGCCATCAAAGCGGTGGTGTATTTCCAGAATCATGCAATATCGCAGAGCCATCTACTGGCTGTATAATTGAAACATATGGAACTTGCCCACAAAGGCAATGCACACACACACCCCCGGGAAGCACATGTATTGTGCCGAGCATAATCCCGCAAAGAAGAAGAAGCCTCAGTAAGGGTGAGGGATTTTTGCTTCATGTAGAGATGCTCTCAGTCTTTCCTTTCATTCATCCTCTGTGCCTGAACTTTCTCCTGAGCCCAGCCCTAAGGGGAGAGTTTAGAGAGGACGTTCCAGGCAAGATTGCCAGGTATAAGGCATAAACTAATCAGACATACCAGTGTAGAATGTTGTCAGGATTGATTCTGAGCGTATGGAGATAGTTAACAGTTCAGACTCAGAAGGGGAACAGCCAGAACCGGGGGAGGCATCTTCCCGAGCGAGTTCAGATATGGATAGGCATGCTTCTCAGCATACTAACACAGAGATGGCTGGGCCTGAAGCCCCCCCCCTTCCCCCCTCCATGAGAACCCAGGAGAAGGAAGAGGAGGAAAGTGTGGGATGTGACCTGAGGGATGCTAGACTGCAGCACAGAGCGAAGAGGGAAAAGTTAGAGGCAGAGCTCAGACGTTGGACCCTGTTGGCTATGCTTGAGGGTCAATGTAGGGAAGCATCACTGGAAGGGTGGGGCATCCCTCCCTAAGTTATTCTAGACAGCAAGTTCTTGTTTCAAACTGCTGGCAACGTCGTAGCTCCCATTTGGATTCCCTGTTGCCATTCGTAAATGTATGAAGTAGCTGTGTTCCTTTGTAGCCTGAGAGTCTTTGAGGATTTGCATCTGTAATGAACCTGTTGATAGTGAATTAAAGGCATGAGACTGAAGCCTCTCTTCTTGTGTGTGTGCATGAGGAAGGAGGGGGCCAAGAGAATGTGACAGCTGTAGCCAAATCACAGGTGTAGCTGATGGTTAATTAGTGACGTGAGCATGAGTTGGCAAGAATCTATGAGATACAATACAAAAGGCCCAAGGGAATTGATAACAAGGAACCTCTCCGTGGGCAAGGTTTATGACACATGACATGGATGACCGGCTCTAGGGCACGTCAGTTACTGCAGTGGGGATCCTGGTAACTGCAGGGATGTAAGTTTCCTGAACCTGCCTTTCCTTCCCATGTTCTTCTGCTGTTAATATCTTGCCTCTCCCTCTAAATAAAAGCTGGGGAAGGAATCAACCTGGTGTGTTTATTGCCTCATTCAAATCCTAAAGAACCTCTGCCACTGGCAGAACGTTACGTACACTCTTGAATCAGTCAGTCCAAAGGACATCATGTCCCCTCCAACAGGTGATGTTTCCCTCTTCATCCCGCACCCCCACTCCAGCCCAGCTCCTATCTAAAATATCGGAAGAATAATGACACTGGCCCATCATACATGGCTGTTGTAAGGGTTACTGAGATAATATATGTGATGCACTTTGAGCACTTAGAAATAAACATTATATAAATATAAAGCATTTATTGATATTAAGAGTGCTGGAAAGCTCACTTAGGATATGGGCTGGATTAAAAGACACAAACCCAAATGTCTCTTATCACTATTTTCTCCCCTTCCTAAACACACACAGAGGCATATAATTGGTACTTCCCCCTGTTCCCTCCAACATCTGCTAGTCCCACCTAATGATATTGCAACCATGTGGTCAGGGCAGTGAGTAAGGCCCTGCTAAGGTTTCCACTCCTATCAGAGGCCACTGGTGGCCACACGGGGCAGAATTTTCCCTGTGGTGGTTCCCACCCGCGTGGACAGTCACCCTCCCTTACAGAGGTCTGATGGGCTTCTTCACTTCAGGCCACTAGAAAGTCTGTTCTTCCTCACAAATCTCTTGAGTTGGATTCAGATTCTGCTGCTGCTGCCCTATTATAGTGGCTGTTTTCGTTTGCTGTTTAGGTTTGTAATGGTCATTGCTGATTTTTGTAGTGGTCTTTAGTTGCTTTTTTAAACTATATTGTGTCTGTTTTGTGAGCCATATGTCAGGATAGGCAGATTATGCATTTAAAAATGAATATTAGTCAATGAACTAATAAATGTCTTTTGGGGAGGCTGCAACAAATGATTAATCAATTCAATTAAAGATGTTTTGATCAATTACAAAGGTGTGTCTGACTAATGGAGCAGTAGATTTTTTTAAAAGGTTAATTCTTCGTAATATAAATACTTAGAAACCCATGAGTAGTAGGTGCTTTAAGAAAAATTCCCCCTTTTATCTCACACAAGAGTGAATGACTCTTCTGAAACAAGATAATCTTATAAGAAATCTTATTAATTGCATGGATTTTAATTATTTATTTATAAATGTATTCATTGCATAGATTTAATATTAATAAAACAATAGTTTTGATGAAAAATGGACACTTCCTTTGTTTTAAGATGATGCATGCATGTATCACAACAGGCACTATCAAGTGACCATGATACTTATTTTGGATTTCATGCTAGGGATACTATAATTTGGGCTTCTTCAAACGGAGTTTTTATCCTGCTATTGAGATTGGTTACTCACAGACGTTTGCGGGTCCTTTAGATGATGTCTTCAACCTCCAGGATGTCTCCCGCACAGAGGGAGCAATCCTATCAGGATCAACAGTCACCTCCAAGCCTGGGGATGACCACCTATCCAGTGCAGGCTGGGAGGAGTGATGAGGAGCGGATGTCCTCCATGCTCCCGCCACCCTGCTTTTGCAGCTAGACAGCCAATTTCGGCTATCTAGCCACGGGACCTCGGAGCACAGGAAGGGGCGGCCAGACGACACATAGGAAGTGTTACACTGGCACTTCCGACCTCCCCACCCTGACCCACCCCCGGGAACACCTTGTTTCCCCCACTCCGCGCTGCTCTTCCAAGCGCAGAGAACAGGGCCAATCTGCACTGCATATGAGGTGGCGCGGGAGGGGGTAGAGGTCAGTTCCCACAAACCAACCAATCCTATGGTTGTCTAGCCGCTGACTAGCAGCCATAGGATTGCACCCTAAATGACCTTTATTCCATTTTTTAAAAGATCGGAGATAATGAGCTGCCAAATTACCATGCTCGAGTTCTGCTTGAGTTCCCTCCATGAGAAGAGGAAATCCAGCAATAAGGGGCTAGACTACAGTGCCATCTTGTGGCTGTATAATGAAATATATGCAAGACTCAGATAAGGGGGGAAAGGAGGTGCATGAGAGACCATCGTGATCCTGCATTTAAAACGGAAAGAGAAACCGCTGTTTTAAATGTGGGATTTTACATTGATGTAGAGATGCTCTTTGTTTGCTTTTAATTTTAAAATCATTGGGAATGTGGCCACTGCTCCCCTCCCTGATGTAGGATAAAAGAGAAGCTCATTTTCCCCCTAACCTGGGGGGGGGGGGCCTTCAAAAGAGCCCAGAAGAAGGAGTAAGAGAGTCCCACTTCTGCACCAAAGTGCTCTTAAAATTACCACACTAAAGAAATTTTAGTATACTGCCTAAGGTTGCAAATCCTATGCACGGTTAGACAGAAAAAAATCCTACAGTTCCTAGCATGCCCCAGCCAGCATGGCTGGCCAGAGGGATGCTGAGGGGTTTAAGACTTTTTTCTGTCTAAACATGCATAGCATTGCCCCCTAAGTATGGGTAAATCTGGGCTTATTTAGGATTCTTTTATATTTGGTCCAAATAATTTAATTTTCAGGGGCAGTGGTTGGGAAATAAGGCCACAGTCTTTCACAGAGTTAGGCCTTCTTAAGCTTACTGAAACCAGTAGGTTTAAGCACTCCTAACACTGTACTAGATTGTGCCCCACATTCATATACTGCCTCTACACTACATTCTAAGCTTGAATGAGTTTGTTAGTTTGCCCCATGCCTCTATTCGACTTAATTGAGTAAATGAATATACAAGTCATATGCAGTCCATATAGAGGGAATGGAAAATTGGAAAATTTTGCCTCCATTTATTTTTTTTAAACAAAATTTATGATCTCTGAAATAAGAGATATAATCCAATGTTTTTAACCAGGAAAATGACATCTGCATGGTCTTATCTCTGACAAGTTTGAAATTAAATGTTTAAATTAACTGTGAAAAATATCTAAAGAGTCAGTATTTTGATTTTTGAACAATTTGAGAAACCTTTACTCAAATTATTGTTTAAATTAAACATTCAGTGTTAAATGTCTGATTGGGGCTTAATTTTAATAGAGAAAAATTGAAAACAGCTCTATTTTAGCAAGGGGGGGTACTCTTATCTTCATTATGTCCCTCAGCCTCCAATAATAAAAAAGATGCGCCCCACTACAGCTGGAGCAGGGGCTGAAACACACAGGCACAGGCTTTCTTCACATATCCCTATCCAGATGAAAATCTGTATGCTCAAAGCGGTACTGTGTGCACACTTTATCACCCATTACAGCTTCTGGGGATAACCATACATAGCTTCAATAAGAAAATCAGCAATAGCATAAGAATGTAAGAAGAGTCATGCTGATTCAGACTAAAGTCTATCTAGTCTAGCACTCTCTGACAAATTGTGATTGCTAATTATCTGACAGGGTTAGGAGGCACAGGCCTGGCTACTCTCCATGTACAGAAGTGGACTGGAGTCTTTCCCCTCCACCCCTGCAAACTAAGTAAAGACCTATACACTTTAGGACAATAAGGCATGGTTCAAAATCTTTTACAATGATCATCTGCACAAGTTCTGTTGAGATGAATAGGGATTACGCAAGTGAAGATCCTGGAAGATTGTGTCCCAGAGTGTTTAGCACAAAGCTTATTCCTCTAATGAGGCACAAAACTTGTGTTAGATGTGGAAAAGAATGAAAAAGATGTAGAAGAAAGATGGCATCTTACTGTTTATTAGAACATTTTTCCAGTAACTTATGTCTATACAAAAGAGATGTTGATTTTGGCCTTGAAGACATGGGTCAAATAATATTGTCAACAACATACAATATAAGCTTTCATTTAAAACACTCTTTTGACCCCGGAGGCTGAGGAGAGTTGAGAGGTTAGATTCCCTACCAATGCACTCTCCATTGCTTATAAATTCACTTCACTTTTTCCCCCAAGCAAGTAAAAATATATGCTAGATTAGTGGCACTTCACCATTACTACAGTTTTCCAACAGTAACTGACCCAGTCAAACAGATGGGGAATATTAAGTAGGCTACCTGCCGTGTCGAACTGGTTGCCCATCTGACCTTGTGCCATCACCACAGAGGTAAATTATACCAACTTCTCTACTTTTTTGTACATAGAATTAAAGACTCTTATATCCAGGTCCTACGTCTTTGAGGAAATTGCTGCCCACAGAGAATATATTCTTACGCCGGTAGCCAGAGTGCTGATGTCCTCAGTTCCAAATTTTTCCCCTCTCCATTTTTTTGAATAAGAGCAAAATAATTTGTCTTACACATTCATTATCAGAATTAAAGATTTTCTTTATCTTACCTATTTCTTTTCTTTCAATAATTTGTAGGCTTCTTAAGAGGACACATAGCATGAAGAACAGAAATACAATTTGTGATCCACACAGCAAGACATATTTACTGGTTATAACTTATTGACCTGGTTTGCATGATCAAAACAGCCCACTGTGGCTGTTCTGACTACGTGAACCTTATTTAAGCCATAGCAGGCTGCAGCACATGCTGGTGCGTGCCAGGTGGGATTGGAATATTCAGCGCCTGGCTGCGGCTTGTACTACTGTGAAAACCTGGGGGAGGGGTGTTGTGCGAGGGTTACATAATCCTCACATAACCCATGGCCAGTTGTTGGTTATGCCATGGTTGTTTACCTCTGCACAACCTCTGCTGCCTGGTTTCACATGACATGAAAAGCCGCTGCTGAGTGTTAAATATTCTAAATGGCTGCCCGCACACACTGGCACATGCACAGCCCATCATGGCTGGTGGGCTGTGGTGTGTGCCGGTGTGTGCGGGTGGCCATTTTGAATACTTAATACCCGGCTGTAGCTTTTCCTGTCATGCAAACCCAGGTGGCAGAGGTTTAATAAGCCATGGTGGGCTGTTCGATCATGTGAAACAGCCCACTGAGTTCTTTGTTCAGTCATCTGAGTGGTTACCAATACTTTTTGTCTACTGAAGGTGTTCTTTTAATATTGTACCAAAAAGGAAGATAGTATTTCAGCTCAGGAAAGTATCATACAAACAATTTATGTCATAGTTCTTATTTTCTGTTGTTTGTCTTATATATAATGGGTTGAGTCCAGATTTAGTTGAGTGCAATGGGGCTGGCAGTCCCTCTAGCCCCCCGCCTCCAATGGTACACAGATGGACAGGGGAACCCTGTTGAATGGAGTAGGCTTGTGGTGCGGGTGGCTGAGGGGAAAAAGCGAATCCCACAAATCAGGCAGAGGCACCTTCCACATCAGGCAGAAGGACCTTTCTACCTTGGAGTATGCCCCTTTGAACTTAATGGGGCTTATTTTTGAGTAGACATTCATAGGATTGCACTGTAACTGTATTTTCCCTCAAGTGCTTTCCAAAAGTATTTTCCCGCAAAGCATGCATTTTAAAACACACTTTTTAAAAGCCAAGAACTACATTGGAACATTCAGGAAAGTATGAAAGCAGTGGATAACTAAATTTGAATCTGCACATTAGTCAGGGAGATGCAGGTCAGGTCAGGTAATAACAGAATTTACAAAATTAATTTTTTTATTTTTAAATACAAATTTTAAAATGCCTCAAACATCCCTACCTAACATGACTAGATCCAAAACACTTCAAAAATGTGATTCAAGTTGGTATTTGTTTGATATTCTGTACCTCCTGTGCCCAGCCTTTCATGGCTGCATGCCCTGCTAGGAAATCACTTGGTAAGTATATTTAGTAGGACACTTTTCAACTTTTTTAATGCATACATAAAATCAAAATATTTAGTGAACCAAGAAATTAACATCTTCATAAATTCTCGATCTATACGCCATCATGCCTGCATGGTATTAGAATTATTTGGATCTTCATTACATAAGCAAGAACGGGCAATATCATGTTGCCCAAACACAGTGGGAAAATATAAGGATTATATTAGCAACCAGGTTTTCCACAAAAACTCTGCTGTCAGGACACAAAGACAGGGCGGTGAGGGGGGGATTTGTAACATTTGACATGGTTCGCAGATTTTAATCCAAAGCAGCTCTAATTAATCTCCGCAGCTTTGCAGAAACCCTGTGCCATGTACAGCTGTATGGGCATTGCTGCTCTTCTGTCTTAAATTTTATAGGAATTGAAATTTCATTACCAGAGCCTCCTCCTTGACTCCCCCAGATCTGAACTGGCAAGAATCTGATGGACCATTTATCAAAAATGAGTCCTCCCCTCACCCCTGTCCTCATCTATCTATCTTTTACATTACATTTTCAATTCCACCTTGCACTATCAATGACACTAATTTTTCTTTGGGGTAAATCCTATTTACACAGCCAATTATGGCAGTATTCCAAATACCCTTTGTTTTACATAACATTTGTCAATTGACTTTTTAAAAGAGCAGGAGCTCCACATCAAAGTTGAAATAATCTCTTGTTGTCATTGTTTTCCTTTGCTCAAAATATTTCTAAATCTCCACTTAATAATTTTTTTTAAATTAACAACTGTATTTCATTTTTACCAAATCCAATTAGAATCATGGCACTCCCCGGAGATCTTCCTTAAAAGAGTGGGAATTATTTAGTGCACCCTGCCATGAGCACATTTACTCTGATACTTCAGAATAACTGACCTGTTTTTGACCTAAACCTTATTATTTACATGCTGAAAGCTATATATGCTGCATTTCCTACTAAAATCTGCAAATACATTAGTCACTCAGAGTCTTTTGTAAAGGGACCCCCAAATCCAATCTAAATGCCTAGAATTTACCTGTTGTTTTTCTTTTATACATATAAATAGCTGCATTTCCATTCTCTCTTTGTTTCTCATTTTCATTTTCTCCTAATATCTGCATGTAAATGTCTGAAAATAGCATCTGTAATTGAGGATTATGAAGTATAGCCAGCTCCTGACAGGCTGCTAAGGAAGATGGATTATCCTCATTTTTCTGTAAATTTTGTCAATTTTGGAATTCATAAGCTATCAACACTGATCAAAATGTGACCGCACAGCTGTGTCAAAAAAGAAAGGAGCAATGACGACGTAGCTCCCTTGTTCACTGAGAAGATTGGTTCTCTAGTCCATCCCCCAGTCCCCCCACCCTCTTTCCCCCAGCCCACTCCTTGAGAGTGGGGGGGGGGAGAGAGAGAATGAAAACACTGCATACAGGGCCATCACTAGTTACTGGCATTTTCAACCACAGCCCCCTCCAGTCCACCTCCCAAAAATATTTAGATAAACAAATTGAACGTACACAAATTCTCTAGTGCACTGATTCAAATCACAAAGTATAATTTATTGCATGTTCTCCCTTCTTTATTTATCCCTAAGTAGTGAACACGATTTCCATTCAGGAGGTTTGTTATGTTCCACTCCTACCAGACAATCACAGCACACTTGAGGCAATTGTTTAGCCTCTTCCTCTCAATTTTCCCATTACTGGGAGTAAGTACTGTTGGGACTCTTTAATAGCCTGACTGCAGCCCATATCAATAACAGATGAGGTTTAATCGTCCAACACAAAAATTATTTAGGCTTGGTAAGGACATTCAATGTCATTTGCATAATGGCATTTCTATCCTGCGCACCTAACCCATCGTGCATAAACAAGACCCTGGGACCATAAATAATAATAAATCATGACGTCCACGCTCCTCTTGCCGTAATAGGAGCCACTCTTTGTAGAAATTATTTCGGCAGAAAATGGGCACTGTAATTTTAAAGACATGTGACAAGCCACAGATCTGTAAATCACCCTCTCTCTCTCTCTCTCTCTCTCTCTCTCTCTCTCTCTCTCTCAGACTCTCTCTTATACACACACACACAAACCCCCAAAGGTTTCTAAAGTGAACATAAGAACACATTAAATAATAGAAAATTACGGACACTTGTGGCTGAAACAGTAGCTATTTTCTTAACATTTGTTTCATTTTTTCTATGGTATGCCAGATAATTTATCTCAGACTCGGCTATCACCTAAAGTAGAATGAACTACCATACGACGCATATATCACTCCCCATAGTGAAGTGGTATGCCCCATGTAAATGTTCTGGAGTGGAAAAACAGGAGGAGGGAGAAAGCAGGACTAGGTCTCTGGAGCTACCAAGATGAGGTGGGAACCCTGTGGATTTTCAGGAAAAACTTGGTTTTGACCTTCAAAATCCCCCATTGGGAAGAATCTTCAGCTGTACATGCACACTTGAAAGATGTAATGGCAATTGAGAGCACAGTACATGTACAAGACTAGGGAAGATGGAGCATTGGGAAAATGGCACAAGCAAGTGAAGAAAAGGATTGGCTGAAGGCTCCTTCACACGGGTATTTTTTGGTGTGATTGTCATTCTTCATGCACGGTATTTCCCGCGTGCAATACATGATGTCATTGTCCTGCAGTAGCTATTCCACACCTTCCCCTGTTTCCCCTTATATTTCTATATGCGGAAAATGTGGCATTATTCGCAGCCATGCAACAGATCCGCCTGTGTATCGCTGACATCGCGCTATGACACGCTCTGTGTAAGCAGGTGTTGGGCAATGTGGTGTTGATGTCACCTAGTGACAAGGATTGGGTGGGAATGTCACCCCTTCGCCATTCCACTCCTGGGAACAACACTGGGAACTTCGGAAGTGCAGTATACCAGCGTTTCACTAGTACAGCATGCAGAGACTGCTGCTGCTCCGAATACCCGCAACCCCTTTCCACTCAATCCCCTCTCCCAATACATACTCAAATGAGAAAAGTCTTACTGCTTACTTTTACAAGGGCAATACTGACTTGTGCGCAAGGGGGGGACGACTTTGTAAGTGCAACATACCAGCGTTTCATTCGTACAGCATGGCAGAGATTGACCTGTGCACATGGGGGCGGGGGGGGGAGGCTTCTGAAGTTGCGAACGTAGTGGGGATTGTATATAGAAGTTGCTGAGGTAGGGATCAAGGGCAGCAGAAGTGAAAAGGGGAGCCAAGGACGTTGAAATGGAAACATTCATGCCAAGAGGGGGGAGGGGCTACCACAGAGGGGGTGGGCAGAGGGCGTACAACACTGCTGTCATCTGATATCATCCCACCAGGCTCTTCCCACCAGTGTAAATTGCGGGTAGCATTATGCAGTAGAAGAAAACCCGGCTGTTAACTAACTGCTTTAAATCCTGCAAAGAATCCAGAAGCAGAAGCCCCAGTAAGCTGCAGGATAAAATGCCTGCTGTGATGAAGCCCTGAGTCGCAACCTATCGGCACAGGCTGCTGGTGGGGCAAAAGAGTAGAGTGATCAAAAAGTGAGTGCTTTCCTTCCCAGCCTTAACACACAGCAGATGAGAAAAGGGGGTCCACTCAGCCAACCTCAGGAAACACAGCCAGCAACAGTTAGGATATTAATGGACAACGTTACCTAAACAGGTGGCGATTTTTAAAAAGTTGAAACAAGCAATATAATGAGAAAAACTGAAGTGCACATGCCCATATTTCTGAACATGCAGAAAGGGATAAGTAAAGTTGACAATGTTAGATACATGTGTAGAAGCAATACACTGTGAGCAGAAAGCAAATAGCCAGTGTTGTTCTGCAAATGCTTGCACAAAAGAACACACAGTAGTCTTGCACAAGCAGAAGAACATTTTTGGATTTAGTTTCATTTTTCCCATGCAACACAGGTCCAAAACAGCCCTTCTATGAGCAGAAGACATCTTCCGCAGCAGAAGGGTGCCTAAGGCACAGAAATTTGAGCTAAGCTTTGGGCAAACATTAGTGGGTTTTCCTATTTTTACTGGCTGTGTCATACATTGAAAATCTCCGGAGGTCAAACTGTGAATATTAACAATGCAATTCTAGATCTTATTATTCTTAAAATATTTAAAAGACTAACAAAAAAACCATAAACCCAGATCTGCCAGCTGGTGGGGGTTAGGATGAAGTGGAGGTGTTCCTCCACCAGCGGAGAGGAGCTTCACCAGCAGGGGCCACCTCTGCCCCAAGGCCCGAGTTAAACCCTCAGAAATCTCTGTCGGCATAAATTTACCACTGGCAGTGTTCCATGGGCAGTTCAGAGGCAGTATTGGATCCACTGGATCCAAAGCCCCTCCATTTCCCTGAGAGATGTGAGGATCAGGCCCTTCAATTAAGCTAGCATGGGGTTGGCATAGTTAATTCCCCCACACAATTGGTTTTGGGTGGGTGGGGATTTAAAAAAAACAAAGATTTACCAGGGAATAAGGCAAGGGAAAGCCGCCACACCCACTCCCAAGCCCCCAGCTCCCACCACTTCCCTTCTCCACCCATCCCACTTAGGACTGCCCTCCAATGCACCAAATTACACACTGATGTTATTTGCAAAAATACTGATAGTTCAGTATTGGAAGCGGTTGGAACTACTTCCTATGAAACTTTGATTATTGAAAGAAGGACTGTTAACCAATTAAAGAAATTTCACTTGATTAATTATCTGTCTTTTAATTGGTTAAATTTAAACAAATATCCATAAAACGAGATTGTTCAATATAGGTGCCTTATTAAGATACCAAAGGACAGGAAAGATAGATTTTGCTTTGTAAAGGTAACAATTATTATTCCTTGATATATTCTCCCACATTGTTCTGTTACAGTACTACACTATAGCCACAATGGATTTAAAAAATAACTCACAACTCCATTGATTAAAATTTGCCCTAATATGGCTTCCAGTAAGCATGTTTACTCAGAAGTAGGTTTACTCAGAATCCAATGATAACAGTTTCCAAATGGGTAGCTGTGTTATTCAGCTGCAGCAAAAAAAAAACACCCAGCAGTGCCACTAGGGCAGGACTATAGGGCAGAAGTTCAGGGACCCACTCAGCAGAATGAGCAGGAGGGCCCCCAAACACAGCAGGGCTGGCTTACCAATGGGTCTACTTATAGTAGAGTACATCTGGATCCAGCCCATTCCCATCTAAAAGAGGCCCTCTGTAAGACCATTAAATCCAGAGCCTAAAATTATGTAACTGCACCACTGAAAACAACAAAGGGTCTTGTGGCACCTAGAAGACTAACACGTTTATTACAGCATACGCTTTCATGGACTAGAGTGCACTCCTTGGTTGCATCAGAACTTCTCCCTACTTAATGTGCTTGGGACCGCAGCTTCCATTGATTAATCTACCAATGTAATGCTTGCACTCCTAACTGAAAGTTTTAGAAACATCAAAGAAATTAAAATAGTCATATAAAATTCAAAGAGAAGGAACATGGCATGAATGGAGGAAATCAGTGAGATTTGGATTTTGGCAAAACATTGACAACTTCAGAAGTGATAAATGTTTGAATGGATCTAACTCTGAGTACTCAACATAGCACTGAATTATTTGAATGGCACACTCATAACAGGAGCAGCTAAATAACCCACAAGTAGGAGTGGCTAAACAACCCACAAACCTTCTCTCTGTGGTTTGGTTAGAGTTATGTGTGAACTAAGGACTCTTGTTTGCTCTTGGATTATTTATCTGGCTTGTCAGGGGAGAGACAAACTAGAGTTTCTAGTTCGCACATAACACTAACTAAACCACGGACAGAAACCACAGACGGAAGGTATGTAGGTTGTTTAGCCATTTCCATTTGCAGCAGCATGCTGCCTCATTCACAATAACTCACAATCTTTTAAAAAATTGTGAGTTGTCGTGACATATAAACTGACCACTGTCTCTCAGCCTAACCTACCTCACAAGGTTGTTGTGATGATAAAATGGCAGAGTGGATAATCATGTATACCATCTTGAGCATTTTGGAGGAAAGGTGGGATATCAATGTAATTGCCCCATTCACTTGCAGGGGGGAAAGTAGCCCTGTGGTTGCCTCAGCCTAGCCTTGCCAGTGCAGTGGAGCTCATAGATGCCACACTGGGGACCCCAAGACTATGGTGTTGGCACAAACTGCGCTGCAATAGTGGAACACCAGATATGCCATTGCCATGACAGATATGCTAACAGAACTGCCCACATATACCAGCAGAACACTCTGCTTGTGCAGCCAGTGGGCAGGCTAATACAGGATAGAGTCACTGGTGCTATGTAGGAAGCACATGGGAGGAGAATATTTACACTACATCCTGTGCTCCTCCAGACCACAGCCAAGATCACGTCAATAGTGGAAGTTTACACCAGTCACCAGCCCAAGACCTGGCTCAAGAAAGGGGAAAATTAAAGAATAGCCTCCACCACCATCCATCCTCCATTGACGACTGCTCTGCCCACATCATCATGACAGAGCATAGGATAGGATGTAGTTTAAGTCAGCACTAAACACAGCACATCACTACCACTATATAAACCCCACACACGGAGACCACAACTCAGATGATATGCCACACAGCAAGGGGGACATATCTCTGACCCAATATCATGCACACTTCAAGTTCTTCAGGGGAAAAACCACGTTGGCCAAACACTAGTGAGTAGGGATGTACGAAACGACTTACCTGTTTCGTTTTGTGACATCCGTGGGGGGGGGAGGCGCTCCATCCCTCCCCCCGAAATCCTTGCCAGCCAGCTCCTCTCCATGGCAACTCCACGGAGCCACCAGCCAGGGCCACCTGCAGCAACATCCAGCTGCTGCTGGGCTGCGCAGGGACGCAAACGGTGGCTGCCGTAGCCGCTGCCATTTGAGTCCCTTTTTTTCGCCGTGAGAGGCTACGTAAATATTTACGTAGCCTCTCACAGCAAAAAAAAGGAACACAAATGGCAGCGGCTATGGCGGCCGCCATTTGCGTTCCCTTTTTTGCTGTGAGAGGCTACGTAAATATTTACGTAGCCTATCACGGCCTCCTCAGGGATGCAAATGGTGTTCCTGCGTTAGCCGTGATAGGCTACGTATTTATGTAGTCTATCATGGGAAAAATCATGAAGTGAATGGCGGCCGCATGTGCGGCCGCCATTCACAAAGCAGCACGAATGGCACCAGGTCGGTGCTCTGTTTCGCGCGCCTTTCGTGGGGTGGTGGGGCGTAGGGGCTTCATTCCATCATGGATTTCGGAGGGCCGAATGCACTGGCATTCGGCCTCACTGAGATCCGTGGCAGAATTCTCCGCCATCCCTACTAGTGAGCACTTTTGCTTCGCAGGACAATTTGTTCAATCCCAAGCCAGCAACAAAAACAGACTGTTTATCAAGCAAGCTTGAGGCTATGTTCAGATTCACAAGTTGTAGTGACCAGTTATATCAAAAGACAGAATGCTCGAGTAGCACAACTGGATCAGCAGAAGCAATAATAAATCCTAGTAATACACTGTAGCTGATCCATGAAATGATCAGTTGCACACTAACCTTATGCATACACATGCTTACTAATACCATAATTACATTCATCACACATTGGCCTGGTTTGCTTGTTTATGCCACAGCGTGTGCTGGGCACCGTTTGCCTAATTTCCCATCTGAGTGCAGCTTGTCACATTGTCTGAATGCGGGTGTCATGGCTTGTTGTAGAGGGAAACAACCCTCAGATAGTCCATGGCCTTTTGCAAGCACCAGCACAATCTATGGTTTTTTTAGGCCACAGTGATCATGAGAACCAGGCCATTGTATATAGTAAGAATTTCCTTTGTCAAAAATCAGTGGTTTATTTAATGAATGATATGCTGCAGTATTCAACCAGTTATTCAAAACTGGTCAAAATCTTGAGTATATCCTACCAAAACTGGCATTTATTATATCAGTTTCTGTGTTTCAAATCCTTCTGAAGTCCATAAAATGACACAGTCAGAGGAACCCATACTTTGCCAAATCTATTACTAACACTCTAGAGCAGAGTATAGGAGATGAACTCCCTATAATTCTGAACAGACATGTTACTAATAAGGGTGTACAGAATATGTAAAATCCATTCCATCTATGTTTGGCAGATTGTCAGGCACCTTTCATTCCATCATCCACCCAGCAATGGAATTGGGGCAGTTTCCAAATTTGCGCAAATTCACACATGCAAAAGTGTGCAAATTCCCCCCAAATGCACATTTTCAGGCTTTAGCCTATGGAAGAAATGTACATTTTTGGCCAAATTTTTAAAATTTTGTGTATTTTTCTATGTCGAAAGTTGGGAAAATTAGAAAACCAGTCCATACATCCATGGAATCTGCCCAACAGGGGGAAAGCCAGTGCACCGCGGAATCCACGGGTCAGATTCATGAAAATCCAAACTCATTTGGTTCAGTTGGAGATTTCTTTGATATCCCTAGTTATTAGACCCTCATAATTAATTAAGGGTTAAGAAAAGGTACACATGATTTCATATTCCAGACTACAGTCATCCACATGCTCTAGAACAGGTGTGGGCAGATGCTTGATTAGAATCTACTGGTAGATCTCTGGATGATTTGCAAGGGTTTCTGACTCCCAATTGTTTAACAATAGCAGCAATATAAAGCCTTCTCCTCCCTAAAGTAGGCTACTGAAACTATGGGGGGAAGCAGAAGTGGATTTTTTGCAAGAAAAGCATATGAGCTGAGTTCAGATATTGAAAACAAATTCCTGGGCTGAACATGTGCTCTGAGATGGATTATTTCGTAATTCGAAGTGTATGCCTATTGCCTACCCCCCTGAGCCACTATTTTGCACCTGGTTCCAGTTTGCAGACCTTGGGTTTCTAGCAAAAGACAAAGTAGATCCTGCAAGCTTGAGTTCTGTCCACCTCTGCTCTAGAAGTTTCAGATCTGGGACACACGTTCAATCAATATTTTTACCCAATTGTTCATCAAGCTTAGAAATCACATTGTGAAGTTGTAGGAATTCTTTTTAAAAATAATTCAACCCTATCTCAAGATACCATGCTTTAAAGGCTATATAGGAAATATTGCTTTAAAATATGTTCCTTTGGAGTGTAAATTGCCTCATAAATGTAGGAAATGCCTACAAAATGAGCTGGAGAATATTAGCAATTTACAGACCTAAACGTGGGAGAATTCTATTCTGGTCTATTCTAAAACAAAAGGAAGGGAAATTGCAGAGCTCTGCTTTGAACCAATATAGCAGGATTCTCCCATTAGCTGAGAATAAGTGCAATATTTCCTGCCATTTCCAAAACTCAATTGCAATGCAGCACAAAGACTTTCTGTTTAAATGAGTAGGCTCTGGGTTATCACAGCTTCCCATTATACAAGTCAACAAGCATGTTTATTTGCTTATAGGTTTCTCTTTCAGTCTCCTGTAGGGTTAATGTAGACAGCAGGACATAGGTCAATGTTGTATAAAGTGAAGTTTCCATACAATGCAACATTGTGTTGACTGCATTATAATGCCCAGTTGCAGACAGTTCTATATCTATTTTCTGAGAGCAAGTGGTGAACATCACATACACACTGTAAACTGCATGATCTCCCCGGTTCTATTATTTTTCAAAGGCGCAAAGACTATATGAGCAATTATACTGTACTCATCTCACTCATATATTATGCCTTGACACAATATTGAAAATCTGATAGATGGCCAGTAAATCACTGCTCTGCCCCAGTTCATGTGTGGAGTCCATTGTTTGCTTCACTACTATCTATGAAGTTGGGGACTTAGAGAGTTGCCATTTGCTGTCTGTCAAAGATATGAATGCTAGGAATGGAGCAGCCCTTTTCACAGCTAACAGCTTTCTGGTTTTCTTTTGACTGGCTGGGAGTGGGCTATTTTAATGCTGGTGCATGGTTCTCAACAGGAGATTGATCTAGAAAAAACACATCAGAATTTGTTTAATAAGCTACTTAAAGTCACAAGGAATTCCCTATCCTTTCTCACTGATTTCTGCAAAAGTTTTTTGTTTCATAACATTTACATGGACAATCTACTTGAGCAGATTGCTAATTTAGTTACGGAAAAGCTATACTCCCCATTCACCAGGTGCATGAACCCAGCACCACAACTAAACTCAATTACTCCATCTTTCTAGCTGGCCCCTTGCAACAGCCTTCCCCAACTGATGCCCCACAGATGTTTTGGACTTCACCTCCCATTGGCCCCAGCCAGCTTGGCCAAAGTTCAGGAATGCTGGGTGTTGTAGTCCAAAACATCTGGAGGGCACCAGGTTGGGGAAGGTTGCTTCACAACATGTCCAGAGCCTCTAAATATACTTGGCTTCCATTTGGTTTGGATCTGGGCCATTTTGGTTGTGAGTTGTGTCAGCCCAGTTAGGAGTTTCCAAGGGAAGCTCAAACAATGAAGATGTCAGAGGTGAAGGAGGTATGTGTACAGCTAAAAGCTCATATGCATGAGAGATTGTTCTCTGTGTGTGTGTGTGTGTGTGTGTGTGTAAGTGAAGACACCTACAAGTGTAAAAGAATGTAAGCTGCACATCCATGTACATTTGTGTAAGTTTGTGCATGTATGTGGGAATGAGTGAGATTTAAGCACACTTGTGTAAAGCTGAATGTACACTTCTGAGGTGGTACATGTGGGCTCTTGATGCAGCAAACTGGCAAATTCAAAATCATTGGTATTATACCCAGACAAAAGAAAGGTTCCCCACCCTTTTTTATAGGTTTGTCCTGTACCTGTTTCTGCTGTATAAAAGCATACAAAAATAAACACATATGAGCAGCAAAAAAAGAAGCATCAGTTCAGAAACTCAGCTACTATAAATTGATGAAGATCAGCCACACAGACCAATCTAGGAAGGTTCAAGGTTATGGCTATGGCATGTGTATCTCTGGAACCACTGGCACGACCAATGCTGTGGTTCCTTTCCTTTTGAATAGCTCCCTGCCATCCAAACGGAAACTTGGTACACACGTAGTCCAGGACAACTGTATTACTAGAAATATTAGGAGAGGAAGCATGATGTTTGCCTCATAAGAAAGCCACAATACAGATGGAATGGACTGCTGAGCTTTGGATGTTCTTTCTGTGTGGGGCTGTCTCCTTCACATTTCTTGACAATACTTGGATCAGGAGAAGAGGGTGATTTCCATTAGCAGCAGAATGCAGGCTGTATTTACTAGCTTCAGTTATTGATACGATATTGATATAATGTGCCTGAAACATCCCCGTGAACAATATTTGCTGAAAAAATCAGTGAGTAAGAACAAATAAAACTGGGTCAAATGAAAAACTGAAGCATATCCCCACCCAGACAAGACGGAGGTACTGTTAGTGGGTGGTTCGTCTGCCTGGCTAGGTGATATTCAACCTGTTCTGGAGGAGGTTGCACTCCCCCTAAAGGATCAGGTTTGTAGTCTGGAGGTGCTCTTGGACCCAGAACTGTCACTTGAGGCACAGGTGAACTCAGTGGCATGAAGCACTTTTTATCAGCTTAGGCTGGTATACCAACTACACCCTTATCTGGACAGAGATAGCCTAGCTACAGTTATCCATGCTCTGATAACCTCTCGTCTGGATTACTGCAATGCGTTATACGTGAGGCTGCCTTTGAAAATGGTCCGGAAACTTCAGCTGGTCCAAAATAGGGCAGCAAGGTTGTTAACAGGCCAACAAGCTCACATTACGCCAGTACTTTCCCAGCTGCACTGGCTGCCAGTCCATTTCCGGGCCCGATTCAAAGTGCTGGTATTAACATTCAAAGCCCTTAACGGCTTGGGGCCAGGTTATCTGAAGGATCACCTCCTCCCATAGGTGCCTGCCCAGACTTTAAGATCATCCTCAGCGGTCCTTTTCTGTGAGCCCCTGCCAAAGGAAGTGAGGCAGGTGGCTACTATGAAGAGGGCCTTTTCTGCTGTGGCACCCCAGCTGTGGAATGAGCTCCCTAGCGAGACTCACCTGGCACCTATGTTGTATTCCTTCTGGCAC
The DNA here is from genome assembly GCF_057233095.1 of Heloderma suspectum. NCBI lineage: Eukaryota > Metazoa > Chordata > Lepidosauria > Squamata > Helodermatidae > Heloderma > Heloderma suspectum. The sequence continues at coordinate 137,019,842 of NC_139459.1, forward strand.
CCGGTGAAGACCTTTTTATTCTCCCAGGCATTTTAGCATTTTAGGTTTCAAGTCTTTTAGCTTTGGTGTTTAAAATCTGTATTTTAAATATTTGCATTAACGCTAGGTTTTATTCTTGTTGTATTGTTATATTGTGTTTTTAATGCTCTTATATTTTATTTTGTTTTACCCAGCAATTTTTGGTTTTAATTTTTGTGAATTGTCCAGAGAGCTTCAGCTATTGGGTGGTATAGAAATAAATAAATAAATAAATAAATGTTTGATCCAAGGTATCTGACTACACTGCACATGAAATTTCATGTTCTGTAATGTGATACTAGCATCACTGTTGCTAGAATACACCTCATGCTAAGCACTCAAGTGTTAGAGCAGTATGTCTTAGGATCATGCTGTTAAAGATATGGCACACACACTGCTGTTTCTGAGAGTGCTCAAGAATACCTAAATGGTTTCACAAGTCACAGAAACCTTTTTAAAAGCAAAACCTGTTAGCTGCATACCTGGGTCCAGCAGCTATTGTTTTTGCAACATTTCTCAGCAACCATAATCCTATTGTCATGCAATGCACCAGGCTGCATCAATCATGCTGTGTTATGTTGTGTCACATAACATAAAACAATATGACTGGCGCCACCCAACATGACATGCTGCAACATGGTGCAATATGCAGGAAATTTTTATACAGTTTTCCATGAAAACTATGCACACACAAAACCAGCTTGTCAGAAATGGGGAGGAGGAGGGGGAATCTGTTGAAGCTTGAAGCTTCCATATTTAAAAGGAATAATTCACAGACAATTTCTACTATTGTAATCCTTTTGTAGTAAACTTGACCAATGCAATTTAATTGGTCTGGAAATCACATTCTTAATGGGCCCATTAAAAGAAACATTGTTCCTGTTCCTGCTGCTAGATGAACGGTACCTCCTGCTGTGTACTTCGTTGTAAATTTGTTGTTTGATTATTAATTTGAGATTTTGGAGTTGACATAAAGGAAGCACACAAGGGTGCTGCTGTTGCTTTTAAGGACTAATGTTGCTTTAACACTGTCATTGCTTTCCGGACCCTGTAAAGCTGGGGCTGCCTTAGAACTTTCTACCAATTACAGAACTAAGGACATGAAAGCAAATGCTTGCAATACAAAATATTTTTAATGCTAGGTTTAGAAAGGTCCTGAGGTCCATCCTGCCTTAAAATAGAATCCTCCGGCCTTCTACAGGTTATTCCATATAGTTCCAGATAACTGAGCAGGAATAAAAGATGCAGAGTACGAGAGGTATACAATTGACAAAATGGACAAGGTACTGGATACTGCATAAAAACAAGAGAAACAATTCTCAAGTGCCTGAAGGTTTGTGTTTGTGTTTAGAAGCCCCTGAAGAAGGAGATGTATTTCCAAAACACATCACGCAGAATAAATGTTTCAGGCGCTTTGAGAATTATTTCTGTCTTATTTTTGCGGAGCATACTAGAGGTTCCATTGGAACAGATAGCTCTATAATACTTGAGTTAGTAAGCCAAGTCACCTGCTACATGGAAATTGGGATAGTGGGAGAGGGGTAAAGCCATTAGACACTGTAACCCCCAGGGAAGGGTCACAGTTCAATGGTAGAGCAAAAGGTTTCAGGTTCAATCCCTGGCGTTTTGAGAAAAAGCTGAGAAAGACTCTAATCAGAAATCCTGGAGAGCCCCTGCCAGTCAGTTTAGACAATACAGAACTACATGAACTAATGATCTGACTTGTAGGGGTTCATCTCACGGAGCTTTTATCCTGCTATTGAGGTGGTTCTCTCACAGAAGTTTGTGGGCTCTTTAGATGATGGCGTTACCCTCCAGGGTGTCTCCCACAATTTCCCCCAGCCTATCCCATGTGTTCCCCAAACGCAATAAATGTGGTATTTTTTCCAGCCCACAGAACAGGAGCAGTGTGACCTCCCTGTGAAATTCTCCAATAGTGGAAGAAACCACTCTGCCTGCTGTGGGTGTTTGTTTTCACTTTCTGCGGGGGCACGCGGCCAGGATGGAAAAGGTATTGAGGATGGGAGTGGGGCATGCAGGAGCAGATTTGACAGGTGCGAGGGCAAGCATCGCCTGTTGATTGCAACTCCTGCCTCTGCTCAAGTCTTGCTGAGGAAGGACTTTCCTCGATACAGAGGTGTCTGCCATGTAAATGCTTGAGCACATTTCTCAGTTGGAGGGAAAAGAGGGTAAAACGCCTCCCTGCAACCAAGGGAGACACATCTGATCCCCCACCCCACCAATCTCAGAAGTAACGTCCTCTGTTGATTCAGAGCACCCATTAAGTTCAATGAGTCTTACTCTCAAGTAAGTGTGCCGAGGGTTGCAGACTTACAGGGCGCTTATGTCTACTCAGAAGTAAGTCCCATTGAGTTCAATAGGGTTTACTCCCATGTAAGTGTGCCAAGGGTTGCAGACTTATGGCACAATCTTACATTTTATGTCTACTCAGAATTAAGTCACAGGTTTCTTGGGGGCTGCAAAAAAAGGGTATAGCAGAAGTTAAGCTACAGAAACAAAAAACCCCACCCCAGCTCCTTTGCACACATGCCAGGGAGGGAGGAAGGCACTCCCTCAGTTCAAACCACGTGTCTGCTGTGTAAAGGAACCCTTCCTAATCCCTCAAAGAAACCGAAAGCAGGAAGTTCAGGAAAGGATGTGGATTCTTGCGGGGGGGGGGGGGTGCTTAATGTAGAAACACCCATATAAGGCAGCTCCCCATGTTCTATCAAAAAATATCTTCCCAACTGAGAGCAAGGATGGTATAATGGATAGAGTGTTGTCCTAGAACAGGGAAGACCCAGCTTCAAATCCCATATCATTCAGGAAGCTCACTGGGTAACTTTGAATTCATCACTAACTGGCCTTGCAGGGCTGTTTTGAGGCTAACATTGCAGGAGAGGAGAACCATGTACACTGCCTTGAACTCCTTGGAGGAAGGGTTGGATATTATAAATGTAATAAATAATATGAAAATGATCCATTGAACCCTGAGCATGAAATAAAACACAGGCACTAAAAGGTTTTATGTCAGAAAATGTCTATTGCTGACAGAATGGAACATTTTTCTACACATACATTTATTCTGCGCTAACATATATCATGTAGAAGTGGACAGGACTGCCAAATATATACATCCACTTTTATGGTTCTCAAAGTTCAAATTCAAAAACAGTGATTGCCATGTAGGGTCAGAGGTAGAGCTGGGTTGGGTCAAGAATGAGACAGGTCGCTGGTGGAGCCATGGACGTTGAAACTGGATGGGCCAAGGGCAGAGAAACTGGCCAGAGTAGGGGGAAGGTCAATACCAAAAAAAGTATTTCTCAACTCTCTTTGACAAGTATTTGTCAAAGATCTGACATTTACTGGGTTTTCAAAGTGATATGGGTTTCCTGCCAGAACACAGTGTTATTGGCTGGACCAGTAAAATAATGACTGGTTGATAACCCTACTCATTTCTGATCTCTTCTCTGTCATCCCAGGAAGATGCAAAATTCTCTCCAGGAATTCATATGGCATCGGCAGGACCATCCTCAGCGGATAAACCTCTCCAGTGTTGATGTTAATTTAAAATATACATAAAATTAAATCAATGGCATCACTAGAATGTCTTGGGTGCTTTGGCATGGGGTACATATGCTTGTCTGTAAATGTCTTAGCAGACATGAAGTATTGTATACCATTCTGAATACACACACAAGACGCCAACCAAATTCCACTGCAGACAGACAATGCCCAGCAAGTGCTATCTGAAGTACACATGGGCATTCTACTAGATAATTATGTTAGCGGTGTGTAACTAGACAGGTTATAATAAGAACAGCAGAAATAGAATGGTGTGGGTGCATCTACTGTAGCTTTTTGTAACAGTGCTCAAATTAAAAAGGATATTACAAATTCTCAATTAAATCCTCAATTAGAAGAGGATTCATTCCTTAAAGAGGGGGGCGGGGGGAGAGAGAGAGGGAGAGAAAAAGAGAGAGAGAGAGAGAGAGGACACCCATAGCACAGTTTAACCTCCTCTGACCTTTGAACTCTGAGGGGGGTCATACACATGTCACTGTTCCCAGCTGTCTTTCTGACATTCTGCCCATTGCAGGGCCTTAGCCCTTTCCATTTTGTAGAGGTATTGATCTGTTGGCAGCAATGGGCTGGATAATTAGCCAGGAATTAGGGTTTCTATTACAGCCAGGAGGTTGCCCCAGCTGATTTATCACCTGAATAATTTACTGTGATTGAAAGGAAATTAAAATGAACTCCATTCGACAACTGTGCACTTTTATGGGCTTTAGTGAAGACTCAAAATCCAAATTAATAGTCTGGTGCTGTTTAATAGTCTACTGAGAGTAAATACGGGAAGGTTTTTCTCTGCTGCTGCTGTGTTTTCTTGTGCTGGATTTAGAGGTTGTTTCTCCTCCCATCACACACAAACACACACACACACACACACACATGATATAACTACTGGCAGACTCAAAGATATTTTTCTTGCAAGTGATGCACATGTAATAATGACTAAACTGTTCTTAAAACTTAAAAAAATCCCTCTAGGATTACATTTGCCCTTCCTCTATTGTCGGTTTTCAGTTTTGAAGCAAATTTATTAACTGTTTGAAAACAAAAAGGGACCCGACCTACATTATCACTTTATTCACAGGAATGTCTACATGCCAGTTCAGTGAGTAGAACTGTTACATGGGAAGAACGCCTATTATCTGTTCCCCTGTCAAGCACATGGTATGCTCACAAATCTGATAAAAATTAGTTTCTGACTCATAAGACACTGTGGACTGGTTTGCATGATCACTGCAGCCCACCATGGCTTATTTAAACCACAGGAGGTTGAGGTGCATGCTGGTAGCCATTTTGAATATTCACCTCCCAGTGGGAGGTTGCTGTGGTCTGCTATGTCATCCATACCCAGATAGCAGGAGTTGTTTGTGGGTTAAACAACCGTCAAATAACCCTACAACAGACCATGGCTTATTTTAGGGATGTTTAACCTTCAAACAACCACTGCCACCCAGGTTAGGATGACACAACAAACCACAGCAACGCCCTGCTGGGAGTTGAATATGTGGCTGGCACATGCCACAACCCACCATGGCTTAAATAAGCCACAGTAGGCTGCAGTGACTGTGCAAACCCAGTCAATGATTTCTCCTTCCCACGTTAGAGGTTTCATTATAACAGTTGCTTACAATTCACTCCCACAAATGAAAATCATAAATGTGGGAAATGTCCCTAAATATGTAAGTGTTGTTCTTTATAATATGTTCAAATGTCACTATTAAAATTCTGAATTTGAAATTTGAATTTTTGAATGAGAAATTTTACTTCAAAATTAATTCAAAACTCATGACTTGTTGACATCTCTTTATTGTTTTGTCTTGTCTCAAATATGCAGTCCCACAAGCTGTAAACTAACAAATGCTATCAAATAACAAATACCATTGGAATGTCATTTATTAAGTAAGCCAATGTGGTGTAAGAGTTAGTGTTATATTTTCAGTTTTGAGGCAAAGTTATTAATCATTTGAAAATAAAAAGGATATATCCTACATTATCATGGGCTGGAGATCCTGGGCTGGGAAAACACTGGTTCCAATCGAGGATGGATAAAGTTCAATGATTTCATATGTGTGTGTATGTGTGTGTGCACACGCGCGCGTAAATGATTTTAAAAATTTAAATCAGATTTTTAAAAATTTAAATCAGATTTAACATTTAAATTTTTTAGAATCAGATTAATTTTTTAAAAATCAGATTTAAATCAGATTATTTAAGAGAAACTAATATTTAAAATTGAAAAACAATGTTTCTCTTAAATAATAACTAGGTTAATGTTAAATAATCTGGATGTAAACATTTTAGTACTCAATTAATCTCTAAACTGAATCAATCCTGCTGCCAAATATATTGGGTGAGTTCGCATGTCACACTAAGCCACTCTGAAGATAAGAACATAAGAAGAGCCATGCTGGATCAGACCAAGAGTCCATCTAGTCCAGCATTCTGTTCACACAGTGGCCAACCAGCTGTTGACCAGGGACCCAAAAGGAAGACATGAGTACAACAGCACCCTCCCACCCATGTTCCCCACCAGCTAGTGTACACAGGTTCACTGTCTCTGGTGCTGGATAAGCCACTGTGGGTTGTTTGTTTGTTTGTTCGATAACCTGCGTTGCGCCTGACATTATAGGGTACACTGAGGCTTGCCATGGGTTGTTTCCCCCTTAATCCTCCTCCCCACTCCCGGGCCGTATTCCAGGTGCCTTTGCAGCAGAAATGCTCATTTCCTCATTCCCTACATCAGCACCCCTTCTGCAATGGGTCTGCTAGGGTTGCCGGCTCATGAGGTAAACTCCCCCCACTTCCTGGCATCAGATCGCCAAATGCATCTGATTCTGAGCCCTTATGAATGCAGTAATGCGTTCACAAACATTTTTATTTCATTTTACTTTATTTTTATTCGGGGTCTTGCGCAAGACCACCTATCTGTTATTTAGCCCAGCATACCTCAATCCCCCTTGTCAATGTCTGTTAATTTCATCCTCAACTTTGGCACTTGCCTTGCTAGCAAACACCTTTTTTAAAAAAAGGCTGCTTCATGTACTACTGAAGTAATTACACCCACCTGAAAAGCTCTGTCTCCTGCAGCTGCCACCCACTTTTGACTAGGGATATACGAAAGTCACTTACCTTTTCGCAGGGGTGATTCGCGGTGGGGGGGAGGCACTCCGCACCTCCCCCCAAAATTCTAACCCGACCGGCTCCGCTCCGCGGCAACTCCACAGAGCCGCCAGCCAGGTGCATTCACAGGCATCTGGAGCCTGTGGACGCAAATGGCGGCAGCTACGGCAGCCACCATTTGCGTTCGTGTTTTTGGCCGTGATAGGCTACGTAAATATTTACGTAGCCTATCACGGCAAAAAAACAGGAACGCGAATGGCAGCAGCTACAGCGGCCGCCATTTGCGTTCCCTTTTTTTGCCGTGATAGGCTACATACATACTTACGTAGCCTATCACGGCCTCCACAGGGACGCAAATGGCGTCCCTGCGTTAGCCGTGATAGGCTACATAAGTATTTGCGTAGCCTGCCACAGCCTAAATGGGGAAGCAAATGGCGGCCGCAGACGTGGCCGCCATTCGCAAAGCAGCGCAAACGGCACCAGGTAAGTGCTCCATTTCGCACGCCTTTCGCGGGGTAGTGGGGCTTCGTTCCGCCATGGATTTCGGGGGGCCGAATGCACTGGCATTCGGCTTCACCGAGATCCGTGGTGGAATTCTCTGACATCCCTACTTTTGCCTCCTCGCCCCCCTTTGTGCTTGTCACTTCCCTCCACTGGCCTCCATTGGTAGCTGTCGGATATACATATGGGTTACAGAGCAGTGACCAGGATCAAGGACAGGCACATTTCAAGGCAGAGCACTGATGCGGATTGGTAAAGATATGCAAATATCAAGGCACAGCCAGGAGTGAGGGAGATCGGTAAATATACACATATTTCAAGGCACAGCAGTGAGTGGGATTGGTAAATAAGTGCAAATTTCATGGCAGAGCAGTAAAGCAGAAGGGGGAAGTATGAAAATTTCATAGTAGTGGACTGTCAAATGTGTGCACTTATGCAAGACCAACAACATTAATAATAAAAAAAGGGGTTGAGAATGCATTTGGGACACTCTCCAGTGTCCTTTCTTCTTGGTTTTTAGGAGCAAGGGGCAGAGGGCACTGACAAGGTATGAGGGAGGATAGGGGCACCACCAATGACAGCACAAGGAGTGGCAGGGGTTTTCGCCGCTCTTGCTGGGCAAGGGGTTTTCGCCACTCTAGCCATTTTTATTTCATTTTACTTTATTTTTATTCGGGGTCTTGCGCAAGACCACCTATCTGTTATTTAGCCCAGCATACCTCAATCCCCCTTGTCAATGTCTGTTAATTTCATCCTCAACTTTGGCACTTGCCTTGCTAGCAAACACCTTTTTTAAAAAAAGGCTGCTTCATGTACTACTGAAGTAATTACACCCACCTGAAAAGCTCTGTCTCCTGCAGCTGCCACCCACTTTTGACTAGGGATATACGAAAGTCACTTACCTTTTCGCAGGGGTGATTCGCGGTGGGGGGGAGGCACTCCGCACCTCCCCCCAAAATTCTAACCCGACCGGCTCCGCTCCGCGGCAACTCCACAGAGCCGCCAGCCAGGTGCATTCACAGGCATCTGGAGCCTGTGGACGCAAATGGCGGCAGCTACGGCAGCCACCATTTGCGTTCGTGTTTTTGGCCGTGATAGGCTACGTAAATATTTACGTAGCCTATCACGGCAAAAAAACAGGAACGCGAATGGCAGCAGCTACAGCGGCCGCCATTTGCGTTCCCTTTTTTTGCCGTGATAGGCTACATACATACTTACGTAGCCTATCACGGCCTCCACAGGGACGCAAATGGCGTCCCTGCGTTAGCCGTGATAGGCTACATAAGTATTTGCGTAGCCTGCCACAGCCTAAATGGGGAAGCAAATGGCGGCCGCAGACGTGGCCGCCATTCGCAAAGCAGCGCAAACGGCACCAGGTAAGTGCTCCATTTCGCACGCCTTTCGCGGGGTAGTGGGGCTTCGTTCCGCCATGGATTTCGGGGGGCCGAATGCACTGGCATTCGGCTTCACCGAGATCCGTGGTGGAATTCTCTGACATCCCTACTTTTGCCTCCTCGCCCCCCTTTGTGCTTGTCACTTCCCTCCACTGGCCTCCATTGGTAGCTGTCGGATATACATATGGGTTACAGAGCAGTGACCAGGATCAAGGACAGGCACATTTCAAGGCAGAGCACTGATGCGGATTGGTAAAGATATGCAAATATCAAGGCACAGCCAGGAGTGAGGGAGATCGGTAAATATACACATATTTCAAGGCACAGCAGTGAGTGGGATTGGTAAATAAGTGCAAATTTCATGGCAGAGCAGTAAAGCAGAAGGGGGAAGTATGAAAATTTCATAGTAGTGGACTGTCAAATGTGTGCACTTATGCAAGACCAACAACATTAATAATAAAAAAAGGGGTTGAGAATGCATTTGGGACACTCTCCAGTGTCCTTTCTTCTTGGTTTTTAGGAGCAAGGGGCAGAGGGCACTGACAAGGTATGAGGGAGGATAGGGGCACCACCAATGACAGCACAAGGAGTGGCAGGGGTTTTCGCCGCTCTTGCTGGGCAAGGGGTTTTCGCCACTCTAGCCATTCCTGACAACCCACAATGAAGTTGCCAGGTTTGGACATCAGAACAAGCCACCCTGGATTACCAAGGATGGCTTGTGCACGGAAAACATGATGAAAAAACTGCTCTGGGTTTGTACATCACCACAAGCTACCTTGAAACAACCCATAGTGACAACCCACCATGGCTTATCATATCACTTGAATAAGGTCACTGAGTTAAGGGAGACTTTTCTATGTAAATGAAATATAAAACCACCCTTTTGAACCCACAGTTTTTTGCTCCAGCACCCATTTCACATTAGTGAAACAAGGCTCAGTGACAGGTAACTTTGCCAAGAAACTGAGTACAACAAGGAGATGACCCCCATATGCAAAATTACATATGCCCCTAGAAAGTCCAACGAATACTCATTTCACACAAGGCAAACGGGTGATGCTCAGAGAAACACACACACACAGGCAAGGCACACACCCACACCACAGAGTCATACCCAAAAGGAAACAAAACACAGACAAAAAACACACAAACCACATATAATAACTTACTCAGGCAAAAGACACACACACACACAGAACCCTGGCAAAACGCACACACCACACAGACACACACCACACAGACACAGACACAAACCACACCACACCACACAGACACACGCCACACCACACCACCCAGGCAAAACACACACCACATAAACCCAGACAAAACACACATACATATGCGCATGCACACACAAAAGCAAGAGAAGGACATACCACATATATGCCAAAATAAACAAAAAGCTAACACACACTCACAGACCACCACCACAAAAAGACACAAAGAAACACACATACACACACACAGCACAGGCAAAACACTTCCCCTCACTTCACACCATCCCCTCTACCACCCAGGACAGAAACCTTTCTCTATTTTCTGGGTAGATGGGCACACTCCCAAATGAAGAACTGGGCTGCAGTCACTCACCATTTTTATTTTCTAAGAGTACCGCTGGGGCCATTGTGGGGCCCCAGGGGTATTCTGGGAAATATAGATGGTCCTGGAGGCCAGTGATTTGCTTTGCAGCATGCCTGCCTCCCAGTTTAATTTTGTTTTTTAAGAAAAACAAACTTTTTTAAAAATCAGGAAGGGCAGGGAGCTGGTGGCACCAAGGTCTGCGGGTACATTGACACCAGAGGCACCACGTTGGAGACCCCTGTTCTAACTTTTTAACATGGTTTTATTTCTGCTTTCTATGTTTTTATGGTATTATTGTGTTATTTTCATTTGATGTGCACTACCTTGGTGACTTTTGGGGAAAGGTGATATAATATTAGCTGTTGTTGTCGTCGTCGTTATTTTCCCCCGTCACAGAGAAAAACTGTTTCAGTTCATGGCTTACCCTTGCTGGATTAATCCACTTATTCATAACTGGATTCGATGTCATTGCTCCACTAATATAGACAACAAATGTCTGAAAGATGTTTATAAATATTTTCTAAACCAATCATAATAACATTGGCGAAGGAATTAAAAGAGAGTGAAACTAATCCTCATCAGATTATATAGAAAATGAATTGAGTTACGTTCCAGTTGAGCTGGAATGCAATTCTTTCCAACTGGAGTATAGGATTGCTCTGTAAGGTACATAATCTACAGAACCACACATTTCTTGCATGAAAAATATATACCTTTTTGTTAAACAGATTTTGTTTGACATATATGTGCTGCATTGTCCCTTGTATCTATGCCAGGTTACTGACAATCATATTGTGTGCCTTCAAAATACCTTTTGGTCTTATAAAAACCAGTTCTGGTTAAAAACTTATAATCTGGAATACCTACCAAATAATGCTGAAACTGCAACACGAACATGTTAACCCTATTCAGCTATTTTTTAAAAAAAAATCACTTATCTTAACCTGCAAGTGGCTTGCAATGCATAGGCCTCCCCCCTCCATACATTACATACAGCCACCAGGTGTCTTCCATACAAAGCAAACATCTGCAGGGATGGGGCCTACATGCAGGTAGCTGCACAAACACAGGCATCCATGCAAACGATATTCAAGGTCTCATGGGTGCCTACGTGCACACAACTGTACGTGCAAAGGCCCCTGCCCTGCAGACATTTGCGCTGTGCATGTGGATGCTTGGGGGGGGGGGAGCTATGTAGCGCACCTGTGCTCCCCACTGGCATGTTAAGATAAGTGATTTTTTTAAAAAAAATGCCTGAATAGACCTCCTGTTTCCACTAAATTCAGCTGCAATACACTAAGGCTGTTTTGGTTTTTCGATCTTGTACTGTAAGCAACTTCGAGCTCTTTTTTCAGATACGGTAAGATGTCTATAAATCAAGAGTAGGCAACCTTTTTCAGCCATGGGCAATTTGAAAAAGGGTCCTGGCCAAAATAGCTGCCATGGGAGTCACAGGGAAGGTCAAATAAGCTGCCCAAAACACTGAGTAAAAGGCAGAGGTGTGATCTGAGTCTCAACACACTAAACAACTCCTTTGAACCCACAGTTTTCAACACCAACAGAAAACTATTTCACAGAAATCCTAGCAACCAGTAGGAAAATGTGTTAATTAAAACATGGGAGGGGTAGGACATCTTGACAGGCACCATGAAAGGTGTCCAGGGGTGCATTGATGTCCATGGGCACCACATTGCCTAGCCCTGCCATATATTGATTAAATAAATTGATTAAATGAATAAATAAATCCTATTCCCACTTACCTAACAGTAAGCCCTATTGACCTCAATGGAATTTACTTCTGAGTACACTGTTAACAGTACAATCTTGAGCATGTCTACTTAGAAGTAAGCACTACAGAGTTCAGTGGGGCTTACTTCCAGATACGTGTGCATAGGATTGCAGCCTGAAGTTGACAGGCTGTGATCAGGATTTCTGCTGCTTTTTTCCAAATTATCTCTGGCATCAATGGCAAAATAAACCCTACCTAATACATAAAAGAATGCCACTCCTTATAACTATTTCACACACTAATGAAAACCAGATATCCTATAAATTGAATAATCTATAAGCATACTATAGTGTGAATGTTTTCTGATTCTATGCAAACGCATTAGATTCATACCCAGTTCACATGGGAACCACTAAACTAAGCAGAAACTTTTTCTTTGCTGCAATGATGATCAGAATTGAGTGAGTTTCAGTCTAGAAATGTAAGTCAATGTATAACTTCCCATTCCTAGAGCAGCAGTCAAAACACCTGCTTCATCCTGCAACTTTCATCCAGTATTTTAGCACATAATAGGGGGGGCGGGAGGTGAAGACAAAGACTACTAGAATGGGCATGATCCAATCAAAATTAAGTCCCAAAGATTGCAAAGGAAAAGGTAAGAAGAAACCTTAATCTCTTCCACTGAAACCAGTGGGATTTAAAAGTGCATAACTTGCCTAGATCATAGTCTCTTTTCACATCCAAGAGTAATGCCTCACTTTTTTGAAAGACTATGTTTAACATATTTAAAAATAGGAGTCATCCTATCTATATAGCCGGCCGCCTCCAAACTCGGAGGCGACCGCCTATCCAAAGCAAGGCAGGAGAACCGGGGGGGGGGGGGGATCATTCCCTCCATGCCTCTCCTGCCCTGCTTTTTCTGCTAGACAGCCGTTTTCAGCTGTCTAGTCACGGGGGGGGCCAAGTGGGAGAGGAGGCTTCTGTACGACACATAGGATGTGTCATACAGGCAGATCTGCTTTCCCCGCCCCAGAGCGCCCCCAGCCCCACCCCTTTTCAGCCGCTCTGCACTCCTCTTCCAAGTATGGAGGATGGGGCTTCTCCACGCTGCCTCTGAGGCAGCGCGGACTTGGGTGGAGGTCGGTTTTCCGGGAACCGACCTTGAAGTGCGGGCTCCGAGGTCGGTTCCTGGAAAACAGCATATCCTATTCCTATGGCCATCTAGCCACTGTCTAGCAGCCATAGGATTGCTCCCTAAGGGCTTCTTCACACATCCATGTACATCACTTGACCTCCTGTAATGTAATTTTTCTACATATGATCGGCCACCACTGAATGTGTGAGCTGATTTGCTCTCTTTCAAAACATTGGCCCCAATCCAGAGAAAAGTAGTTCACTTGTCCCATTGAAATCAATGTGACTGAAGTTAGTTGCAATGTACTTTAATTTTAATGGGGCCTACACATGACTAACTTTATCTGAATTAGGACCATTGTGTTTTGAAGTGATATGAAAGTTAGATGTAGTGTTTGATCTGCAATATAACCAATGTACACATGCAAGTCCTCACTTGATAATGCAGTTATCATGTGATGAACACAAATGGAAGAATTGTTTATTCTTAAAGGTGGGATATAATAATTAATTTTTAAAAGGTAACATGTGAAAGAGCCTTGTATGAGATATTACATCTCACCATCCTTGTTGAATTGGATGAAGCTGTGTAAACCATAAGGCTCACAAAGAAAAATACATAGTTAAAATCACAGAAATGGGGTCCTCTAGTCTATCTCCTTGCAAAAATAGAGGAGTCTAGAACATTTTTTTTAGGTGAAAATGAGGTCTAAACTTCTTTTCTGCCATTCCTTACTAAAGCTTCAGAGCCACAAACCACCACTAAAAAATTCGTGATATTGGATAGGAAGCACAATCATAGATGGAGTTCAGGCTTCATGCAAAACAATTGACTGGAGCTCAACAATTTAATTTCGAGTCTCAGATATTTTGTCATTCTTAATTTAACATTTCGTCCTATCTTTAAGCTAAATGCTTAACAACTTTCCAGATCCCTTACTTACTATTGGGTATGTAATTATTTCCACCTGAGAAGTGGACAATTTCAGGTTTTATTAATGGAATTTTCCCTTAAAAATAAAAAAAAAAAATCTGGTAACATTTGCATGTTTTCACTTGGTAGTGAGACATCTCTGAAGTGGAGTTTTATTCTCATCCTCTTCAGTTATGTTTCCTAGTTAACTGGATGCATGTGAGACAACAGAAATCAACATTTGGCTGCACAGGTTTTACTGGAATTTGTTATTTTTCTTCATTAACTCCTGCACTGCCAGTGATTCTATAGTATGAACAAAGTTGCCCCTGACATGCATTCCCTTGCTACTTGAATTTTTTTTGTCCTCCTTTTTCCTGGGTGTTCACTCTCCTTCCATGTTTGCTTCTTATCACTGACAATATCATCTCCAAGTTTCTGTATATCATCATGTACTGGTTTCAAAAGAGTGACTATCAACCGCTCAGTAAGAATGATCAATGAATGGAGAGCAAATACTGAATATTATGTATAAAATTTATAGTACTGCTATCAAATACAGTTTATCAAATACCGAAGAATATCAGATAAAAAATTCTGTGACAAATATCAAATGTCAAATATGAAATCGTAGAGGGCAAAGAATACGTAGATGGCAAAGAATACTTGATCGCCTGGAGGTGGATATGGGGACAAACTAAAGAAGAAAGTTCATTTCAGCTCTAAATATTACCTGCTCTGGTTTGATGGGTTCAGTTGTCGTGAAGATGTCAGAATAATGTTGTCTTTCAAAGACTCGATCCAATACTTCTAGCTGCTGCTGGGTAAAAAGATCTCCCCGCATTTGTTTCCGAAGGAAATCTCTACCCGGGAGGGAATGGCCATTTGGTACCGGAGACTCCTGAATACCTTTCCAAGAGGGAAAAATACAGAGACAGATACCTATTACAACGGCAATCAAAATGTATTTTTCACTTGATTTTTAAACAATTATTACAAATTGCATTAGCCAACCACAACTTAACAGCATATATTTTTAAATTTTACTGTGCCCTTTCCTTGCATACATGTAAGTTGCATGTCTATGTGTTTATATTCAAAGGACACATTAATCCCTGAAGAGTTATGGGAAACTGCCTTAAGGGATCATACAGCAGCTGAGTAATTGATGGCAGAAGATACTTAATTAAATGTCAAAAGTAACCCCTCACTCTAAATCATTAAAAGTACAATGGTGATTTCTGATCAAACTATACAGTAGTACCATGTTGTTAATATACCGTGTTAATATACTGTTGTGTTAAAAAAAAAAAAAAAAAACTCTTTAAATCCACTGTAAAGTTCTCACTGAATATTTGCTTCAATTTCCATTGGAATGCTAATAGACCAAGGGGACTAAAGCTTTTTTCACACAGAGCCCTTTTTTGCCGCTAGCCAGTGGGCTCCTTCACACTGAGTTTTTATCCTGTGATTGAGATTGCTCCTTCACAGAAGTTTGCAGGCCCTTTACATGATGGCGTGATCATTCAAGGCGTCTCCTGCACTAAATGCCCTTTGTTCCGTTTTTAAATAGATTGCAGATAATGAGCTATCAAATTACCCCATTGTGTTCCGCTTCAGTTTCCTCTGTGAAAAGAGGAAAAGCAGCAAGAAGAGGAGCGAGATCAATGAAAGATAATGGAAGACTCAGATATGGGGAGAAGGGGATTTTAGGCTGGTGTAGAGACAGCCAGTATCTGTAACAGGTTTTGTTGCCTGCAACCCATGGTTTTTGCACCCCACAATCCACACCAAGCCCTTTTTCTCAGTGGCCATAGTAGGATTTTGCATCCACACAAGGGGGGGTGGTCCATGGCAGAATGTGTCTGGGTGTCCTTTTCTTGTCTCTCCCTTTGCTCCTCCATTGTTCTGTACCCCTCCCATCGTACCTTTTCCCCATTCTGGACATGTGCTTGGTGAGTATAACTTGCCAGCCCATGCCACTTTAACAAAAAAAAAAAATAGCCAGAAGTGTGGTATTTTGGAATCCCTTACTTTAGAGATATGGAGCACACAGCTCTCCTGAATCTGCTAACTTCCTGCTCAGTTTCCAGACAAACATGGCTGTTAAATAGGCTGCCTACTGGCAGGCAGCTTAGAGAGCAAATGGAGCAGATTCACTGCTCCCTGTTTTGTAAAAAGAAAGCCTCAGCACCTCCCCCGCCCCAACCCCTGGCATCATAAAGTTGTTTCACACAATTCTTTTATTTATTTATAATCCTTGTCCAAGTCTGCTCTTCTGAAATACCACTAACTTATGCTTATATTTATTAAAAACAAAAAAAGAATGCCAAGTTAAGCTGGTGATCTCAGTACTGCATTCCAGGAGTAAAGCAGCAACAGAAACGAATAATAAAAGAGGCCGCTAATGCCATTTTGAAGTGTTCAACGGAGATTACACCAGTTTCCTTTTTAAAGGACTCAGCAGATTACACACACACACACACACACCACTCCCATCACCATCATCACAAAGCTGTCTCACACAATTTAAAACTTTGTAATTTTTATGTATAGTCCTTGCATGTCTGTTCTCCTGGAATGCCACTAACATACAGGTGCGGGTGGGGGGACACCAAAGCAAATTACAAAGTTAAGCAGGCAATTTCAGTACTGGTGCTAGACACATTGAGTTCTGGGAGTAAAGCAGTGGAAATGGCTGCTAATGCCGTTTTGAAGATCTGAAAGAAGCTGCAGGACGTGGATCTACAACAGGAAGTACACACAGCATGCAATCAGGAAAGGAGGGCATCTCCAAGAGATCATCCACTTTCCCCAGGGACAACTCTTCCCACCCTGTTCCCATTCCGCATTTTACAGTCCACATCATCAAAGAAAATGTGCAGCTGTTCTGGTCCTCGTTAAGCAAAAAGTTGGGAGAATTGCTGGGAAAACAGGTGGATTGCAAAAGGCTGACAACCTTCATCTAGATCACCCGTGAAATGTGAGTGAACGGGCCATCATCATTCCTCAGTAAATCCTCATCTGGAAAAGCCCTGAAGTCACATGTTCAAAGACAGAGGCTGGATAGGATTATTGCTCTTCTGTGCCTATGTGCTTGTGGAGCTGGGCCAGGCAATGCAGAAGAATTAGTTGAGGCAGAAACAATATAGCAGGGTGGATAAGTATCTTCTTTCTTTTTAAGAATCAGACAAAAATGATTTTTAAATATTTAAACCAGATTAAAAAATGTAAATACTAATTTTCTCTTAAACAATAACTAGGTTAAAATTAAATGGATACAAGCATGTTAACTGTACAGTTAATCTCTAAACTGAATCAGTGCCTCCACCAGATACAATGAGTTGGAGGAGGCTTTTCTGTGGAAATGAAGAACCAATCTGACCGGTTCTCAAATGTGAATATTTACACTCTACCTATCAATGATAGGTATTTCATTTTCATCTGATGAAAATAAACTGTTCTAGTCTGCCCAGCATCTATCTAACCTTGCTTTGACCTATTTTTGTTTTCTACTTTGTTTTTGTGAGAGTGAAGATGGGCCAAGGCAGAGTGAAGTAGAAAGAGCAACACTGGAAAGAAAAAGACAAAATTGTCCAGTATCCCCATCCTTTGGCTGCAATCCTATAATTGCTTGCCTGGGATTAAGCCCCATTGAATTCAGTGGATTTATTTCTAAGTAGACATGTATAGGACTGCACTGCTAACCTCAAACTGCCTGGTACTGGTCATAAGAAAGACCCTATATGCGACCCTATTTAAAATACATTTCCTCTATAGGTGAAAATGGAAAGCATGCAAAAATATATATCGTGAGACTAAGAGATGCAAAGCTTACATGTAAAAATGAAACAGTGCAAATACTATATTTATGTGTAAATTAACATGGTCACATTTGCGCCATTATTCAGGAAATACATAAAAAAGTTTTAATGGGGAACTTGATTTAAATCAGTGATTTAAATCATCTGTTTTTCTTGCTGGTTTAACTCTTGATTTAAAGCATTCATTTAAATCAATCCACCCTGACATTTAGGCATGATAATGATAAACAACAATCACTGTTGTTTTTACTCTTGTTAGTTACTACAATATTGTTTAATGCAAAAATGTAATTTGTTCCTGTATTTGCACTGAGGGAAGCCTGCACTTGTATAAGAATTATATTTGGCACAAAGAAGGTGGAAAAGTACAAACATATATAAAGCAAATGATCACTTTTCCTCACTTTCCCAAATTAGATCATTTCTAGCAGAACAAACGCTGGATTTAATCAACCATAGCTTATAAAATTAAAACTCTGGTAGGTAGCTGCATGTTGCCAAAAGGCCAAGAACCCCTTTCTGCAGAGCATGGAAATGCTTGTTTTAAAATTTCAGGTTAAACCAATATTATTTTGCAATTCGGCTTTAAAGTTATACATTTACATAATTCTGGTGAAACAGAAACAAAAACATTGCTCTGCTTCACTGAAATAAACTGTGCCTTCATTCATGGGGCACACCCATCAGTTATCTAAAGTCATACCGAATGCTGTTATTAACGTGAGTTAAGGTTACTGAGTAAAATATCTTTTTAACCTTTAAAATGATTCTGAAACAGCATCAGGGGCACAATATAGCCTGAAGGCACATGATGCAATTCTGTTGCTGAAGCTAATCATGTCTGGCCCAGTAAGTTGCTTGGATGTAAGACATCCTGGGAACCATGTGCGAGTCACTCTGAGTTCTTTAGAAGAGTGGGTTGCAAAGAACAATCAGTCAATCAATCAATCAATCAATCAGAAGTGGCCTAGAGTTAAAATTCTAGCATACACCAGCAAGTCTCCCAGACAATAAGAACATAAGAAGATCCTTTCTGGATCAGACCAAAGGCCTATCTAGTTTAGCATCCTCTTTCCCCACAGTAGCCAACTAGATGTCTTAGGGAAAGCCACAAGTAGTACATGAAAGCTTGGATCCAGAAAAATGTTAGTGGAAGTGAGTGGGTGGGTGGATCTCCCTGGAATCCTTCCCTAAGAAGCTTCACTGAAAAATCTTTCCCAAAGCTCAGGGGACCTTCCTGAAAGGGCTAGACTGAGCTGTGGCTTGGTAGCTTGGGGTAGAAGGGGGTAATCACCGAAAATTGGGCAGAAGCAACTTCTGTGAGTAGATCCACGGAATAGCAGTCACAACAGCCCCTCTCCTCCCATGCTGCAATCCAAAGGGGGGTGGAAATGGGGGGAGACACTGCTATATAGTAAACAAAGGCCAATAAAACGAGGACTAGACAAGGCTATGCTTAATATGACATGCTGTCCAATTTCAAACTTTCATTAACTGTGCCCATTTTTACCAAATTTATATTCTACACCAATAGTTATAAATACCCAGACAGACAATAGTTATAAATACCCAGACCATTTTTCAGGATCACTGGTGGCTTGTTTTAATCCCTGGCATGTATCAGGCACTATTTCCCTAATTACCTGCCTGGGTGCAGCCAGTTGTGTTGTCCAAACCCAAGCAGCATGGTTTGTTGGAGGGGGAAACGACCCTGAAATAACCCAACAATTTAAGCCGCAGTGATCATGGGAACCGGACCACAGACACATAGGCATAGATATAGAGATAGAGAGAGAGATAAATTTCAACCAGGTATAATAGTCATTCTAATTTATAGTTTTAGGCATTACTGTGAAATATTTTAAATGTTTATTATATTTCATTAGGAAGGTTTCAACATCCTATTTTTATAACAAATTTATATCTATTTCAGCTGTAAAGAAAAATGAATATTTGAATGAGTTTAGTGGCCTATTATAGCTGAAAGGCAATGCACAATGTACACACTTAGACCTGAAATAAAGTCAGTTTTGAATTTGAAACTGCACTGTGAACATTGAAAAAAATAATTCTCCATTTTGTATCCACAAAATAATTAAATTGCTATCATGAAAGCTTTTTTTTTTCACTTTTAATGCTAAAAATTGAAGTATCAGAACCTCAAAAATTGAATTTTGCAGCCAAAACTAGTTTCATAGCTAAAATCCAGATTTTGTACAATTTGTAGCAGTTTGTGGTAATTCAGAATTGAATTTGACAATCACAAATGCTGGGAATTTTCAAATTTTGAATTCCCATGGTAATTCATTTCAACACTCACATAAATGTGAGATAATTACCATTACCATCAGACATTGTTTGAGTACACCAGAACATCTCCGATAATTAAAAATACTGTTGGCAGACTTCTAACAGTTTAAATTATAAATATGCCCTGGGGAGTGGTAAAGGGATTCTTCATCCAGTCATTCCATCACTTAGGAAAATCGTGCATTCATGTCAATAAACAGTAAGCAGTAAGACTAAGATAAGCAGATTTATTTTGAAGTATATCCCACTGAACTAAACATGTTTTACTTCTGACTCTCTTAGTAAACATGGGTCGGGATGCAAAGAACCAGGAAACCAAAGGGTTTTTACAGCAGCCACCCACACTGCATGGCAAATTGCTTTTGAAACGAAGGGAAGTTGCAAAAACAATTTGTGATATGGCAGGAGGTCCGGTGCCCAATTGTGTCTTTGCCTTTGCAGAAAGAGGTTCTGCTTGCTCAGTTTTTACTGATCCCCCATCCCTCTGAAAAGCTGTTTCTGAGGCTTGGGGGTCCCTCTAGAATAGAGTGGGGTATGGCAGGGTGTCCCCAGTGAGGAACCCATGGGTGCCATGGTGCCCATGGTGACCTCCAACGGCACCCGCAAAGCTCTCCACTCTCTGCCCCCTTCAAAAAATTATCTTTAGTAACAATCTTGA
The DNA here is from genome assembly GCF_057233095.1 of Heloderma suspectum. Classification (NCBI taxonomy): domain Eukaryota; kingdom Metazoa; phylum Chordata; class Lepidosauria; order Squamata; family Helodermatidae; genus Heloderma; species Heloderma suspectum. The sequence goes on from NC_139459.1 coordinate 137,040,597, forward strand.
AAAACATTAGGGTGCCAGGTTCTACTTCCTGTTCCTGAACCTGCTGCTGATCAGCTATTCAGCAAGCAGGAAGAGAAGGCAAGAGTTGCTTCCTGGAGCCCATCCAGTGGTCTTCTGTCCACATAGACCTTTCCCTTTTGCTCTCTCTCTCTCCACTCCCAGCCTTGCTATTTCTAGCCTTGCTATATCTCTCCACTTGACTCTTTTCCTCCCTATTTCTCTCCCTTCCCTGTCCCTCACCTTCTTTCTTTCCCTTCCCAGCCCCCAGTCTCACTTTTTCTCTCCCACTCACCCCTTTATCTTGCTGTTTCTCTTCCTTCCCAGTCTCTAGCCTTGCTATTCCCCCTTGCCCCATTTCTTTTTACCTCGCTGTTTCCCCCTCAGCCTCTAGCCTCACGCTTTCTCTCCCCTCTACCCATTTGCCTTGCTATTTTCCCCTCCCTCCCAGCCTCTAGCCTCGTTCTTTCTCTTCCCTCCACACCTCTTTTGACTAGCCATGCCTAGATGACAGCCATTATGTCACTAGTCACATCCTCCATGGGAGCTATTTTGTGGTGGTGCCCACAGCACTTTCTCAAATTCCCAAATGTGCCCACAGATCGAAAAAACGTCCCCCCCACACCCCGGGATATGGCATGGACGGCTGCAGTGAGTAGGAGACAATTGGCAAAAACTGAATGCAATGCCTTAAGTGAGCAGAAGCGCTATCTGCCAAGGCAAAGCCATCATTGGATGCAAAGCTTAATCAGCAAAATCACATAGTAAAGCAGGATTGCACCATTTCTGCATCACTTTAGGTTGCAGGTGGAGGCTGGCATGTTTGAAGATAAAGTCGCCCATCCAAACCCCCACCTGCAGCCTGAAATGGTACAATCCAGGAAAACTTTACCACTTGATCTTGCTGATTGTATAAAATAGCCCTCAAAGATATTGCTTATGTGATCCATCCTGCCATGCCTATCCACCAAAGGCGTTGCCAGCCTTAACGCCTTCCCCCACCCTGGCTCCACCTCCATCCTTGTATGATCCATTGCCTCATTCTGTAAATCTCTAAACAGTAAATAGCAATCAGTCTTCCTTTCCACTGCCCCTTCAGCAAAAGCTGGAAAAGAACATGGGAGATGGACTCGCCAGTCAGGACGAGAAAGCAGCAGCTGTTCCTACTTCTCTCTTGTTCACACATCCTGGGTACTACAGCAGAAAGGATTGGACTCACACGTTGCTTAGACTTCTCTGCTTGCTTGTTTGCTCACCTGTCATCTCCCTCTATGCAGTGCGGCACAGAGGATTGGTTTTAGAAGGAGCAGCCACCTCATCCCCTCACTCAGTCACCTGCCCTCTCCCTCTGAGTGGCAAGGTGGTGGGGCTGGGCCTAACCTTGTGCATAGAGCCTCTGCACATAGAAGCTGTACACCTGTAGGCCTTGTACACAGGATCCCATCTACAAACCTGGTTCACATACATATTCTGTGTATGGGAACTCTGTGCAAAAGGTCCAGTCAATGTGTTGAGGTCATTGGGGGGCCGGCAGTGGGCATTATCCTAATCTCCCTTCCACCTGCTGACTGCATCCATTCTGAAAGCATATTTACAGTGCTCCAAGGCAAAGGGGGGAATTGAAACCAAGTCTGTAGCCACTGGGATGCAATGGCTCTCAGTTGGCATTCTAGATATTAACAGAAGGTGATTATTTAAGAGGAAATCCTGTTATGAAAAATGGAAAAGTCAAAAGTCATGGGACGTAGTACTTCAAATACATTTTAAAGCTTTGATATTTGTCCCCCAGTCCAAATTGCTATTATTATCCAACAACCACCACCACCACCAAAGTGGAATAAGAAGAATGTATGGAATTCCTCTTGGATGTTATATTAGTGATATAAAACAGCTGTATGATTTTTATAGCATTAAACTAAAAAATGAAGAACCAATGGAATAACGTATTATCTATGTAGTCTCTGCTCAGAAAGAGAGCCATTTTTCAAGCCTCAGACCCACATTGTCCAAATTCATTACTGGATAAAACCGAATTATTCTACCTTATAAGAAGATGCAAGCTAATTAGGAAATGTGTTAAACTGTACATTTTAAAACACTGTGAAAGCAATTGAAATATTAGATGCAAAAACTGCAGTTCTTTTTCCTGCTGCACTCTGCCTGTAATTGAGACTAAAAAAAAAAAAAAGAAGACTTTGCTTAATTACCACTTGGAACGCTTTGTTTACAACCTAAAGTGTATTACAGTCCTGAACATCTTCTGCCTTTATCTGGCAGGCAAGCAGTATAACCACTTTGCCTGGAATAGCAAAACTGATTTCAGAATTATGAAATGCTGGGTGATTTCTTTGCATGTACTCCATTTCAGCTTCCTAAATGCCATTATTTATTTGTTGTTGTTGTTATTGTTATTGTTCTGAAGGATAATATCACTAAGAAAAAGCTTTATATTTTGTAGTGTATGCAGCAGATCATTGCACAAATATTTTCAAGAGAAATCACTATATTTCTCCAAGATGGTATGGGTTTTTGCTGTAGATCAAAGGGGGTGGGGGGGGGGGAGAAAGAAAGATAAATCATCAGAGATCCAAAAATACTTTTCATTTGGAGAAGATATCAGACCATTTTGATGGCACTGATAGAGTCTCAGCTCTGTCTCCATTACCCACTGAAGGCAGCCGGAGTCAGGAGCTGACAACACTAGATTATATTCCCTATAAGATGGTCACCAATATATATATATATGATCTTCAACCTCTATTGATTGACCAATTTCACAAGCAAAGACTGGTGAAATGAAGCTGAAATGAACATCATGCTTTAACTCATTGAACCTATCAGGCCTGAGTTAATCTCACTGTCCACTGTCTCTGATAGAATTCAATTGATCAATCATGTTTCGGTGATAGTACCATTTCACTGGCTTATTGCTTCTTCATTTCAAAGCTTGACCTGTTAGATATACTTGGACCACTGCTGGTCTTAGATACATAGAGATCAGTATCACTACCAAAGTCTATTGTCTTATGTCCAAGTTTATAAGAACTCTGAGAATTTTTGTCTTTCATCTCATACATGCCAGCGATACTCCAGCCATAATGACTAGGAAATAAAACTTCATAAAATATAACACTAGAATTAGTATTAAAGTGTGTATCTATCACTCCTGCATTTTCCTTTAATATTCTATAATATTCTGTTCACTGCAGTTACCTAGATAAATACAATGAGAATTTAATTTCTTACCATTTGTATACAGAAACATCTGAAAAGGCTATAGCACAGGCTTGGATTTTTCACAATAGATCTGATAGTTTTAAAAATGTTCATAAGTAAATTTTGAACATAGAATCTGCTGTAGGAGTACGTAAAGCTGGGCACTGGTGGTAATTTTTCAGAGACTTGAAGGTGGTATCATGGAGCTATTTTGATGGCAGAGTTTCAGCTCTGTCTCCTTCACCCACTGAAGGCATATACACATATATACACATACATTTTTTCTGTTCCATTATGGTATTTAATAAAACCGATTTTTCTAGTTTTAATAGTGCTTCAAAAACCTGCAAAACCTATTTGATCAGAGACCATGGAGGGGGTGGGAAAACAAATGTGTGTAACAATCATTGTTAAAAGGAAAGGGCATCTTATATTTTCTTTTTCATTCCCTATTGCAGTAACATCCCATTACCAAACTAGCCTCCCAAATTAACATGTGCTTTTAACACTCAGCCTGTTTGCACAGACAAATTAATCAACTAAAACTTTAGTTGATTAACCTACTGGTTAAATAGATCAGTGGTTACAGGCCAATTGAAAACTGCTGTTCACATATACATTACGTTAAAATACATGCTTTAATAACCTATTTTTTTAAAAAAAATTATTAGTATTTTCAAATATGAAAGTTGACTTCAAGAAAGACTGAAGCAAGAGAATGTTTGGCTGGCCTCCTTTTTGTGCCATCACCTTTAAGACTGATGCCACGAAATGTAGTGCCAGTGTAGCGGCTCATGGGATCAAGATGTTACAACTGTAGTTCCACAGTTTTCAGGGGGATGTAAACTGGCTAAAGTGCACAGAAATCTAGGAAATTATTTGCATGGGTTGCGCTGTCCATTTTCCCCTTCTGTTTCAAACTTTCCCTCTGTAGCAAATGTAATACATTTTTATTCAATTTTGAGATGAATCATGGCTACAAGAAAGAATTTGCTCCAAAGCTTATATACATGGGAGTATTTGGGGTCTTCAGTGAAAACTGAAAACTAAATTTCATTTCAAATGTTCCTTGCCCATTTTTTTCTGAGACAGGTTAATATACTGATATCCAAAAAACATAGAACCCACAAAATCTATCCAATATACAACAAAGCAAAATATGGTGGAATAGAAAGCCTCACTACAAAATATTTCACATTTTTAAAGTTAATGTCCCAGTTTAATGGAATTAATTTCCCAGTGATGTCCAACCCTGTTGGAATTCAGGAAGGAAAAGTCAAGCCTTACTTTTGGGGGCAATCTGCGGGTAGACTGTTTTAAAATTAATAGCTTATTTTAAAATATATATATATTAATTTTCTTTTATATAAATTTTCCCCAACAATCACCTCCCTTCTCACCCCTAATTAGAGATGTAGAGCCCCCGCCAGGGGGGGAGACAGGAAAAATGGGAGGGATCAGAAAAATTGGGGGTTGGGTTTTTTTTCCTGGGAATGTTTTGAAAATGTGGGGGGAAATGTTTTCTAAATTATTTTTTCTGGTCCCACCACCCCATTTCCCCCCCACAGGCCTTCACATCTCTGTCCCCAATAATCCCCTCGGTTCCCTCCCCTTAACCCCTGCACTGCCCCCCCATTCCTACAACGAAAGGGGGGGATTAGAAAGGAAGGCAGGAAGGAACAGATAACAAGGGGAAAGCACAAAGTACTCGTCTCCTTTCATGTGAAGCCGCCCTCTTGCTTATAGTTCTAGCTCAAATTATTCTGCATATAATTCCAAGAAACCATGCCAATCACTTGGAACTTGTATTCCTTCTGTAATTAATACAGAGCTTTAAACATTTATGTAAACTGATTTTATTTGTACTTTGGTGGCTGTCTTTATTGCTTTATTCACCACTGAGTTTTACAAGAATAGGTGATAGACAGAAAGATAACTGGATATATAGATTTAACCCTTGATTGTGGTTGTAATCCTAAACACACAGTTACCTTGGGAGCAAGTTCAGCTCAAGATTTTGAGGGGCCCTGGGAAGGCAGCCCTTGGTGCCCCGCCCTTACTGCTGACTGGAACTCGCTGCCACATGGCTCCCCTGGTAGTGACACTGCTGCAGCCCCCAGCCTCCCCTTCCCCGTCATGCTCGCATTGATTGAGTGAACAGGCTTACCCAGTGGTTGCAGGAGCGCAGTTATGGGCCAGGAATGGAGTGGCTGCCACCTCCAGGTGAGCCTGCTCACAAGTGAGTGTGCAAATAGGAAGATGGCTGCTGCAGCAGGACCACCACTAGGGCCCAAATGTTGGCAGGTGCAGGGGTGGGAGGTGTCAGGGAAACCATCAGCGGGGCATGTAGGCGCCAACAAATGCCCTCATATGACAGCTGCTGATGCCAGAGCTGCCTGGGAGTAAGCTCCATTGAGGAAAGTGAAACTTATTTCTTAGTAAACATGCAGAGCAGCCAAAACGGGGCATTCCAGGGCAGGGCAGGCAGAAATGCCAGTACGACACATCCTATGTGTCGTCCAGCAGCCTCCTCCCCCTCTCCGCCTTCCCGCAGCTAGACAGCCAAAATCGGCTGTCTAGCCACAAATGCAGGGCTGAAGAAGCACAGAGGAAACAATCCCCTCCGTGCTTCTCCTGCCCTGCACCTCCGAGTTCGGAGATGGCCGCCTATCCCCATAGGATTGCACCCTAAATCTGTGGTGTAGACAGACTCTAGGAGTTCATTCACATGTTCATTTTCTGCCACAAGGTAAATTTAGAAGGCATCTCACAACAGACATCCATATGGAAGTAAGGCCATGGTAATGGTCCAACAGAAGGCGATCCAGAAGACTGAAAAATCAGGTTTGCCAAACTTATGTCAGCTCACAATCCTAACACAATTTGGCCACTTCCTATGATTTAGTTCTACATGGAACTTACTGCAGCATAGTACTTGCAGTATGTCACAGAAGAGTACAGAAAGACATTGTGTGAATTGACCCTGAGTACTTTGTTTTATAGTTAATTTTTTTAAGCCAAGAAAGAAAATAAAACCCAAATATAGCCAATATAATATTTATGCATGACATGCACACATTTTTGAGGGATTCTCTTTGGGCGGCAGAAGGATTTTGTCTGGTTGGATCCTTCCCTTCCCTTCTGTACACCATGTTTGTTGCTACAAGCAGCAGGAGAGGAGGATATAGCTAAACATTTCGGCAGTATTGGTGGGTGAGTGTGGGTAGGGGGTCTCTGAAAGTCTTGCAGCCTAGATACATTTTGTCCCAAGCTACTTAACTGAGCTTTGTCACTGATATAATATATATACAGGGAGACTAATGAACAGGACAAGCTGGCTCTCCCACGATGACTAGCCCCTGCAGCCAGGTTTGAAAAAAAGAAACAGAATCATAATAATGAATCTTGGAAGGCAGTGTCTGAGAAGGCCGTGCTTCATCCAAGCCCCTCATGCTTTACCCCTGGTTCCATCAGCACAAGGTGGAATCACTCAGGCTTATTGACACTTCATCTGCCAAAGCACTCCTGCTGCATGTGGATCATCTGGTACACTGCCCGGTTTCTGGCGGCTGGACTCCACACTAAAACACCTCCCTTGAGCCTCTAGGAAAGCTGGCATCAGTTGTTACCATAACAAACTCAATTGTTCTCAGCAGTGCTCCGGCAAATAAAGTCATTAATTATGGCCCTCTCTCTTGGCCGCCGTTGGCTGGAGCGGCAATCAATGTGAAACCGCTCATTGCCTTCTCTCAGGGAGAGGAGGCAGATGCCATAAAAATAAACTACAGCCCGAGCAGAACCCTGCCAGTAAGGCAGCAGCAGGCTGTAACCAGTAACGGCCATCATGCTGGTTCTGTGTGCCTGGCTACATTTATTTGGCCTGCCTCAGCCATGGGGGAAGGTATCCCATTAAGCAATTATTTTTATCTTATAACGTCAATTTACTTATACTGATTGGCTTCCTGCCGCCAAATATCAATTAAATTGCAAATGCCTTTGAAAGCTGATTTTCTATCTCTGTTTCTTCCCCCGCCCCCAGCATACACACACACACACACACACACACACACACACTCCCCTTTTTACCTCGTAGTATTCCCCCTGTCCTTCCCTCCCTCTCCTTTTTTATAAACTATGTTCCAACATAATTTAATTTATTTCCCTTTCCATATCTCAAAGGAAAATCTATATCTCCTCCTGGAAGGCCATTTGCCCTATGTTATTGGGAGCTGAGGTATCACACTATCGGACCATTTGTTTCAGCTGACTATCGGCAGCCCATCAGCGCTCCTAAAGACCTCTGCCATCTCCCTGCAATTGTATCCAGGATTGCTCAGTTTATAATTATATGCATAACTATGTTACCATCAGGCTTCTGTGTTTTTCTTTCAACTTCATTAGCTTAAATTATATTTTTTCTTTTACCTCTCATACAAGCAACTTGGTTGATGCGATCTGCTTTATTAGTAAACTTGAAAAGAACAGGCTGTCACTTATTTTACCACTGTTCTTTCTTGAAAGATGTGGATCTAAAGAGGAGATGGGGATATCAAGAGAGGCAGTGGCTGCTGGCAGTGTGTTCTCGTGTGATAACTAAATGAAAATGCCTTTGGAAAATGAAAAAAGGCAGGTGGAGAAAAGTGAATTCACTGTGTGTAAACCATCGGTGGCCTTTGTGAGCTGTAAAGACTATGTTCATGCTGTCTGAGAGCAAAAGGCATTCAGATAGACACATACCAGGCATGTTTAGTTTGGATTTGTTCAGAGCACATTCTGGGCAAGACACATGTGTTTTTGCCTGTATGTTCATCTTAGGCATAGATGCTTAAATGCAAAGGGGGACAGGGACTCCTGTATCTTTAGGGCGCAATCCTAACTAGATAGGCGGCCACCTCCGAACTTGGAGGCGACCGCCTATCCAAAGGAAGGCAGGAGAAGCACGAGGTGGATTGTTCTCTCTGCGCCTCTCCTGCCCTGCTTTTTCTGCTAGACAGCTGACCGGGAGAGGAGGCTGCTGTACGACACATAGGATGTGTTGTACACGCAGTTCCGCTCTTCCCACCCCAGAGCGCCCCCAGCCCTGCTCCTTTTCAGCCCCTCAGCACTCCTGTTCTGAGCCCGGGGGGTGGGGCTTCTCCATGCTGCCTCCGAGGCAGCGTGGAAGTGAGGGGAGGCCAGTTTTCCAGGAAACAGCATATCCTATGGCCATCTAGCCGCTGTCTAGCGGTCATAGGATTGCTCCCTTAATAGTTTGATAGTTACGTAGTTATGTAGAAGAAGAGGGAATTTCAGCAAGGGCAGATTGCTTCTCCTTTGCATGGAAAACTGTACCTGCTGAAATTACCTCTTCCCTACAACTGTTGAAGGTACTAGCCCCCCTGACCTCCTTTGCATCTCTCATCTTACATATTATATACACATTTATCAGTTTTGTAGGTCTGGGTTTTGCAAGTTGTATTTTCAGCTGGTGACCAGAGCTACCGAAAGGTTGTTGAAGGCCTGGAGGGAAAAATTTAACTGGAAACTTCTTGCCTTAGACACAAAATAACTATGTAGAAAGATGAACTCTGGTAAAGGTGTCCCTCTTGGAGCCCTTTAAGATGTGAGGGATAGAACAGCCTTTGATCATCTAATCTAGTTTCCTGTAAATAAAGGTTATAGATTAGCCCATAATATATTAGGGTTAACCCTAGCATACTGGAATTAAGGCCTGTACACTGTATTTATATATTTCATTTCTATACCGCCCAATAGCCAAAGTTCTCTGGGCGGTTCACAAAAATTAAAACCACAGAGTGCAACATAAAACAATATAAAATATAACAGCTTAAAACCACAATATAACAATAAACCAGAATAAAACCTAGCAGCAATGCAGAGATTTAAAATACAGATTTAAAACACCAGAGCTAAAAGATTAAGAAACTAAAATGTTAAAATACTGGGAGAACAATGTAGGTGCCAGGCAAACCTCTCTAGGAAGCTCATTCCACAGCCAGGGGGCCACAACAGAAAAGGCCTAGTAGCCATCTGCCTCACTTCCTTTGGCAGGGGCTCCCAGAGGAGGACCCCTGAGGATGATCTTAGGGTCCAGGCAGGTACATACGGGAGGAGGTGATCCTTCAGATAACCTGGCCCCAAACTGTTTAGGGTTTTGAATGTTAATACCAGTTAATCAGGCCCGGAAATGGACTGGCAGCCAGTCCGGCTGGAAAAGTACTGGCGTAATGTGATCTCGTTGGCCAGTCCCTGTTAACAATCTTGCTGCCCTATTTTGGACTAGCTGAAGTTTCCAGACTGTTTTCAAAGGCAGCCCCACATATAACGCATTGCAGTAATCCAGACGAGAAGTTATCAGAGCATGGATAACTGTAGCTAGGCTATCTCTGTCCAGATAAGGGCATAGTTGGTATACCAGCCTAAGCTGATAAAAGGTGCTCCGTGCCACCAAGTCCACCTCTGCCTCAAGTGACAGTTCTGGGTCCTCCAAACTACAAACTGGGTCCTCCAAAAGAGCACCTCCAAACTACAAACCTGATCCTTTAGGGGGAGTGCAACCCCCCCAGAACAGGTTGAACATCACCTAGCCGGGCAGACGAACCACCCACTAACAGTACCTCTGTCTTGTCTGGATTGAGTTTCAGTTTATTGGCCCTCATCCAGTCCATTACCATGCCCAGGCACTGATTCAGAACTGTACCAATATTGTGCTAATGCAGTCATCAATAAACACACCTTCTAAACCTACAATTAGCGATCATGATACTTAAATGGCTGCATACCGAACTTAACACAAAACCCAAAAAGCAGCTGCTTAAACAGACAAGTAACCCCTTAACTGTGTCAGCAATTTATTACAATTTGCAAGAAAAACGAACAAAAGAAAGTTTGAAAATGTTCAGATTATAGGTACAGGTATATTCTATATCTTTTGCATATAGAATATGCTTTGCATCTCTAACACCACGTAACTATATTCTGTATAGAAGTTAGTTATAAAAACTGTGCACTCAAAAATGCCATCAAAGTTTACTTTGGGTTCCCATTTCCCCACCAGGTAGATGAGTGCCACAAGCTACTGATTCTGTGGAAGAGATTAATGTGGATTCAAAATGACAAGCCATAAGTGAGGTCAATGGGAGAATAGAAGCAGGTAAGGTGGGAGAGACATTTCAATCAGCATGGTTGGACAAGACATAAGGATGAATGCTGACAGCCAAGTGAGATTGAAAGTGCCACCCCCCACCCACCCCGTGCACACACGTACAAGGAACTGCATTTCCAAAGGGTAGACAAAGTAGATAGAGCTAAGAGCTGGTGAGGATAACTGATAATCCATTAATGACTATTACTTGTTCTGGGCCCTTCTCCAACCAACAGAATCCTGGAGGCAGCTGCCCTTCACCCCATTGGCAGCTGCTGTTAAATGCCAACATGAATAAAACTACCAGAAGTCCCAGTTGGAAGGAATGGACGCTATTATCTGCAGGTGCTTCACACCCTTCTCAGGCCTCCTAGAGAAACTCCATGGGATAGCACTGAGTGAAGCCAATGCTGCCTTGCCTAGCCAGGCTTCATTAATACACATCAGTTGAACTAGTTCATCCAGGGCAGTAACAAGATTGCTAGTAGATAGCCTCTCCTGCTAGAAGGAATCCAAGCAGACCCACAGTACAACAGGGGGCTGAGGATAATGAAGCAGCAGGGACCATGGCTGAAGCAGAAGTGGAGAGAAACCTATAATGAATTCTACCAAACTGGAGTTAGAGGACGTTTTAAAGCATATGTTGTGGAAGTGGTGGTGGTGAAGTGTTCTTACTTCTCTGTCATCATTGCATCTTTCACAGTGCCAGAGGAGTTTTTCTGGAAAGTCTTTTGTGCTCTGTGCTCAATAGGTAGCAGCGACAAGTTTGCAAAATGCTTTGTAAATTGAACAAGTGGGGCCTTAACAAAATGTTCCAGTGTGGAGTGCTCTTCATCAGCCAGCCATGCCTTCTTCCACAGTACTCCATGCCATTCCTTCTCCTACCCTGGTTTTCCACCCCCACCCCCCCGGGTGTCAGCATTCCCTGGTCACTAAGCAGACAGTGATCTGATGGAATAGTTCCTCCTGCATATTCCCCATGCACTCTCAGATCTTCAGAGGAGGCCATGCTGAGGGCTCCCTCATTTATGGAGGCAGGGGCAAAGGCAATGAGGTTGTAGGGAGACTGTGACTCCCCCAGATGTTGGACTACAAATCCCAAAATCCCTAAACATTAGCTGTGCTGGCTGGGGCTGATGGTGTCCCACATCATCTGAATAGTCACAGGTTCCCCACTTCTGCTGCAATGGAAGCCTTTCCCCAGGGAGGAGCTCTTGGATGAATTCCTGACAAGCTTTCACCAAGCCAACTAGGAAAAATCTTTTTAGGAAGGACTTTGGTTTAAAAGTCTTTGGGTTGTGAAGTGCCCTAAACTGTTTAGGGCACAATCCTATGCATATGGGGGGGGGGGGTATACAACTCCCAGGCTGGCTGAAGAATGGTGGGAGTTGTAGGACTTCTTTCTGTCTAAACAGAAAGACAGTTCTGTCTTTCTGTTTAGACAGAACAGTGTCTAAACAGTGTCTCCGACTACACTTGGAGAGCCAGTGTAGTGTAGTGGTGAGAGTGACGGACTGGGAGCCGGGAGATCTGGGTTCTAGTCCCCACTTGGCCATGGAAGCTCACTGGGTGACTTTGGGCCAGTCACAGACTCTCAGCCCAACCTACCTCACAGGGTTGTTGTTGTGAGGATACAACGGTGAGGAGGAGGATAATGTAAGCCGCCTTGAGTTCCTTGCGAGAGGGAGAAAGGCGGGGTATAAATGCAATAAATAATAAACATGCATAGGATTGTGCCTTAAAGTAGATAGTTTAGATACTTTACATCACAATCCTCTGCATGTCTACTCAGAAGTAAACCCCACTAAATTCAGTGGGCCTACTCCCCAGGTAAGTTGGTATAGGACTGCAGACTTACACCTGCTTTTTAGATATTACTGCTTTGGGGTATTGCTTCTAGGTATTTGTTTTTATTATGTTTTAATTTGTAGCTTTACCTAATTTGCATGAACCTTTCTGTTAACCTGCTGCAGGAACCCTTGGATGGGATGAGCACTGCAGGGTAAACATCTACGAAAACAGCGATCCAACGTATTTGCTGTCAACAGCACTTTGCTCAATGCTTCCCTTGTCTACTTTAGAGACTATGGCACAATCCTAGGCTTGCTGGCTGGGGAATGCTGGGAGTTGTAGGCCTTTTCTCTGTCTAAACATGCATAGGATTGTGCCCTAAGTATCTAGAAGGGAGAGTTCTAGGACTTCTTTGGGATGGAATAGTTTCATTAAGTCCAGAATTATCATGGGAGCCAGTATAGCATACTGTCTAAGGCTGTAATCCTATACACACTTATCTGGGACCAGGTCCCATTGCGGTAACTGGGTTTCTTTCTGAGTAGACATCTATAGGACTGCACTGTAAGAGTATTTTCATATATGATGCTTAAATTGGCATTGAGGCTTTCCTGTCTTAATACACAAGAAAACACAGAGGAAAGGCATTTGTAATGCAAATGAGCTTTCTGACTAATAGGTTGTTCATTTGCATTATAAACTTTATAAGCCTCAGAGGCTCGGATGTGAAAATCCCTTAAGAGTGTAAACTGGGAAGTCCCAATTCAAATCTCACCCATAGCCAGATTTACCAGTAGGCAGGTTATATTTTTAGGGACCTTGGAATTGATGAAGGGAAAAGAAGAGAGACCCTTGATAAAATTGTGCCTAGTTTTAATGAAAACAAAGACAGTTACAGGAGCTTGCTTTGTTTAATCGGTTCACCTGAAGAAGCATGATTTGTTGTTGTTCAGTCGTTAAGTTGTGTCCGACTCTTCTGACTCAAAACACACTAAGCTAAAAAAAAACCTCTGAGGTTTCCTGTCTTGTTTCTACATTGGTGCCCTCCCTCCTTTCCTTCCATAGTTTTAACAAGAAACAACATTAAGGGCACAATCCTAAGTAGATAGGCGACCACCCATCCAAAGCAAGGCATGAGAGGCATGGGGGGATCGTGCCCTCCGCACCTCTCCTGCCTTGCTCTTTTTCACTAGACAGCCATTTTCGGTTGTCTAGTGGCGGGGGGGCTGACTGGGAGAGGAAGCTGCAGTACAACACATAGGATGTGTCGTACACGCAGCTCCGCTCTCCCCGCCCTGGAACGCTGCCCAGCCCCGCCCCTTTTCAGTCACTCCGCACTCCTCTTCCAAGCGTGGAGGATGGGGCTTCTCCATGCTGCCTCGGAGGCAGCGCAGACAAGGGGGAAAGTCAGATTTCCAGGAACCAACCTCACGGGCTCCAAGGTCAGTTCCCAGAAAAGAGCATATCCTATGGCCATCTAGAGAGGGAGAGCATCTCAGGGTCTGTTGGGTGCTGCGGACCTCCCTCTCCATGGACGGGGACTAGTGCTGTGCCGAATCCTGCCTATTTTCAGGAATGTTTTCTCTCCCTGCAAAGGAGGCATTTTTTTTTCTGCCTCTTTTGCAGAGATGGGGAGAATTTCAGATAATTTTCTGCTTGGGAAGGGGGACAGGGTTTCCACATACCTTTTTTAAGTGTAGGCGATTCTTGAGGGGTCTTCTTTTTATTTTCTTTATTTAATAATTTAAAAAAACCTGCACTTACAGGAGCCCAGGACTCTTCTCCAGCTAGGTGTTCTTCCTGAACGCCTGTTGGAGAGAGTAAGGTCACATGGTCTCCTGGGAGTTCAGAAAAAACTGCCAGGCTGGAGAAGATTCCTGGGCTCTGCAAGTGCAGGGGGTGTTTTTCAAAAAAATAAAAAATAAGAAGACCTCAAGAATTGCCTATACTTAAAAAGGTGTGTGGAAACGCTGTCCCCATCCTCAAAGAGAAAATTATCCAAAATGCTCACCTCTCCCAGTTTTTGTCAAAGTTTCATTTTGTCCCCACCCCCTCATGAAAACCTGAAAAGAATAGAAATTTTCGGCACAGCACTAGCACCGGAGACTGACGGAAGTCCACCACCAAAGTCCTCCCCAGTGCCACAGCAGAAAGCTCTGGTACTTGCTGTACTACCCTTGGTGCTCCGTGGGCCATAGGGCTCAAAATGGGTCATTCCACAGGCACATCAGGGGAGACCTTGGATCTGCCAGATTCAAAGCTCCTTCATTCCCCCAACATGTCCCGAGAAAGGCCAAATAAGTACACCAATCCTGGAAAGCTGAAATGGTTGGCATGAGCTGACAGGGCTTATGAAATTGTGGTTTTTCCACCACAAAATCTTCCCCGTCACTACCACCTTAGTATTGTTCTGCCCAATAATCATGCCAAGCAAAATGGAAAGGGGCGAAGTCAGGGAGGAGTATACAATTTCATTGGTCTCAGCCAACAAAGGTTTACAGGACCGACCATTGTGTCATATTTCTAAGACCTTCTTTCTGAATGGAAAGACATGTGTCAGTATTTTCTAAGTCATTTTCACTCAGATCCTCAAAATGTCAGATGTGTAAACATTCAAAATTTGAATCTATGCATAATTTTGGTCTTCTCACACTGTGCCCCAGGGTGTAGGATCAGAGCATGGGAGGTTCTCATTTGTTTGAGCCTAGTGTTCTGAGCCAGCCACAGCATGTCAAGAGCAAGTTGTGGAACACAGCCCAGGCCCAGCTGTGTTGGCCAGTTCAGGGCCAACAAAGAATGCAAGAATACCTTCTCCCCACCCTTTTCCAGTCTATTTTAGTGAGCTTTGACCCCTGACACTTCTAGATTTTGGTTATTCATCTTGGCAGGTTTATTGAAGGGTAAAGCCCTTATCTTGCAAGCACATGTGAACTTTGAGCTGATCAGGTACCATTGCCATAGGGTGCATAATCCTATGATCACAGGTTCACAGGTTCACAACATTCACAGGTTGAACTACATAGAGCCGATAGAATTCACCTCTCTTGAGGTAGGTAATGACATTTTTATTGTTGTTGGATCTACAGAAGGGCCTGTGGGATTTCATCCTTAGTAGGTGGGGGAAGAGGCACTAAGCATAGGCTTGTCCCTCTCCTGTGGCAGCAATGTGTGGGAATGATCAAGTAGGGATGAGGTTTGGTGAACCTCCTGAGGTACCTTTATGGTGACTAGCAATTCCGAAGACTTTCCACTCAGGGCTATGGGACCCGTGGACAGGGTATGGATTGCCTCTGGGCTAACCTGTCTCACCTGCACAGAGTTATGGAGCCCTAGGAGGGGGTGATTCAGGAAGCCCCCCCCCCTTCACATGTAGAGGTGTGGCTTAAGGGAAGGGGTGGGGACAAAATCCCACCCCTCTGTCTGGTCAGAGTTAAGCTCTCCCAAATAACTCAGGCTAGCTGCCTGCAGAACCCTTATGTAGTCAGCTTCCTGAACAGACACCTCAGCTGATCCTGCCCTAGCTCAACCCAGTTACCTGCATCTTATCTCTTTATTTCCTACTCTGTTCGCAATATATATTACTAGGCATTCAGAGCCACTGAACCCATCAAAATACTTAGGATCACACTGCACATGTTAAAGGTGGATGCATCTTGCCTCAAGTGTAAATGAATACACATGGATGCGTTTCAGTTGCAGTTAGTCTGTAATAAATACAATGACAGCCATTGTTGGACTAAGCATTCTATTAAATATTTCTGAGATTAAAAAGTAACCTGTTAAGGCAGTTTTACTAACATACCCTGCTTCAGAGGCCAGGGTGTGATGGGCTATTACAGAGTAAGTGAGTACAATAGTTGGAGGTTTTCAGCAAATATACAGAGGGAGGGTTGGTCAACCATCAGTTGTTGATGTGAGAACTGGGATGTTTTTAAGAGATACAAGTACCTAGTTTAATATGCAAAATACTGGAGGCTATGGCATGAATCTCAGTACTCTCTCTGAAGATGAGGGAATGTGAGAATGAAATGTTTGTAAGTATGAGAGAGAGCAAGAAAGAGCTCTGGAAGGAGGCTTTTGGTGGTAATCATTTTTATGCTTAATATTAGTTGGTTATCAAACAAAATACATATTCTGCATAGACCAAGTGGGAGCTGAAAAATTTGTTACTAAAAATTCTCCTCCACAAATTCTGATGTCAAACATTCACTAGATATTCTCTCTCAAACTTCTCTTCTATATATATAAAAGTCAAAAATTGTGTGTGGGGTTGTGGGGTTGTGGCTGGCTGCAGGGCAGTCTGTAATGCAGGGAATAAGGGGGAGCTGCCCTGGGTGTAATCACACTGTATTCACACACCCGCTGAGCCTGCCATTTGGGCCCTACAGTTGCTGCCCCTTTTACTTCACATTCTCACTTGCTAGAGTGTATGACAGGAGTCACTGGGTTACATTATTACTTTGTTTATACTTTCCCTTACTAACAAGTACACCCTCTCAGTCATGGTACAGGCCAGGTTTCTGATTTCTATGAGCTATGAGTCACCCTATCGCCATTTTTCATTCTATTGGTCTCTCTCCCATTCACTCTGACTTCCTTCACCTTGGATTGGCTGGCTGCCGTTTGTTCCTTCCCCTTTACTCATGGTTTCTTTTCTGACTGTGCAGAGCATTTAGTTTCTCTCCCCTGTCCCTCCAATATCCTGCAAGGAAGCCTCTGTAGAACATTTTAATAGTGGTATGAGATTTAGTGTGGATTATATTGTAGTAGTGCTTACAGATTCAGTCTCTTGCATTTTTAGTAGTGTTTTTTTATTCAATCTGCTCATTATAATTGTTGTGCTTTTTTAATCAAGTCTGGTGGATTTAACTTTTCACCTTTCTTATGGGGCATTTCCAAGAAGCGTAAACCTACCTTAATGTGTTTCTAACAAATAGTGCCTATGACAAAATTACATCCCGGGCAACGTCAGGTATATCTGCTAGTATATGATATTTGTATTTAGCATTTTATTTCCCTATTTGATATTTTACTTTAATATTTAGTTTCAATATGTGATATGAGGCAATATTTGATAGCTGGCATGCCACAATATTAGGATTTTGACGGTATTTAATGAATGGAATGAATGGTATTTAGTAGCTGATAGAAACTGAAAACTGAAATGCAATGGTATTTAGTAGGTCAAGAAACAGATTACTTGAATGCTAGTTTTATTCAAAAATGAATCCCCAGCCCGTCAGAATGTATAATCCATAAGCAACATTTATTAACACATACACTATCAAGATAATAAAACCGGCAACATAGTTGCTATTATCTGATTATTAATTTTGAAAAACTGCTGCTCGACTGCATAGTTTGTTCATAAAAGAAAACACATAAATGTATGATGATTATGTACTTCCTAATACACTATTAGAACTATCACCTTAATTCAGGAACCCCACCATTGCTACATTGGCTAGGATCACACAGCCCAAATCACCTACCCATGTTCTCTTCAGGATCATCCATGGAAAATCTGATGAGCAGGCACACTAAACCCTGAATGGCAGCAGTTTAGAAGCTGCCTTAGCCAAATGTAATTAGTACTGGAATGGTTACAAAACAAAATCTATCTCAGGAAAATAAGACAGCAGAGATTTTATTGTAACAAGGCAGCACAGTTATCCTCAGATTTTATTACAAGAAGACAGAACAGTTACCCTCATGGCAAGCAAGAGAGGATGTAGGGCTCTGAGCATAAAGTAGCTGGCAGTCTGCCACTATAACAGATAGACCATTTGCCTCAAGGTCATAACTATCCTGATGATCTGTTGTAGTGCATGAGCAAAGAAAACGGTTGGAAAGAAGGAAAGACCTTGTTTCTGTCCAAAGCACTCACAGCCTACATCGAAGGTTCCCTATACTAGCAAGTAACAACCACTGTGCCCGCGTAATATCACAAATCACACTGCATCAAAATCACAGAAGCAAAATCAACAACAACAGTCCTTCCAGCTCAACCGAATCTGCACTACAACATAAACCACTTTAAATTGGTTTAGGTTTTGTCTTGTGGCTCTCCGTCAGCAGCTAGAGTGCTGGGCTAGGACTGAGGAGACACAAGTTCAAGTCCCCATGCAACCATAAAGTTCACTGGGAGACCCTGAGCCAGTCACTCTTTGTCTCTTTCAGCCTAACTACCTCACAGGTTGTTGTGATGGTAGAACCAGGGATGTGGGGGAGAACAATATACTAAGCTTGGACGGAGGATGAGATATAAATGTAATAAATAAACCATGCGCTGAAAAGACAGAAGGTGAAAGCAGAAAAGCATCTTAAAACTATGGTTTGCCCACTGTATATTTGGAGGCTCAAGCCATGGTTTGAGTTCTAAATTATGGTTTGTGCAAACCATTATTTGTAGTGATATCTGAATTGAACCAGAAATGATCAACATGGTATCAGGAGCAATAATGAAAAGTCAAAAGTGGCTTTTCCATATGCAATTGCTCAATGACTGAATCAATTTTTCTTTAGTAATCTGAACTGACAGTGTATTATTTATGTAGCCTAAGGATGCCAACCTAGCTGCTGCAACATAAGCCTCTGCTGCTCCTTAACAGCTGAAGCAGAAATATAGTTCTGGGTTGTAAGCAAAATTCCTGTCTCTCTCTGTCTATAACCAACCTAGCCTGAAATATAAACATATCTGAACTGGTTTACGTTTGTAGCAGTGTGTTGTTGCCAATTTACTCCTGCACTTTTCATAAAAAAAGAAAAATTTATCAAACTCTCTTTGGGGCAGGAAATAAAAAGTGCTTCTAACTCCTCAACCCCAACTATTCTCCCCACGCCCCTGTATACCATGGAGAATGGATGAAGCATTATGAGGAATTTGCCGAAGGATCACATGTAGGAAATAATGGTGCATGGCTTAATAATCATCTATTTTGGTTATCTAATCCTACAGAATTATAGGT
The DNA here is from genome assembly GCF_057233095.1 of Heloderma suspectum. Classification (NCBI taxonomy): domain Eukaryota; kingdom Metazoa; phylum Chordata; class Lepidosauria; order Squamata; family Helodermatidae; genus Heloderma; species Heloderma suspectum. Next base: position 137,059,713 of record NC_139459.1, read on the forward strand.
GGTTTAATTTGTACAAGGGTTAATTTGATTTGTTCTCCATTGTGGGGGATGATAAATGTTTAGTTCCATTTCCATCTAAACATTTATTGAATAATTCATCTTGCTTCTTTTCAGATATAAGGACTAGAACTGTTTTCTGAACACTTCTGCCACATCTGCATCACTATTTATAGCTGCCATCTACGCCTGCCATCTTGCCCCAAAGTTAGGATTGTCCCAGCATTAGAAGAAGAAGTAATGCAGCTGGATCCTACATATGTACACTTAGAAGTATCGTTTTGCCAGTGGGACTTATTTCCAAAAATGTTTGAATGGGATTGCAGTGTTATTGGCTCTAAATGCCATAGACAAGTGACGATAGCTATTATTTTGGAACTGCTGGTTTAGGTTAATTGTCATTCACATCTTCTTTTAGCTATTGTTACAAATTGTTGTTGTTCAGTCGTTAAAACTACTCTGGTCCTAAAAGTATGGATTTTGTTGAACCAGTGCAACCACCACAAAGTGTTATGCTGCAGTGGTGAAGTGGCCATTCTATCCTACCCCCATTTTCCCCATGTAGCCAGATAAAAAATCCCCACCAGAGCTAATAACTTCAGTGGGATGATTTATAACAGGAAAATGGCACAGAGCAAAAGGTTAAACCCTCTGTTCCCCAACACTGCAGTCCTAACCCAATTCACCCTCCCACCCTGTGGTTTCTTTTTATTGAGCCAAAATAGACATGCAGGTCAACCACATATATGTTAAACACATGTTTGATCAATTCACATATAATTTTTTTTCAGCTTGTTTTTCTGCTTTTAATTTAGTCTGGTTTTTATTCTGCTTAATTGTTATATTGTATTTTATTATGGTTATTTGTTTTTATTTATGTTTGCATGAATAGTTTTATTGATGCTTTTATATACTGTCCTGGAATCCTCTGGATGGGGGCGGTTAAGAAATATTAAATAAATAAATAAGCAAGCGGTGGTGGGGAGTCTATTCTTCACACAAAGCAGAGTACCAGTGTAGGGGGGCGGTGGGGGGAACGCTTCTTACCTTCTTGTCCTTTGTATCTTTATGCTTATGCTCATTTCTGCTGTCAGAGCCAACTTGCAGAAAACTTCTTAAAAGCTAGCAAGGAGTGCAGCAAGGTAAGGCGGGGGGGGATTTCACTCCCCTCCCCCATGTATTCCATTTTGTGTAAACTCTCCTACCTATGCTCTATTATGTAAATGGGACAAATACATGTTTAACTTTCACACGGTTTAACTTTCACACGGTTGCCCTACACATCTAGTTTGCCCCTTAGAAAATGGAAATATCAGGAGATTTGGTTAGACAGCCTAAGATGAGGTGAGATATAGGGATAGATCCCATCCAGCAATCTTCTTTACACACACACACCCCACATCACAAACTTGTTTCAAAGCCAAGGAAGTTTTACAAGCAACTTGCAATGCAACATTTCAGTGGGCTGGACTGGGCTGAGCTGGGTCTTCAGTTTCCACTGACATTCCTCTGCATCCTAGAGCAATGAAAATCCTTGGGACACTAACACCCCTGTATGTATAAAGGTAAGATAATTCAAGCTAGAGGTGATGTGATATGTTTGTTTTTAAAACACATATAATTGAATCCAGTAGAATTCATCAGCCACAGAACCACCCTAGGGGCTTTTCACTCCACAGACATAGGCTGGTTTAATGGCCATTCTCCCTTTGCAAGGAATTCTGGGAGCTGCAGTTCTGTGTTGGGGTCTAAGGGTCTTTAACAGAGACTCCTAACCAAACTACAGTTCCCAGGATTTTTCATAGAAGGAAACCTTGATAGCCTGTTTAAAACGGTATGAAACCAAGGGCATGTTTCCACACTATCAGCTTCACTTTGTTTATATTTCCTCAATCGCATCTTCTCCTTTTCCAGTTTCCACAGTGCTTAAAGTCCTGGCTTATTATCACTGTAGCCTGGGGCTCTGTGCTGTTTCCATTAAGCTCTAATCGAATTATTTTCTTGATGGCTGGGTGGAGTCTGAGTGGAGCCTGGGTTGGGTCTGAATACTTCATCAGTGTTCCCGCCTCCTCGGCTGTGTTTCCAGGACAATGGAAGGAGACGCTAATGGAGGAGTACGGGATTTTAAAAAAGGAATCAGCTTTCCTGTGAAGAGAGGCTTCCCCCCTCTCTCCCCTGAAAGTCCAGATGCACCTGCATTTCAGGAGCAAGCCTCATTGAGCACAATGGGAGTTACTTCCGAGTAGACACACACATGCTTGTGCTGGGAAAGAGTGGTGGGGGGAGAATACATAGAGGGAACCTAGCCCCCATTTTAACCCAGAGGACCTCACTGACCACAATAGGAGTTACTTCTGACAAGACAGTAATGGGTTTGTTGTGGACGAGCCCCCATTTTAACGCACAGGATCTCTATACGGAAGCTGTGAATGACTTACGTCCTAAAGCCCCACGAAATGGAGCCTACCTGGCTGCGGCGGCTCCAGCTGCTGCCGGGCTGCTGTGGCCGCCATTTGCGTCCCTACACCAGCCCATGATAGGCTACGTATATATTTACATAGCCTATCACGGCTAAAGCAGGAACACAAATGGCGTAGGGGACGCCATTTGCATCCCTGCTTTAGTCGTGATAGGCTACGTAAATATATACGTAACCTATCACGGGCAAGCGTAGGGACGCAAATGGTGTCCCCTACGCAGGACGCCATTTGCAGCCGCAGCAGCCCAGCAGCGGCTGGAGGCCCCACTGTGGGTTGGCCTGGCCGGCGGCTCAACAGAGTGGAGCCGGCCAGGCAGGATTCCGGGAGGGAGGAACGGATCGCCTCCCCCCCCCCATTGAGGATTCCAGGGGGAGGAATGGATCATCTCTCCCCACCTGCAGACCCCAGCAGAGCCAGGTAAGCGGGGTTTCGTATGCCCCTAATTTTCAATGATGTTTTAAAAATTGGTCCCTTGGCATCCTGCTGCAAAACGGGGATGAAACTTCCAGAAAACAGGGAGGGAAAGGTATGATACCGAACCCAGTGCAATTGTGGAAACAGGTCAATAATGGAGCTGCAGTAAGCTGGAAAAGTCAGACTATAGGTGTTTCTACATTAAGCAAAAAACCTGCAAAAACCCACATCCTTTCCAGAGCTTCCTGCTTTCGGTTTCTTTGCGGGATTAGGAAGTGCTTCTTTACATGGCAGCCACATGGTTTGAACTGAGGGAGTGCCTCCCTCCCTCCCTGGCATGGGTGCAAAGGAGCGGGGGGAGTCTTGTTTTCATAGCTTAACTTCTGCTGTACTGTTTTCTCACGGCCCCCAGGAAACCTCTAAGTTACTTCTGAGTAGTCATAAAATGTAAGATTGTGCTATAAGTCTGCAACCCTCGGCACACTTACTTGGGAGTAAGCTCCACTGAATTTAATAGGGTGCTCTGAAACAAAAGAGGACATTGCTGATGAGCTTAGTGGGTCAGATCAGATGTGTCTCTCTTTGTTGCAGGGAGGCATTTTACCCTCTTCTCCCTCCAACTGAGAAATGCAGAGGCAGGAGATGCAATCGGCAGGCGATTCTTGCCCTCACTCCTGTCAAATCTCATCCTGACTGCACCCCCAACAACTGAAGACAAACGCCCACAGCAGGCAGACACAGCAGTTTCTCCCGCTATTGGAGAATTTCACAGGAAGTTCATGGCGCTCCTGTTCCATGGGCCGGAAAAAATACCACATTTTTTGCGTTTGGGGAAAACACAAGATCAGCTGGAGGAAATAGCTGGAGACACCCTGGAGGGTAACGGCATCATCTAAAGAGCCCACAAACTTCTGAGAGAGCCATCTCAACAGCAGGATAAAAGCTCCGTGTGATGAACCCCTACAAGCAGCCTCAGAAGAAGCAGTTTTTCAGCGATAAAATATGGGGCTGGTGCTGAATGTCCACGACGTCATGGAAACACAGAGACCTCACTACGTAGCCAGGTTGGAGTAAATCGCTGGTGGAAACACAGCCCAAGTTTGTAATATTGCTATGTCTTATGGGTAGAAATTACTGGCTACAACACAAATAGAGTATTAGGGGCGTACTATTAACTGCAAAGGGGCCGCGGTGGCTTAGTGGTTAAGACGCTGAACTGCAGACCAGAAGGTCGGCAGGACAGCAGTTCGAGACCCGAGTGCCGCGTGACGGAGTGAGCTCCCGTCTTCAGTCCCAGCTTTTGCCAACCTAGCAGTTTGAAAGCAAGAAATTGCAAGTAGATAAATAGGTACCGCTTCGGCAGGAAAGGTAACAGCATTCCATGCACCTCAGTGTTCAGTCATGCCGGCCACATGACCACGGAAGCGTCTTCGGACAGCACTGGCTCTTCGGCTTAGAAATGGAGATGAGCACCACACCCTAGAGTCGGACACGACTGGTTGGGGACACCTTTACCTTTTTATTAACTGCAAGGATCTTGAAGGTGATCTTGAAACACCAAAGGAAATCAGGGAGGCAGTGATAGTAAAGTATAGAATATAATGGATGACTTCCACCTACTCTTTGACTGATCAGAGAAATGTCAGTATAGACTAGAGCATGGACAAGAGGTGCCATGTCCTTATACAATTTGTGATTGCACCCTGGAATACTCATTTGTTGTTCAGTCGTGTCTGACCCTTCGTGACCCCATGGACCATAGCACGCCAGGCCTTCCTGTCCTCCGCTCTCTCCCGGAGTGTGCTCAAGTTCATATTCATTGCATCGGTGATGCTATCTAGCCATCTCATCCTCTGCCATCCCCTTCTCCTTTTGCCTTCAATCTTTCCCAGCATCAGGGTCTTTTCCAGTGACTTTTCTCTTTGCATTAGGTGGCCAAAATATTTGAGCTTCAGCATCCAGCTTCCAATGAGCAGTCAGGGTTGATTTCCTTCAGGATTGACTTATTTGACCTCCTTGCAGTCCAGAACCAAAAAGGCTCAGCTGTGCTCCAACTCTAGTGCAAGTAGCTAAAATAGTAGAACTTGGTGACTGTGTCCATAGACAGGCTTAAAATTGCCTTTTAAGTCATACTGCACTTCATAGTCCATGAAAGCTTATTTCATAATAAATTTGTTAGTCTTTGAGGTGCCATAAATCTCTTTGTTGTTTTTGCTACAGCAGACTAACACAGCTACCCCTTCAGAAAAATACATTTTTCAAATAAAAAATAGGGAATTAGTTAAAAGAAAACTCTTAGGAAGGCCAAATCCTTTCTGGCAGAATGAAGGCCTTTTAATAGCACCACACTAGTGGTTCAGATAGAACATATACCACATTTTTAAAAGCACAAACATGCCCCCAAATCCTTTGCCAAGAACTTGCCTGAGAAGGTGCTTCGTGGCATTATGAGAAGATGCAACCACACAACCTTGTCCTCCACCAGGCCCCTTGACCATTCTCAGTGCTTCGTTTCTAGAAAGGAGATGTCTGGGCTCAAGTCTGTCTAGAAACACCACTCTGATCTAGAAGCTTTTGCCCTAACCCATGATAAGCAGGAACCTGGACAGTCGACTGAACAGGGAGGCACACAGGTCAGCTGGCCAGAGTCTTCCACACTCTGGTAAGTCTTACTGTATTTTTATTTAAAATAATGATAATAATGATGATGTCTAAATTTGAATCTATACATATAAGTTAGCACATGCAAATTTTATGCGAATTGGTGCCCTCTTTTGTTTTCTTTTTGGGTGGTGCATTTCCTGTTTTGAGGCAATCATAAGGGGCCACCCTAGATGCACAGCATCTGCATCCCCAGCATTTCATAGCATTTAATAACATGGGGCCTCTCTCCAGGCATGGAGCCGGCAACCTTAGGCCAAAAAGATACCAAGGAAGTTCAGTAGCAAACTCAATTAACTACACAAAGAACTCTTGTCCAAGCAAGATTAAAGAAGCTGGCATAAAAACTCTGGAAAATTAAATGTAAATCAGTATGGCGGGGAAGAGGGAATTTTTAACAATAAATCACTAGAACAAGGAATAATAGCATATTTAAAATACAACAGGAGCAGGAAGCATTAGGAGGCATTAGGGCTGTTATTTGAGAGAGGTGTGTAAAAGAAGGTACATTCAAAGTATATTTGGAAACTGAAGAAACACAACATTCTTTTTCTTCCTTTTTTAATGGGATGATCTAGCCAGAGTTAAGCAATAGCTTCTGGATGGAGTGAACATTTTACATGTGGGTCCTACTTTGGAATCTACACTGTAGGAGGTACCAAGTTCAATCTCCAGCACCTGTGTTGGAGGGTGGACACTGAGCCCATAGAATCCCAAAGTAGTTCTGATGCTGAGGAAGAGCAGTCGCTCCTTCGGGAGAGGAGCGCGCTCCTTTTTTCCCAGGACCGAGATTTCCTCCCACCCACATTCCTAGTTTAGAAAGCAGTCCAGGGAGTGACTCAGCACAGATAGCAGACTGGGGGGGATGCGCGGCGCAGACGCAGAGTGCGGCGCCAAATGGTTCACGCTCAAAGAACGGTTGCGCCCAGAGGATCCAAGGGAAAAGGGGAGGGATTCTCCCTAGTCCTTATATTCAGGGGTCTGCCAGTAACTGCCTTTCAAACGGGGAACAACTGTTCCAACTTAGGGCATAGGGATACTGCTGCTCAGATCTAGTTGCTACCTGTAGAGTTATTAAGTTGTAAAAGAAGAATAAAGCTTTGAAAAGAATCCCTTTGTCTGTGTCTGGACTTGGCTACTGGATTAGACTGAGAGAGGCCTCCAAGGAGCCCTTGACACTGTGTCAGAGGACCTCAGATACTGGAGCTGGGAAAGACCTTTTCCTGAAGTCTTGGAGAGGTGCTACCAGTCAGCACAAAGTAGACTGCAGAATTTAGTGGTGACTAAAAAATGCACTCTGCACATACTCAGAAGATCAATTTTCTTTATTATCACTTCACATTTTCCAGAACTGAGGAACTCAGTCACGAAGTGGAGGGATGGGGAAAACTAGAAAAATCTGAATCAAAACCTCTAGTTGATTTGCAATTGCTTTTTTATACAGCCCAGTTTCAGACATTTTTTGCAGTTTTCTGTTATACTGCACACTCACAAACACCACTGAAGTCCAAGAAAACTTTTCTTCACACCAGAAACCTATTCCTTTCAGCCTATAATCCTCTACACACTTACTTGTCTTTTCTACTTACACGGTGAACCCAATTTCCTTCCGCCTTCGCTGATTCTGCAGACTGCAATTTTTTTTCTGCTGTGTGAGTGAGCTGTGTACAGTGCTGATTGATTGACAACTGCTGTCCCTCTTTCCCCTGTCTGAAACACTCGGGAGTGTCTACCAATCAGTAGAGACAATTCTGAGCAAGATAGACCAATGGTTAGGCATGGTACAAGGCAACTTACTGTCTTTCCCTAGCATGCATCTCTCAGCCTCGGAGAAGAAAAGCCTAGCAAAATAGTATCAGGTAATGGATAATGCCATAACAACAAAATGGTTGTTGGTGATACTTACAAAGCCTCAATTCAGTTGGGACTAGGATATTTGGAGGACCACTTCTTTCCGCATGAACCTGCCCACCCGCTGCGTTGATCATCAGAGACCTTGCTCCTGGCGGTGCCGCCAGTGGAGGTATAATTGGCTGGGAAATGGAAAAGGGTCCTCTTGCCTGTGATGCCCCAACTGTGGAACTTCCTCCCAAGAGAGGCCCAATTAGCCCCTTGGTGATGACTTTTATACAGGCAGTTTAGAAACAAACATTCTACCAGTTCTTTGACCTATATTAAATTCTTCCCTGCTACTTGTTATCTGGCTTTCTTTTTAATCATCTGTGTTCTAGTTTTTGTATGGTATGATTTTAATGTTGCAAATTGCCTTGACGGTCCTTTTCAGGGGTGAAAGGCAAGAAATAAATAACTCTCTCTATAAAATAAGAGTCATGTGCCTGATTTGCATAATTTACAAGTGCTTAACATTATATGCAAAATAATCTGCCCCAATTCAGGGGGCCAGGATATGGCACATGTAGAATGCAGGCCAAATTCCTGCTAATAGTATCCATAATATATGGACCAACCCTTAATATGAAGGGTTGGATATGAAGATGAATACTTTTATAGACTGGTTACTGATTAAATTACAAGGAACAGCCAAGTTTCACATGGAAAAGAGCTAAACATATATTCCAGAAGCATCTGTACAAGCACCAGTGCTTTAATATAAATTTGCAATTGTTATTGCAAAGTACTGAAATGATGCTCACTGGATAATCCAAGTCATACAGCAACAGCACTTTACTTTTTAATTCTGCAACGTTAAAAAAAATGCCTCCAGATGAGGCCTTCATTGTGCAATCGCATTGCATCAGTCACAGAATTTCACAGGTGGTCCTGACAATGTTTTTCTTCCATTTATAACCCTCCTGTGTTTTCCCACTGCTGCTTCTGTCTTTTTTCTAACCACAAAAAAATCCTTTAAGGAGGGAAAGTTGGAATTACTGCACAGTGCTTTTGGATTGGTAGAGCTAGAAGCCATCCGTCTGGAAGTATCCACGGCTACTGCCTTGCACCTAGGATTTCCATATTGCCTGGTTGGCCAGGCTTTACCTGTATTCTAGCCATGTCACTCAGTGCCCATTTGCACTATTAGCTATTCCAGATTTCCAGGTTTCATTTTTTTTAAGCAAGTCTCTAGCACAGAAGAGGTAGACCACTCAATAGCCCGTTTTGAACAATTTGTACAACATTTTGCAAATAAAATCAATCATATTCATACTGTCTTTGGTGCCATAGTTGACACAGGTCTGGTGGATCTAACATTTGCCCCTGCTTGTCTGGTTATAATGGATACTTTTCAATTTGTACAGCCCAAGGATGTGGACAGGATCCTTGGGAGGTGATGCCTACTGCTTGTGCACTCGACCCTTGCCATTCCTCACTTATAAAACCAGCCAGGGTTGGGGGGACTGCCTGAGTGGGTAAGGGTAGTAGTGAATGCCTCTTTACTGCAAGGTATGATTCTGTTTTGCCCAGCTCTCTCTTAACTCTCATGCTGTGCATAATTCCCTACCCTAAAGTACACTGTAGAAGGACAAATAACAGATTCTGTTCTAAAAGGGCTAGGGGAACGTTTGCATAAATTTTAATAACAGTGCAATCCTATATAGTTTTATTGAGAAATAAGGCCCACCGTGTTCATGGGGGTTGACTCCCAGAAAAAGTGTGCAAAGGACTGCAGCTTTAGACTTCTTACAATATATATTTATCTTAAATTTTATTTGTCCTTTAAGGGTTCAAATATAAAAGATGCCCCCCCCCCCGAACCCAACTTTCTGTTCCAACCACAAGGCAAATTGGAAAGTGGTGATTTGGAGCTCCTTCACACCAGTCTTTTATCCTGCACTTGAGATTGCTCCCTCACAGACGTTTGTGGGCTCTGTACATGACACCATGTCCCTCCTGCACTAAATGCCCTTTGTTCCGTTTTTAAATAGATCACAGATAATCAGCTATCAAATTACCCCGTTGTGTTCTGCTTCAATTTCTGTCAGAAGAGTTAAAGTGGGAAGAAGAGGAGCGAGATCATTGAAAGATAATGGACTCAGATACGGGGAGTAGGAGGGGGGAAGGGAGCGCATGTAAAGGCAGTCAGTTGTGATCCTGCTTTTAAAAAGGGAGCAGAAAGCCCCGTTTAAAATGCAGGATTTTAGGCTGGTGTAGAAATGCCCTTGGAGTGAGAAAGGGAGCAACTGAGGGGAGGTTAGTTAACCCTTTTCCAACCTATCACATGGTTTGCAAAATTAGCAAATTTACATATTATGCAAATGAGATTACTCTACTTGCATCCCTTCTCAAGAGTGTATCCTTTGGGTGTTTGTCTCTATGTCACATCAAGGAGCCGAGCTCAGTTCACATTAGAGCTAAGCTGGAATCACTCAAATAGTTCTGTTTTGTTTTTACATAGGATGAGCAATGTGTCAATTTGCTCCCCTGGGGCTTAGCTATTTTTTGCAAATTTCATTTCCTCTTGCCGATTTTGCATCTCAAAGGCTGGGAAATTACCTTTCACAAAACAGAATCCGAAACATTGAATGTTCACATCAATTGTCCACTGCTGGACAACTTTCAATACAAAAAACTGAAACACCTACAACTTTTGGTTCTGTTCCCTCCATTGAAATGAATGGGAAAGCCTGTACACACTGGAGCTCCTTATGCACATTGAATCCCACATGGGACTCTGGACTGGTATGCACGTTGGCATGTGTCTATGTGAGTATGTTTACTCACATTATAGGATACACACACACACCAGTATAATATTAACCTAATGAAGTGAAAACACCTGGGCAAATCATCATGATGAGAATTTACATACAGGGGAAAATGGCATTGCATGCCTTAATGTCTTGTAAAAGAATGTAACCAAATTATTGGACTTCATTACTATGCTATATGCTTAGTAACCTCACAGATTAACCACTTTAACACCCTATACCCTTAAAAACTGTTCTGGATTTTCAACCATTCCAGAATGTGGCTGTCCCATTATTAACAGGTGCAGTTCACAGAGGCCACATTACACTCAGTTCGCAGTATGTAAGACTTTTTAAGGTGGTGATTATTACCTTTAAAGCTGTTCACAGCCTGGGCACAGAGTACATCACGGGTTTCTGCTGTCCGATGAACTTTCTTAGTTAAGATCCATAAAGGAGGTCCTGCTGAACACTCCATAATTGCAAAAAGTTAGGTCTGTGGGTGCGCAGGACTTGCATCTCCATTGGGGTGTTATAACTATGCTTCCAAGGGAGGCCACCCTAGTTAATTACATCAGTTTTTACTTTCCTCAGTGAACTGCTATTTAAGGTTCTCGCTGTTTGTTTTTTTAAACTTTGTGGGGAATTTTCATGCTCATTTGCTGGTGATTCATGTCTGTTCTTGTTTTATCATTCTATACTTCTGTGAGTATGTACATATATTTCTGGATTCTGTATTTTTAAAAGAAAAGTGGTATCCAAGTTTTATAAATTTATAAACAACTGCCCATGACCAAAAGATGACACCGTTTCTCCTGTTTGATTGCTTCCCTGTCTTGCTTATAAAAGAAAAGGAAGTAAAAGAGCACAGCCAGGAATAATTCTACACCTGCCCTGCAGCAGCAGCAGGGTTTTTAATGGGTTCTAAATGCATAATTGGTCATGTCCTAAGCTTCCCTTTTAAATGAGAATGTCAGCAGGCCGACTCTGCGGCAAAATGTAATGTCCTGGGCTGCTTCACTCAAGCCTGGCAGCAGGTGTCACAATTCACCTCCTTATACTTGGCCCATTGAAAGCAGATTTCATCCAATTGACCTTCACCAAGAGGTCAACTGACCCATAATTACAAAACTGAAGTTGCTTAGCTGGAACTGTTTTACGGGCCTGCATCTGCAGATTTGCACCAGCCAGAGAAGAACACACTGACCTCTCTCTCCTTCACATAAGGCCCACTGGGGCTGCATAGCTGAGCAGATGACATATGATTAGATTTTATGTTTTTTTGCAAGTCAAACCACAGCTATGATCAAGATTTGGAAGATTCAGTTTTACTGTTTTTCCCATCGAACTATGTGCTATATAAATTCATTGTCCAAAATATTTTTAAAGCATTGCTTTAATTTTCAATCCAAATACATGGAATGAATAGAACTCGCACAAATTTATATTTTTCTTAATTTCCAGACCTTCATCCTTAATGTTATTGGTTTAAATTTTAGGGGTTTCTTTGCAGCAAATTAAAAATTAAGTCATTTTTAAAGAAATGGTCAAAAGAGGAATTGTATATAATTGAGTCTCAAAGAAACTTAAATAGGAAATTTTGCTTAGGTGTGGAAATAAACATGAAGATTACTCCCCCACCTCAAGCAGTGATTATAGTAGTCACTTCTGACCTAGGACAGAATTCTTAAAATTTTAATAGTTACACAGAAAAAAAATGTTATTAGAAAGTATTCCCCCCACCCCTCCATTGCAGTGGTAATATTATGGGGAAAGTTGCAGCTGCTGAAATTTTCCTTTTGCTACATAACAAGAGTACATGAGTCTTGTCATGTGTCTGAATCTGGCACTGCTAGTGAATTGGTCAAGCCATTCCTTAATGGAGCAGGCCTATTGTTCACACAGTTTGACTTCCTATGATTATTCTGGCCAAACTGTGGTATGCTTCCGTAGCTTTCCACAAACTCTCTTCGTAGCTTTCCACAAACTCTCTTCGCTGAGACTGCAGCAACCTTTTATCCCCAGGTGGAACCTACTGATTCTCATTCATGCCTTTGTAGTCTTAAGACTGGAATATGGTAATACATTCTTCTGGGATCATTCTTGAGGAATACTTGGACTCCATACCTAGCACAGAATGTTATGCTTTCTCACTGGGGTGAGTCATCAGAAGCTCATTATACTGTGTTCCAGGAACTGCATAAGAATGTAAGAATTAGCATTACCTTGCTGAATAAGACCAGGATTATTTCCACGCTAGATATTTGCCCTTGCGATCCACTCTTCACTCACGTTTTACTGGGAATCAACCATTTTATTGCTTTCCTGTTCAGCATTGCTAGTGGATTAGTGATTAATCACTTTTATTTAGTCAGCTTTTGTTAAGAGTGTAAGGCCACAGTCCTATGGGCTGTGCCCTCAATGATCAGAGACCATCCAGCTGTGAGCCCTGCAGGACCAGAACCCTGCTTCTCTGCAGGGATCTTTTCACCTGGCCAGGGAGGGCAGGGCCCCAGCCTGACTCCAGCTGTAAAGGCTGCCTACTGCTGGAAGTGCCAGGAACCACCTAGCTGTGAGCCTTGCAGGACCTGGACCCTGTTCCTCTGTCTGGCTTTCTGGTGGCCTGAGTATGTGCCTGGGAGGGAGGATATTGGGCCATTTGGGGGAACTGGGAGGTGGCAATCAGTGTAGTGACAGGTAGAGGGAGATATGGCATTGCAAGGAGGACTTGCCAGGTAAGGGGAACGTGGCCCAGGCAGTTAATCACCGTGCTGTGTTCCGGTCCTCCCTGCACCTACAGGTTTGGTGGTTGCCCTATCAGCCTGCCTTCCGGTCTCCGGATGCTGCTTTTAAATGCCAGATAGGTTCAGAATAAGGCCCCCCTTATCCATGACTTAATAGCGGATGAGGCAGACAATCTGGCATGTATAACCATGACCTGGGTGTGTGAGCAGGGAGGAGTCAGTCTCTCCGAGCTATGCCCACTGGGGTACTTGGTCCGGCATCAGGGAAGGCTTGAAGGCTGGGAAGGGGGCGTTGCTGTGGTCTATAGGAATTCCATCTCCCTCTGCAGGCTCCCTGTCCATGTGACTACTGGTCTGGAGTGTTTGTGCCTTGTGTTGGGTCAGCGGGACAGATTAGGGATTCTGTTGGTGCACCGCCCACACCTGCTCAACAGACTCCCTAGGTGAGCTGATGGAGGAGGTCTCAGGTGTGCTGCTGAGATCCCCCAGACTGTTGGTTCTGGGGGATGTCAACATTCACGCTGAGGGCACCTTGTCTGGGGCAGCTCAGGATTTCATGGCCTCCATGAGAGCCATGGGACTGTTCCAACATGTCATTGGCCTCACACATGTAGCGGGGCATACTCTAGACCTGATTTTCTCAACTAGACATGGAGATGGTGATCTGAAGGTGGGGGACTTTGTATCAGCCCCTTTGTCATGGTCAGATCACTGCCTGCTGAGGTTTAGACTTACAGCAGCTTTCCCCCCCTGCAGGGGTGGGGGACCTATTAAGATGGTCCGCCCCGTAGCTAATGGATGTGGATGGTTTCCAGAGGGCTCGGTGGGGGGGCTTTCTGGCTGATATGGTTGGCGCTCCTATCAAAGCCCTGGTCAATCTGTGGAATGCAGAAATGACTCGGGCAGCTGACACAATTGCTCCCGAGTGCCCTCTCCAGAGTAGAGCTGGTGCACCCCGGAGCTGAGAGTGATGAAACAAAATTTCATCTGCTTGAGTGCAGGTGAAGAAAAACTCCTGCAATCGAACCCTGATGTGTGTCTATGGCCAGGTATATTCAAAGGCAGTGAGAGCGGCAAGGAAAAAATATTTCACTGCCTTTATTCAATCATCCATATGCCGCCCAACGGAGCTTTTTAGGGTTGTCTGGGGCCTTTTACATTCTGGCCCTAAGAACACTATGGAACTATCTAACGCATTGGCTAGGCACTTCCAGAATAAAATCTCTTGCATCCACCAGGACTTAGACTTCAGTATTACTACAGGTGAATCTGGTGAGGTATCCAGAGCACAGCTTTGTCCAGTTTTCTTGGATGAGTTTCAGTTGGTACAGCTCGAGGACGTGGACAAGGTGCTTAGACAGGTTCGTGCAACCACTTCCATATTGGATCCTTGCCCTTCTTGGCTAATAAAAACTAGCAGGGAGGGAACAGCCAGCTGGGCTAGGGAGGTGATTAATGCCTCCTTGAGAGAGGGAGTGGTCCTGGGCTGCCTGAAAGAGGCAGCGATGAGACCACTCCTGAAGAAATCCTCCCTAGACCCGGAAAACCTTAATAATTATAGGCCGGTGGCAAATGGTCCATTCCTGGGCAAGGTCCTTGTGCAAGTGGTTGCCAATCAGCTCCAGGCACTCTTGGATGAGACCGATTATCTGGATCCATTTTAGCCGGGGTTCAGGCCAGGTGGCACAGAAACAGCCTTGGTCGCCCTGTATGATGACCTATGTCAGGAGAAGGACAAGGGGAGTGTGACCCTGTTGATTCTCCTTGATCTCTTAGCAGCTTTCAATACCATCAACCATGGTATCCTTCTGGGAGGGCTCTCCGAGGTGGGAGTGGGAGGCACTGCATTGCAGCGGTTTCACTCTTACTTGGAGGGTTGGCTCCAGAAGGTGGTGCTTGGGGAACACTGCTCAGCCCTGTGGATTCTCCAATATGGGGTTCCACAGGGGTCAGTTTTGTCCCCCATGCTGTTCATCATCTACATGAAACCATTGAGTGTGCTCATCCCGAGTTTCGGAGTGCGTTGTCATCAGTATGCTGATGACACACAGCTCTATTTCTCCTTTTCATCTTCTTCAGGTGAGGCTGTGGATGTGTTGAATCAGTGCCTGTCTGCAATAATGGACTGGATGAGGGCTAATAAACTGAAACTCAATCCAGACAAGACTGAGATGCTGTTGGTGGGTGCTTCTGCTGACTGGATGGAAGGTGTTCAATCGGTTCTGGATGGGATTGCACTCCCCCGAAGGAGCAGGTCCATAGCTTGGGGGCCCTCCTGGAACCATCTTTGTCACTTGAGGCTCAGGTGGCCTCAGGGGCACGGAGTGCCTTCTATCAACTTTGGTTGGTGTCCCAGGTATGCTCCTATCTGGACAGGGATAACCTGGTTTCAGTTGTCTATGCTCTGGTAATCTCCAAGTGAGATTACTGCAATGCGCTCTACGTGGGGCTGCCTTTGAAGATGGTTCAGAAGCTGCAGCTCGTGCAAAATACTGTGGCCAGATTGTTAACAAGGACCAGAAGGTTCAAACATATAAGACCAACTCTGGCCTGTTTCCACTGGCTGCCTATATGCTTCCGAGCTCAATTCAAGGTTCTAGTTTTAACCTAGGGACCGCAATACCTGACAGCACGCCTCTCCCGAAATTTATTTATTTATTTATTTATTGCATTTATACCCCGCCTTTTTTCCTCTTGCAAGGAACCCAAGGCGGCTTACATTATCCTCCTCCTCTCCATTTCATCCTCACAACAACAACCCTGTGAGGTGGGTTGGGCTGAGAGTCTGTGACTGGCCCAAAGTCACCCAGTGAGCTTCCATGGCTGAGTGGGGACTAGAACCTGGATCTCCCAGCTCCTAGTCCAACACTCTTGCCACTACACTACGTTCAGCATCTAAGGCCCTCCTCCGAGTGCCTCCTCCAAGGGAAGCTCGGAAGGCAGCAACGAGGGAGAGAGGCTTATCAATGGTGCCCCCCCAATCTGTGGAACAAGCTCCCTGATGAGGTCTGCCTGGCACCAACATTATTATCTTTTCAGTGCCAGGTTAAGACCTACCTCTTTTCCCAGGCATTTGGTAGCACATGATGAGTTTTAATCGGTCCTGGGTGTCTCTTTAATTATGTCTGATAGTTCAATGTTGTTTTTAATTATATGTTGTTTGCATATTGTTTGTGTGCTTTTATGTGCTTTTTTGTAAATTGTTTTTAAACTTTTTATATTGTATTCAATGTTTTAACTTTTGTAAACCACCCAGAGAGCCTCAGCTATGGGGAGGTATAGAAATGCAAATAACAATAATGATGATGATGATGATGATGATGAGGATGATGATCATAAGCCCCCAAACTCGGAGGCTAACTAGCATCTAGTGCAGGGCTGGAGGAGAAGCAGAAGCCATCTTCGCCTCCCTGTCCTCCCACCCTTCATTTTGTGCTAGATGGGCTTCTTTGCTTATCTAGCTGGGGCACCTCAGAGTGGGGGAAGGTGACTGGAGAAGCCTCAGGATATCTTGTATCCTGACCTCTCCGGTCTCCTCCCCACCCACCAAAACACCCCCTTTTCCCCTTCTCCAAGGTAAGCTTTCCGACCCCAGAGAGCAGCTGGTGTGTTCTTTCTGTACCAGCTGTAAGAGGGGAGTGGGGGTCAGAGCACCAATTCCCCCTCCCAGGTCAAAACACCATTTCCAACCTCAGACTGGGGAATCCAAAATATACTATGGCCCTCAGACAATGTCTAGAGGATTGCTTCCTAAAATAGGATTGCTCCCTAAAATACTGGTTTCTCGTTTAGTTCCAGTATAACTAAATAGAGGGGACGACGGCTAATGAAAGAAGGGGCAATTAATCACTAATCCCCCATCTGTGTTGAGCAATAAGATGGGCAGAACCAGCAAACAAGAAGCTTTCAATCAACAGTTAAGACATGTGCATGGATGGTCCTACCATTAGGCAGAATGAGGCAACTGCCTTAGGCAGCAGATGCTGGGGGGCAGTGATGGCAGTCTCCCAGCTGTCCCTCATGAACTCTCCAGCTGCCCCCCTCTCTTGTAAGAAAGGGCTGTGTATACTACACAATCTTTCCTGGGGCTCCTAAATTAGCCTGCTGCTTCAGGTGTAGTGGAGGACACTATTCCATTGCCAGTATTAAAGAGTCAACTGCCATTCCAATCAGCTTTTGTATGTGCACTGGGGAAAGGGTGCAGTTTTGTTGTTCATATTAGGCAGCAAAATGTCTAGGGTTGGTCCTGGACCTGTGAGTAGACATTACAGAAGGGTCTTTGCTGAGAGCAAGGGAACTGCTGGATAAAACTACTATCCTTCTGCAGAATCTCCATTTTAATTCTGCTTTCAGCTGACTGTAGAGAAGCCATGCCTCAACAGTACTAAGGGGCTCTAGTATGGAGGCAAAAGGGTCCAGCTAAACCAACATGCTCTCTCCATTAGTAGCACATGTCAAATGCCTCCAGGAAGCTCACAAGGAATGCATGATGTTCCCCATTGTTTGTCTCCACAATCTGGTAATCAGAAGCATACTGCCTCTGAACAGGAAGGTTCTGTTTAGCCATCAAGGCTAATACCTGTTGCTAGAAACATTCTTCATTAATTTAGGTTTACAGTGTTCCAAGAGCTGTGCTACCATAATGCTGTCCTGTGCTCATTATTTGTGTTCAGAGAGAAATAACAGGTTGTATCCAATGTTAGTCTAATTAAGTCCCATTCATTTCAGTGGGTCTACTCTAAGTCAAACTAACATTGAATACAACCCAATAGCTGCTTCTGTCACCATTGATTTTACTGAAACTGGAGTGGAATGCACAGTAAGGAAGCCAAGGAGAAGGTTACTATCTCCCCACTATATTTCAGAACATTTACAATTATTCCCCAGGAACACCTACCTATACCTTTGGCTAATTCACTTGTTCAACAGGCCAAATAGCTAATTTCCTAAACAATTGTGGGCCTTTAAACTATGTATGCACACAAAAGGTACCAAGGGGATTGACCCCTGTTAATAACATTGCTATGGTTGCGATTTGATATTAAAAGTAACCCCAACAAATGCTCTTAAAGTACACTGCTTTTAAAAAAATGTAACCTTGAATATATCCAAGAGCAGGCCACTGAGAATTTAGACATATGCTGCTGAAATGTGAAGACGGTAATGCTGCTGCTGAAATGGAGTATAAGTGTAGGGACGAGTCTCAAGATGTATAAAAGTTAGGATGAGGTGTTCTACCACAATGGCCTGGTTCACATGATCGCCAGGTGATTAACAAGCCACAGTGGCTTGTTAACCACACCACACATGCTGGTCACAAGCCAGTCCAATTTGCTTAATTACCTTCACCGGTATGGCTTACCATAAACCATGCCAATAAGGGTAATTAAGGAAACCCAGTCATGCACAACCCACGGTTGCTTGTTAACTGTGCTGGTGATCATGCGAACCAGGTCAATAACCTGGTTCGCACTATATGGTAAGCCACAGTGGGTTAATTCAGCATGAGCTGTTTTAGGTTTGTGGGTGGTTTGTTAACCATGCCAACAACCCACCCTCGCCGGGTTTGCACAACATGACAAGCTGCGGTGCACCTCTGCCACAGCTTGCATATGGAAAATAGCATCCAGCACAGATCATGGAGCCCATGGTGAATTAACCCATGGTTGTGTGTCATGACATGCGTACAGGCCCAATGTGTCCACTGTACCATCCAGGCTTTACTCCCCTTCCGCCTCAGTTGTTTACCCCACTTTCCGTTCTAGCTGGTAATTTCCTTGGGCGCGGGGACCTGTCTATTTTTGTCTATGCAACTGTGTAAGGTGCCATGCACCCTAATGGTGCAGTATAAATAAAATAATATAATTATAATATGTAGCAGAACCTTAACTGATTTTACAGGAATCATTTTGCATCCAAATAAAGTGGATCCCTATGAATGCTTACCATTCTCTTTTTAGAAGAACAGGGAAATAACAAAGAACAGTACTTTGGTCTGAAACCGGTAGAATGGAAAAGAACTTGTCATCATATGGAAGAGATCAGAACATATCCTAATTTTCTCCCCAGTTCAATGTTTTTAGCTTTAGGCTAATTTACATATTATAGAAATAAGCAAGTAAATGCCGAGTGCCTATATAGTTCAGCTAATTTGATGTATACACATGGTGTGTCTTGGATTGTTACTGTGGGAAATTAACATTCAGAATGTTTAAGAAAAAATTGTGTATCATGTTCTATTTTAAGATGCTCATTAATAAATGTTTCCAGTAAAGAAACCTGCACTCCCTCCCATTTGCCTATAAGGCATAAACTAAGATGTTTGTTCTTTCTGTTCCTCTTTTATTGGGGGAGCGGGTGGGTATAAGATGGAAGGCATTAACATTTAGTTGAGCGTCCTGTGTATGTTTCCGTGTGTGTGTGTATGCATGAGATTGCGGGGGGGGCGGTCTGCCAGGGGGAGTGGAGAGAGGGCTTCAATAGGTGGCCCTGAGAGGCCCAGCAGAAACCAACACTCCCAAAGATCAAAGTCACAGGCACAGAACAGAGAGCAGCAGTGCTGCCTGCCACCCGGTCACTCTTTCAATGCTGGCAGCTATTCATCAGCAGATCACGCCTGTCATCACTGTTTGCACACGCCACCATCCCCACCACTACCATTGCTTCCCAGAGGAGGAAGAGGGAGGGGGGAAAATTCATTATCCATTAATGAGCTCTTCACAGAACCTGATCCCCGTGGCAAACACGGTTCCATTCATAAAACCTCTCAGAGGCTAGCCAAAAGGGGACACAAAAGCAGCCATTTCACAGCCAGATAGCACACCATCTTGTACTGGTTTGCCCCCAACTATACACACGGCAGTTGTGAATGGAAGGGCACAAACAGAGAGGAAGGAAAGAAGAGAAAGACCAGGGTGATGGGGTTAAATCTGACATGCGCACAGAAAAGCTGGCTTCCCAAATCTATCTTAAGAATTAAAACCATTGCAACCCCATAGAGTTGCATTTATAGAATTAGCAGACATAAATAGGCAAAATAGGGTGCAACATATAAGGAGAGCAATTAGAACTATTAAGGACAAGAACCAAGTAGAAGTGGGGGTAGAACTGTAACCAGACATTTCTTATTACTTATTTAGGGCTTGGTGCTATTTGTTCCATAGAGTGTGACAAAATATGCAACATTACAATCAATGATGTCCAGTTAGCTTGTATAGTGTAGTCTTTAACAGTGCAATCCTATACATGTCTACTCAGAAGTAAGCCCAACTGATTTAAATGGGGTTGACTCCCAGAGAAGTGTGTAAGTCTGCAATCCCATACATACCTGGAAGTAAGCCCCACTGAACTCAATCAGACTTACTACTGAGCAAACATGTATCAGATTGCACTGTAAAATACTGAGTTGTGAGCCAGGAATTGCCTGATTCAAATTTCACCTATGATAAGAACTGAACCTAGGCAAGCTGACCTTTCTATAAATGAAGATAATGTTGGCCTACCTTAGAGGGATGTTGTAAGGATTACTGAAATACTATATATGAAGTGCTTTGAGCACTTTTGAAAACAGCAGCAGCAGCAACATACCATGGCTATTACTACAAATTAAAACTGATTTTTCAGGCAGGCAGCTGAGCACATATGCACATTCACATGTTAATATTTAAAACAATAAACCATTGGTTTCATCTGCAGAGAAATGCTCCAAAACATTCTCTAAGACATTCTTTGCCAACCTGGTACCCTCCAGATGTGTTGGACTACAGCTCCCATAATCCCACAGCCAGGATATCTGGCTGTGGGATTATGGGAATTGTAGTCCAACACATCTGGAGGGCACTGGGTTAGGGAAGGATGCTCTGAAGTAAGCTCCACTTCATGTAAGTTAGACATGCAGCCATAACCACATTATCTCTCACAAATATGGCAGCAACATGCAGAGTCTTTTCAGAGGGGAATCTTTCAAAGGACATCTAGCTATTAAAGTTGTGATTCTCAAACAGTGGAGGCCACTTGGGGGGCATGGGACACCTGAAGGGAAAGTGCAAGGTTCCAAGGACAGATAGCAACTTGAGGCAGATGGTTTTTTTCTCCCAACACCAGTCAAAACCTGAGTGGATTGAATGCCCCCTAGCAAAACATCCTGATTTATTGACATTGAGTTTGTTAGGGTATCTGCATTCCTAGTTTTCCTATCATCCCAACCTGATTTGTGAAGAAAGCAGCAGGACGAGTTGCTGCATTATTCTAACGATAGTTCCCTGTGCATTGTTTTAGGAGGGGAATCAGAGATGCCGATGCTGGATAATTGCTGGTGTTGGGTTAGAGGATGCCACATGGTAGAATAGATTCAGAAATTAGAGGTACACACTTCATGTTTTTGGATGAGATATTTTAAAAAGAGCCTATATCAACGCTATATCCATCACACCTTTTTTAAACATAAAAATGTTGCATATGGCATTTCCCAGGTCGAGGAATTCCATTCTGCCTGAGTGCTCTTCATTTGCTGTTTTATGTGGATAGGATACACATCCTAGCTGAGTTCTCAGAATATCTTTTAACCTGAGCTAGGGGACTGGCTCAATAATGCCTCAAATCCTCTGAAAAGCAGAACTCATTTTGAGTTGTAAAAAATAAAGGTTTAAAGACAACACGAGCAACAGCCTTTTAAAGTTATATGGACGGGCTCAGATTTAGACTTGTGAAAGCCAAGGCTACTTTACAAGCTGAAGTCTTCAGTAACTGTGCCATGTCATGTGTACAACCTTCATTCCGGAGTGCAATGACCCAAAATTATACGTAAACTGAATTTTCACAAATCTGGAATATTGAGAATTTAAGTGATACATTTCCTATTTTCTTTGGTTTGCGGGGCAATTCTGTCCATGGGATTCAATTGCCCTGGCTATGACAGCACGAGGCACACTTGCATCATTAAAATCCCCAGGGTTTATGTTCTGCTCCTTTAAATCTTCTGAAGCTTTTTGTATACAGAAGGCCAAGCAGAACTTTTTCCCCCTGGTAGTTCCTCCAAAACAGTATGGACCCTGAAGCAATGGTATAAGCCTTCCCCAACATGGTGCTCCTCAGATTTTTTTTTGCCACAGTGCCCATCATCCCCAGCCACCATGTCCAGTAGTTGGAGATGATGGGGTTGTAGACCAAAATATCTAGAGGGTTCCAGGCTGGGGAAGACTGGAAAACATGTATGCAGAACAGAAGCTTGCCAGCTGTTAAAGTCTTCTTGCAGGACGGATGCAGATTTCTGAACGCTATAAGTTTTAGGGGCTTTTTTAGAACCAGTATGATGTAATGTAGAGAAAGTTGGA
This sequence comes from Heloderma suspectum, assembly GCF_057233095.1. Classification (NCBI taxonomy): domain Eukaryota; kingdom Metazoa; phylum Chordata; class Lepidosauria; order Squamata; family Helodermatidae; genus Heloderma; species Heloderma suspectum. The sequence goes on from NC_139459.1 coordinate 137,081,987, forward strand.
CTTAGACTAGGGAGACCCAGGTTCAAACCCCTGCTCAGAGAAGAAGAACGGAGAGATGGAGTCTCAAAGATGCAGAAGAAGGAAGATTTCATAGTTCAACACAGTCCTCAGGGGCACTTTGATGCAGAACACTGTGTCCTCTACCATGCTCTCATACACATTTGAGGCTTTTTCCTTTTCAAATCCCTACTCAGATATGATGCTCACTGGGTGACCTTGGGCCAAACATTATTTGTCAGTCTAACCTACCTTACAGGTATGTTGTGAGGATTAAATGGTGAAATACCCTTCATATAACTGCAGACGGTGACTGTAACCATGAAATTAAAAGACGCTTGCTCCTTGGGAGGAAAGCTATGGCCAACCTAGACAGCATAGTAAGAAGCAGAGACATCACCTTGCCGACAAAGGTCCGTCTAATCAAAGCTATGGTTTTCCCAGTAGTAATGTATGGCTGTGAGAGCTGGACTATAAGGAAGGCTGAGCGCCGAAGAATTGATGCTTTCGAACTGTGGTGCTGGAGAAGACTCTTACGAGTGCCCTGGACTGCAAGGAGGTCAAATCAGTCCATCCTAAAGGAAATCAACCCTGAGTGCTCATTGGAAGGACAGATAATGAAGCTGAAGCTCCAATATTTTGGCCACTTAATGCGAAGAGAAAACTCCCTGGAAAAGACCCTGATGCTTGGAAAGACTGAAGGCAAAAGGAGAAGGGGACGGCAGAGGATGAGATGGCTAGATAGCATCACGGATGCAATGAATATGAACTTGAGCACACTCCAGGAGACAGCGCAGGACAGGAAGGCCTGGCGTGCTATGGTCCATGGGGTCACGAAGAGTCGGACACGACTGAACGACTGAACAACAACAACAACACCCTTCATGTATGCTGCTCTAGATTCCTTGGGAAAACAGTAGGATACAAATGTAATCACTAATAATTTATATCCCAAGGAGCTCTGAGAGGCATACCTTTTTATCATCACAACAAGCCTATGAAGTAGGTTAGGCTGAGTGTATGTGACTTGCCCAAGTTCACCCAGGGAGTTTCGTGGAATTTGAACCCAAATCTCACCGTGGTCTAAGTCTAACAGTCTAACCACAACATCATCCAGGGTCCCTGAATAATAATTGGTCAGATCTCAAATATTTGTCTTTTTATCCCATATTTGATTTCTCAGGTCAGCCCCACAAACATAACACCCAGAAACATATACAAGGTGTGCAACATCTGGAGCAGTTACAAACCTTACAAAATGTGCCAGTTACAGCAGGATCATCTATAAGTCTGCACTGGTGTGAAAAGCACAGATCATAATAGCAAGCAACACGGGCACAGACTGTACGTACATAGCCACCAAAAGCAGGAATTGCAAATAAGACCAACCAAAGGCAACTCATGGGTCTCTTTGAAAATAGTCACAGGCTATTTATCCAATGGCCCTGATCCTAGGAAAGAGTATGGAAACAATAACATAAGACTATGTACAATTTAGTTAAAAGCTATTTATCCAGTGGCCCTGATTCTAGGAAAGGGTAGAGAAACAATAACATAAGACCATGTACTATTTGGCTCAAAGCCCAGATGGCATTGCTTCCCTGCAAGAAGACTTTAACAGCTGGCAAGCTTCTGTTCTGCATACATGTTTTCCAGTCTTCCCCAACCTGGAACCCTCTAGATATTTTGGTCTACAACCCCATCATCCCCAACTACTGGTCATGGTGGCTGGGGATGATGATAAACATGCAGCAACACACTACACGCAATTTTTGCCAATATCAGATCTAACACATCTCCAGTGGTACCCAAGGGTCCCAAAAGGAGGCATGCATGTGCACACACACACAACACAAATTACTCTGCAATGAGGGAGCAGAAAGACAAAAAAGAAATAAAAGCTAACATACACTATCAAATCTCTTTAAAAACAAGCTATTAAACACTCTTCAGATACTACATTTAACATGTTATCAATACATGAATAAAATTTAGGATAGGTAATTATATAAATTAGAATAAGGAATCATTATTCTAATGGAAGGATGAGTTGACGTGAGCCGGCTACCTGGGACCCAGCTTCTGCTGGGATCAAACTCAGGTCATGGGGAGAGTTTCAGTTGCAATACTGCCGCCTACCACTCTGCACCACACAAGGCTCTAAGGAATCATTAGGGGACATTAAAAGCAATAGGGTTTGGCATAAATCCCATCATATCAGGCAAAGCAATCCTAATCTCCAGATGCTCAGGCTGGTGGGAGTTAGGACAGTGTAGAGGCGCTCCTCCACCAGCAGAGAGGAGTTCCACCGGTGGTAGGAGGGTATCTGCCCCAGAGGCCCAGTTACACCCACAAAAAGTTCTGTAGGCATAAATCCCCCAGCGGTAAGTCCTTAAGGTGTTCTGGGGGTGGGGCAGAGTCAATTCTGGATCCGCTGGAGTACAGCAGCTTGAAGCTGGCATAGTTAATTTCCCAAGCTGATTCCAAAAGGGGTGGGTGGGAAAAGAAACATCTGTTGTGGACCACCCAGTGAAAAGGAAGGGTAAGTCAAGCCCCCCACTTCCCACCCTGGCCAGCATGAGCCAGCAGGGCTTTGGAAGTGGCAGAGCATCCACCACTCTGCTCCCACCCACACTTGGGATGGCACTGTAAATTACTAGAGTCTAGATAGCATATGAAAGCCCCGGTGGACACATGCACGCAAATGATGGAGCCACATAATACCCTGGTTGGAAGCCAATGAAAGGAAGGAGGAGGTGAGGTGCAGAAGGGGAGAAATTAAACCGGACAAACACCTGGGCAGGGGTGAAACAGCACCTCCAAAGAGATCAGAACACTGGGACTGGGATGCACTGATCACATCTTCTGTAACCAGTAGTGTGAAGGTGCAGCATATTACACAGGAGCACATTGTTTGGCTGTGGGGTGGCAACAAGGGAGAGGGCCTTTTCAGTGGTGGCTCACCATTTATGGAATAATCTCCCTGACCAGGCCCACCTGGCACCAACATTGTCATCTTGTCGGCACCAGGTTAAAGCTGCCCTCTCCTCTCAGGCATTTGGCAGCGAATAATGAATCTCTTGATTGTATTTGGCTGATTGTTTTTAAATTGTTTTAGATACATGTTGTTGTGTGTGTTATTTGTTTTATGTCATTATGTGAATGGTTTTTATATTTTATATAATGTATTTTAATGTTTTTTAATTTTTGTGACCTGCCCAGAGAGCTTTGGCTATGGGGTAGTATACAAATATAATAAATGAAATGAAATGTATACTCCCAGGGTGGCTAGCAAAGCAGTAACAAACAATAATTGTACAATGAAAAAGCAAAACATAATAACATAAAGTATACAAACACACACAATAAACTAGAGCAGAAATAAAACAGATACTTCTGTGAGCCCACCAGGGCAAGCCGTCCCATGAGACAAGATGCCTTGCTTCAGTGGCACAATGTGCAGGCAACCCTGCTACAGCTGCTACCCACTGCACTGCCCACCCTTGCTGCCGGCGACTCCTCTGGCCCACCCATTACCTTCCACTACCACTGGTCCCCTGCCTATCACTTGCCAAAGGGCAAGAGAGCTGGGTGAGGCTGTTCAGCACAGTTGTGGAGTGGCTATTGGCACGGCTGGCATTTTCTTCTGACTTGAAGCATGAAGAGAGGATATGCCATGGGTGCTCTGCAGCCAGTATTCCTGGCTGGGTACGATGGGTGAATGGGAGATGCCTGTGTGATGGATGGGGCTGTGGTGTATGTGAGTGGGTGTAGGTGTGAGTGTGGGTATGTGTTGGTCAGTGTGGTGATCCTGTGCGTGAGAGAAACTTGAGGGGAGCACCATTTTCTGCTCTGCCTTGGGTAGCAAAATGTCTTGGGCTGTCCCTGATACCTACAAATTTCCGTAAGTAAACCACTACCTTATTTTTGGGTGGTCCCATTTCTCCTCCAAACTGATAAGCACTCACCCATCCAAGTTCACAATGGGAGGGAATGATACTTTTAGTATTTATATAGCAGCATTTATGTAGCACTTTTTCTTAAAAGTTCAAAGTGCTTCACTAATCCTCGCCACTAGTCTTTCAACAAGTCAACGGCCTTGTCTGCAGGTAACACGAAGCCATGATGGTTGGGGAATTTCTGCTAACCACGGTGGCTTTGCATGTCATGTTGGGGGAGAACACCACATTCCCTTTGGTTAGTAAGCCACCCGCACTAACCACCCTCCTGCAAAAGGGTTAAGAGCCCCCAGGCTGGCTTACTGGGCTCTGGAGGACTTTCAGGCCACAACCACAGAGTCTGCTGGCTAGAACGGCCACCTCTGCAGGCAACACTAGCCACCATGGACTTTCTCTATGGCCATTTCAGACACCCAAGCAATGCTGGGAGGCTATTCACACTGCGGAAGTCAATGGGGTGCTTGGTAACCATGCCGGGAAGATCACGAGGTAACTACAGAGGGCGATGGTTAGCGGAACCATGTGGTGCCGCATGGTTTCCAGTCATGTGACAGGTGCACGTTATTGTTTTGCTAACTGCTTCCCCTCCATAGTTACCCTAACCACCCTCCCCCCATGTGCATCTGAACAGGCCCAATATTATCATCACTATATCTCAGATGGGAAACTGAGGGATAGCACCTTGTTTAAGACCACTTAGGGCGCAATCCTATGGGGATAGGCGGCTGCCTCTGAACCCCCTATCCAATGCAGGGCAGGAGAAGCACAGAGGGGATCGTTCCCTCCGCGCTTCTCCTGCCCTGCATTTGTGGCTAGACAGCCAATTTTGGCTGTCTAGCCGCAGGAAGGCAGAGCCGGGGAGGAGGCTGCCGGATGACACATAGGATGTGTCGTACCAGCATTTCTGCCTTCTCTGCCCCGGAACACCCCCCGGAATGCCCCGTTTTCACTGCTCCACACTCCTCTTCCAAGTGCAGAGCACGGGGCCATTCCGCACTGCCTGTGCGACAGCGTGGAAGGGCAAGGAGGACAGTTACTGGAAAACACATATCCTATGGCCATCTAGCCGCTGACTAGTGGCCATAGGATTGCTCCCCCTGTGAGTTATTGGCTCAGGTAAGGTTTGATCTGGGGACTTGCCTGCATGCAGTTAATTCTCTCAAGTCATAATGGAGCAAATGGTGGTGAATAACTCTAGGCTGTGACCCCACAACTTGCTTAACTTTTGGCAGATTTTTGCTAATTTCAGATTTTAATTTGGAAAATGAGAATGGTGACCTCAGAGCTTCACCATACCATAGCTACAATAAATTTATTTTTAAGCAGTCTAGAAATAAAGCAAAAAAAAAATTAATTTACACCCTAAGTATAGTAAGATTAATGGATGATAATGTAGAGGGGAGAAGCTTACCAGCAAATGAAGAGTACGTGTGCTCTCCCCATGCTGTGTTAAACTTTCCAGACACCCTAACAATATCACGAATATTCTTTATACTGATAAATTAGAAATACCATCTAGGCAGCTGTTATTAGTTTGGAAGATGGAGGGAGGTATTTAAATCCAGTTTGATTTCTTCTCGGGTAATGATTTGGTAGGTAGGCAGCAACCGCATGTATATTGCACATTTATAATATATTGAATTAGGCTTTATTGCCCTTGTTCTAATAGCATATTCCACCACAGGGGGAAAGGGGAGGGTCACTGGAGCTAGGGCAATTATTTGCGAAGATCAGCTTTTATGAGTACGTTAGTCACTTGGTCTGTCTCTGAATTGGCCATAATCAAACACAACATACACCGATCTGTTCGTTCTCTGACATTATTGGGTTATTATTTAGCAAAAGTAAAATGCAAAATACTGTCCACAAATTGTGCACTATCAAAGCTGCTTGATTACATTCACTTTCGCTCCCAAAAGAAATAATCAGTACATGGCACCTCTCTTAAAAGGTTGTGTAATTTCAGCATTAAACTGAAGCCACATGTGAACCCAGACTCAAAGAAGAGGATGCTCACTATGTCTCTGCAAGACTCATTGCTGTGGCTGTGCCTCCTTCTGATCAGTCTCTACTAAGAGACAGTAATTCTGCGGTGTCCCTGCATTGACTGTGATTCTGTCATTCAGTCACTCCTGATGCAGAAACACAATGGAATTACCCAGTCTCAGAGGAACCTCCACATGATTAGTCATTGCTAGGCTTTCTTCCTTCCAGTCAGGAGGCACATCCATACGAGGGCTTGTCTGGGGTGGATGTTTATTCTTTTACACACAAAAAGAGTTTTCAGTTGTAAGAGTGAAGTATACCTCCAATTTTGATTCAAGGAATAAGTGCTCCTTAGGTATCAGAAGTTTGGGAGATTTTTTTTCTTTTTCTTCTCTGTCCCTGACAGTGGTTTCTAGTCAAACTAATTTTGCAGGCTTTTGAAGTGGTTCATAATGCTCATTCCCAGCAAAATCTGTTTGACCAGAGTCTTCAGCTAGACACACAAAAAATGAATGGGTGTCCGATCTCTGAAGACCTACTATCTGTCTCTCAGGTGAGTAATACTCATCCAGATTAATGAGTGTTACATCCAGATTCATACTCACTATGGCCCAAAGAAATTTGGGGTCCATATACGGAGACATTTGATCCAGTCTCATTGCCCTTGAACACATTGTTTCTCAAAATTGTTTTTATTAATGCCCATTTCCAAACCTAGATCCTCTGATTTTGTTAAATTAAAGCTGAAATCCTAACTCCACTATCTGGGAGTAAGCCCTATTTAATTCAATGGGCCTTACTTCTGAGTAGACATTTACAGGACTGCACTATAAATGTGCAGCCTGTTTGATATAGTGCTAAATCTACTTATCAGATCCAGAAGACATGGGCCAGACCTCTCTATCTGAATATTTAAAGGGAGTATCTGTATAATAGGAGCTTTCACCCCTGCTCACCTCCCATATATGCTAGGATCTTGCCAAACACACACAAGTATTCTAATGTATTCATAAAATCAAGTAAGAATGGAGATGAGGGATATCTCTCTCATATAAATCCTTTTTTTAATTCAGCCATTTAAAAAAGAAATCTCAAAATATTTCTCCCACAAACCAGCGCAACCACTAAAACCTCTAAAGAAAAAGAATATTTAGATAACAGACTGACGGATGCATTTCCAAACCTACCAGCATTCCTGCCAGCAGGGGGAGTGGCAGCAGCACCTGATGGAAGCTGAAACTACACCATCCCATCCTAATCATTTAAGGAAGTTTTCTGCCCTTGTCTTCCAAGAGCAGTTGAGAAGGATCTGCCTTCATATCTATCTTATCTCTTGGACAGACATAAGATTACATTAATGTGCAGCAAGAGCTAAGAAACCCTTTCCCTCTCCTCTGTATCTTTTATTTTTTTGTTGCAAAATGAAATAATCCAAAATGAAAATCAAAATGGCTGCAATCAGATGAATGGTTTTGTCATTACTTTCAAGATACTGAATATCCTGTGCACTCTGTTCAAGCAGAAAAATAACAGATACCCAGACAGACACATTGTTATCGAGATAGGTGTGTTTACTGGGGCCTTGGCTTTCCATTCACTATATGTTAGGCTTCGCATTTATTTATAAACATCATTGTTGCAATTTATTATTTTATTCATCAAACACTGGTTTGTTTCAGACTTTTTGCTTTTTTTTAGGTTAGGGAAGGCCTTTGAGGCCTTGATTCAACAACCCCCTTTCCCAATCTTCTAAACAGGAGTGCTTATTATGCGTATGCATATGCACACACATACACACAGCATAGGTTCTACAAGCACACTGTACTTGTAGAATAGTTTTATACAGTTGTACACAGCTGCATGTAAAGCAAATGCACAACACAAATGCGCACAATGGCCCTGATCCACAGAACTACAGGAGCAACAGCAGGCTGCATATACCCTACTAAACGTGTTAGGGAAGGTGCATAAGCTGTCACAAAGAAATCCCTAGTGAGTAATCTATGGGTTCACAGGTGTTCTTTGGGGTTGGTGAATGTAGTATTCCCACACCTGCTCCCTACAACCAGCTTTTCCGCACCCGAGAGAGATCTGTGTACAGAAACCTGTTTCTGCATATAGAGACTGCATTCAATGCATTAGGCTGAAAGAGAACATGTATGTGTTCTATTTACTGTATGTAAAACAAAAAATCAGTAGGCAATCACCTAGAATTAACTAAAAAAAATTAGGATGCAGTCCTGTTGAGATAGTTGGCAGCCTCTGAAGTTGGAGGCTGCCAAGTATCCAATGCAGGGCAGCTGTAGCATAGAGGCAATCCTCACCTCCATGCTCTGGCCACCCTGCATTTTTTGCTATATGACCGATTTCGGCTGTCTGGTCACAGATCTGGGGAGGAGGAGGGAAGGAGGCCAAACAGTGCATAGGAGGCTGCGTAAAGCGGCTCCTGTAGCCTCCTCCCAAGACTGCTGCCAGGACCGCCCCCTTTTCCCTGTCTCCGCACTCTGATTCCAAGCACGGAGATGTAGTCGGCATGGAGACAACTGCCAGCTACAAGGGGGCGGGGGCCAGGAGTGCAGTTTCTGGGACCTGCGTTCAGAGCCCTGGCTCCAACCTCCGTTCCTCGAAACCAAAAAATCCTATCGCCCTCTATACAGTGTCTAGTGGCCATAGGATTGCTCCCTCCAGCATATTTCAGCTATTTCCAATTTGAATACCTTGAAAATGGGTCAGCTTTCAATGTTAAAAAAAACAACAACATGTCCCTCCTGTATTGTTGTTTTTAAAAGGAAGAAAATAGAGCTATGATTACTTTTAAAATTACCAGTTTTTGCATCCACAAACCTGCCCATGACTTCCCCTGAAATAAAGAAGACTCACTTAAAAACTATAAAATAAAACCACTTTGCATTTTCTACTTTCTGTTTTCCCAATATGTATACTACTGTGAGAAAAATCTTGAACTGGGAAATTACCAAAGATTAAACAGTTCAAAAAGGATACTGTGACAACAGCACAGAAGCATCTGCCTTAAAAGGGGGGGGGGGGAGAGATGAAGAATTCATCTCTATTTAGCAAGCTTCTACTGTCTAGTTGCTGCCCATATTCTGTTTCTTTTGTCAGTCTCCAGTAGTGTGTCCTTTAGCTATAAATGAAAACAACCGATCCCCCACTAAGACACATCTGCTCTGAGTCCATATTACAACGGGGGGGGGGGGGGAATGACACCTTCAACTACATAAACCAATAAAGACTGTCTGATATAGTTTGCTCCTGTTGCTACCAGGCATGCAACCCACTGAGTTAAAGACTGGTGACATCTGCTAGAGAATGTCAAGGGTGAGGTGAACATAAAAAGGTAATGAATCATAGTGTATCATCAATACAGCTATGAGCTCTAAGGAAAGAGCCCCTTTTGTACCACCAGTTAGCTTTACTCATATAGCACCTGCAAGAGTGACACTATTATTACTTATTCTCTCCCACCCCCTCCCATTTGAGCTGATCTATGGATATATCAACAGTGCAAGAAGAATAAAGGTTGATTGTTACACTTTTGAAAAGTTAGAAAATGTTAACTCTGCCCCCTTGTGCATATTACACATTATACTACTGTCTGTAATGAAATGACCACACACTTTTCACCAGAAGAATGCAAGGACCTAAGATAATTTTGATGTCCCTCTAAATGGAAAATTCATTTCAGGGTCCCTCTGTGGTGCAAATCAGTTGTCTTGTCTAGGCATAGCCATTTTTCCATTTGAGCATTTTAATTACATTTCTAGGTTCTACCTTTTTACAAAGATGTTTAGGAAAATCTAACAGGAGAAAAGGTTTCATAATTTTGGGATATACAGACTTAGTGGAATGCCCTTCTCTACAGACAAGAAATAATTTACTGGGTTCATTTTGTCTACTATTTGAGCAGTTTGCTAAGTAAAGACCCTTCCTGTGATCATTAATACCTAAGCAACTCCGTCTCTACAAAATATAAACATACACACACACACACACACTTTTAGTAGAGCCTAAAGTTTTTAAAATAATCTAAAACATGAATGTTCTGAACATTATGGAATACGAGATTATTTGCAGCAACGACAAAACTGCTCTTCCTGTTCTCTGGATTGTTTTTCTGTATACATCTCTGTACCATTTGAATGGGTAATTGTATACCAGTAATAAAATTAAGAGTTTGCTGTTCCTCTACAATGATCCATACATGGACTTCAAAAAGAAGAATTGGGGTGGTATCTATAACTCTTCCTGCTGATGGCATAGCTTCCATCTGCAGAACAGGGAGGGGGCAATTTCCCCTCTACCCTGTAGCCCCCTGATCCCTCTGGATGACTGGGGAACCCCCTGGAGCAGTTTTTGGTGGGACATATGAAGGAGAGATGGGGAAAGTCCTGTTGTAGAAGCAGAAGTCCACTTGTAAAATGTTGGATTTCTTCATTTGATTTCAGGTGCATAGCTACATAAACAGATAACTACTGGGGCAACGTACAATGCATTAATTAAGCATATGCAACCGTGTGGGCAAACCAACAAGCCACAGTATGTGTCAAATGGTGTAAGGCAGAAGTGGGCAGAAGGCAGATCAGCACTTAATGGTACATCTCTAAGTGATTTGCTGTACGTCAACAAAGATTTCTGACTCTCAATGGTTTAATAATAGCAAAACCAAAAAGCCCTCCCACCCCCTTAAATTAGGCTCCTAAAGACAAAAGGGGAAAATAGGAACAGATTTGTGTGTGAAAGGATATATGTTCAAGCTCCAATTCTGCCACTGAAAACAAATTCCTGCATTGAGCTTGTGCTCAGAGAGACCGTGTTCCTCTATTCTATGTCAGCCTTCCTGAGCCACTGTTTTGCACCTCGCTCCAGTTGGAGGATCTCATGAAACACAAAATAAATTCTAGTGAAAAACAAAAATAGATCCTACATCTTCTGGCCACTGCTATAAGGTGACCAGAAACAAAGGAGGATAAGGCTCCTGTCCTTTTACCAATTGTGTAGAAGAGGGAATTTTGGCAGGTGCATCTTGTCATGCAAAGATGTGAGAAAAAATACACCTGCTGAAAAACACCAGCTATTAAAAACACAGACGTTCTTCATTGCTTCTGGTCACTCTAGTTACTCCATTTCATTGAGATCAATAGCAGCTGTGGGAAATAGGTTATATATCTCTATTTTCTACCATGTAATCTCACCACAAGCTTCATGGGAACAGGTTGGCTATTACTTCTTCTTGGAGTTAATTCCTAGTGGAAAGGTTGACTACAGGCTTGTCCTTCCACAAATAGAAGGGCTCCATCTGTTCATAGAAGAGACTGAGATCCCAGGTGGAGTGGGCTCTCACCTGGAGGAAGGAGGGAGGCAATTTTTCCAGATCCCCCTTCCCTCTGAAACCCTCAGCACAACCTCCCACGATGTTCTGGTGAGTCCTCTGCGAGGGCTGCAAGAGGAATTGGCAATAATCACCTCCCCATCTTTCCTCTAGCAGGATGTCCCTTGAGCAGAGTTCCATTGAGAGGTAGTCTGAATCCAGCTAAGGATGTAGGGATTGTGTAAAATCTGTTCCATCTGTGTTTTGTGTTTTGTCAGGTGCCTTTCGTTCCATCATCTGCCCACTGACGGAATTGGATTTTCTTTAGCTTCTGAATTTACACAAATTCACATGTGCAAAAATGCGCAAATTCCCCAAAAATGTGCAAATTCCCCTAAAATGTGCATTTTCACGCTTTAGCCTATGGGGGAAATGCACATTTTTTACTTTTTTATTTTTGTGTATTTTTCTACAACAAACTTTGCACAAAATTCAGGAAAGTTAGAAAAACAGTCCACAAGTCCTCAGAATCTGCCCAACAGGGGGTAAGCTGGTCCACTGCAGAATCTGTGGGATGGATTCATAAAAATTTGAACTCATTTGGTTCCATTGCGGATTTCTCCGACTTCCCTAGATCCAGCTCAACATGTTTAAGATTTGAATGGGATGTAAAAGTGGATTGACATGATTGTCTTTCTTCAGTTCAAGTTACCTTTTTCATTCATCTAAAATGAACCTATTTCAAAAGGAAATAACTGCCTACTTTGAGAGTGGTTTTGTAATTTTTCTGGAAAGGCAGAGCCTCTTCCAGCGTAGCTTCACTTATCACAGTGTTATAGCAGTGGGAAAACGTACCTGCTTAATTTCTTTGTTGCCCTACATCAGAGCTCTTAAAAGAGGTGAAATACTGCCCTTTTTATGGAGCGAGCCAATGAGAAAAATGTGCATGCTTAGTCTTTATGTTGCCTTGGAATATGGAGAGAGCCATATGGAACTAAGTTACGGGAAAGGTACAATATACACTGGAATCATAGACCAACATGAATTTGACAAACCTCAAAACTGAGTTTTGTAAAATGTTATTTTGTGGTGGAAATAACAGCCCTGTGAATTCACGCTAACTTACAGTAGAAAGCAACCAGAGGGTTTTGCCCCTGTCCTTTATTTGATCACATTTAATGAGGATTGTTATGATTATGGTGTAGCTTGCATGACAAACTACACTTGCTGAAATTCCCTCTTCTATACAGCTATTAAAGGTGGAAGAACCTTGTCCTCTTTTGCCTTTGGCTACCCTAAAATGTTAATTGACTGACTGAGTAGTTTTATCTATTTTCTTTTTAGTTAGTATTTTGTCTATAACTTCTTTGTTAGAGCTGAAAACAAACAAACTGAACTGAACATTTAATTAGGCTAAGCGATTTCAAACGTGAATAATTTTTCTTAATTAGATATTATTATGTGCTGATGAGGACTGTTGTGTGGTGGCAGTGTGAGCTATGGGCCAAGAGATCCCAGGTTCAAATCTCCTCTCTGCAAGTTCACTAGATAGCCTTAGGCAGACAGCTACTCTCTCACACTCCATCGTCCACAGTATGAAGATAACAATACTGGCCAACCTTAGGGGATTGTTGCAAGGAGGAGTACTGTGATGAAGATATATGAAGTGCTTTGACCTAGTGCTATGCTGAAACCCCACTTGCCCTTTTGCAACCTCTTTGCTTTCCTCCGAAAGAAGCAGCCATTTTTCTGTCTCTTTCGTGGGGATTTTGAGAATTTTGAAGACTTTTCTCAGTGTGCAGGGCTTCAGTGCTTCCCTTATGGTAAGGAGGTTGCTAAGGGGTGGATGGGGTGGTCTTTCTTTTAAATTTTTTATCCCGTTCTGTTCTTGCAGTCTCTCCAGGCACTTGAGCTTTCTGAAAAGTCCCCTAGAGCAGGGGTCCCCAACCGCAGGCCGCAGACCGGTACCGGTCCGTGGCCTGTTAGGAATCAGGCCGCGTAGGGGTGTGTAAAACCCTCTTATCTTGGGTCCACGGGGGTCCGTAGGGGTGGAGAGGCGATCCGTCCCTCCCCCCCAGAATCCTCGCTGGCCCTGGCTGGCTCCGCTCTGCAGTGAGTCCGCAGAGCTGCCGGCCGGCTCTGGCCGCTGGCAGACTTCTGGCTGCTGGGATGCAAATTGTGTCCGCTATGCGGACGCCATTTGTGTCCCTGTTCTTTGCATTAATAGGCTACATAAAGATTTAAACCTTTAATAGGCTACGTAAAGATTTAAACCTTCACGTAGCCCTATTACTGCAGAGAACAGGGACACAAATGGCGTCCGCGTAGTGGACGCCATTTGCGCCCCAGCAGCCGGAAGTCCACCCGCGAAACACCCCCCCCCCCCCAGTCTGTGGAAAAATTGTCTTCCACGGGACCGGTCCCTGGTGCAAAAAAGGTTGGGGACCGTTGCCCTAGAGGACTTAAGCAGGACTTCCACCCTTGAGGTTTTCCAGTGCTCCTGCCTGAAAGCTGAGTGAGGAGTTGTTGTTGCTCAGCTTTCAGGCAGCAGCACTGGAAAGCACCAAGGGAGGAAGCCCCGGTTAAGTCCTCTAGGGGGCTTTCCAGGAAGCACAAGCAGCTGGAGAGGCTGCAAGAGTAGAGCTGGATAAAAACTGTAAAAGAAAGAACACCACTCCACACCCTCCAACCGCCGCCTTCCAATTAGGCAAGCACTGAAGCCCCGCACACTAAGGAATTTCTCTGAAATTCTCACCCCTTCCCACAATTTTCGGTTGCAATTTCTTTTCACCCCTCCCCCCAATGAATGGCCAAAATTAAATGGATCGAAAAATTTGGCACACTGCTTCTTTGAACATTCAAAACGTGCTGTACAAATGCTAAGAATTCACATTATATTGGCATGACTGTCTAATTCAGGCCAATTCCCTCACAGATAGTCAGAACAGATTATAACTAAATAACTTCCTCCACAATGTTTTGAGCTGTCCCAAGGACTAGTTCACACACATCACCAGATTGCGCAAGACTTGGTGATGACTCACAGCTGAACTGGTGACTTGCTTCCAGGGAATGTTCTTGGGGCATCAGTGAAATGAACATCCTGTCTGCGGTGTTAGGTCTCGGAGGGCTCATTCACATATGCACGCGACCACTTCTTACAGTCGTGAACGGTTGAACATGCAGTTGTGAACAGCCCTAAACCCAAAGCATTTCCACTGCAAAAAGTGGAACTGTACCAGATCAATGCTGAAACCACCTTGTTCGCTTTGCAAATAGGGTCCCTGTTCCTTTCAGTGAAGGGACCGCTCCATGGATGTCCATCAGTGCTTTCATTTATAGGGAATTACTGGATCACTAAAGCGACTGATTTTGACAGCTGAAACCCCCCTATTTTCAAACTTTTCATTTACTTGTTTTACTATAATCAGAGAATTCAGTTTAACCTCTTTGCACTTTCTTTTACATACTGAACCCAAATCTGATTTTTCTGCAGAATTGAATACAGTAAGGCTGTCACATCAGCACTGAAGGATTCTGTTTTGTTAACTGTCTTTTAACTGATCAGTTAACTGATTTAATTGAAATAATATTGCATATTAGCCTCATTATAGGTGCTTTATTAAATACTGAAGAAAGTGTATATAACTTCTAGTAAACAAAAGCTAACAGTCTGTATTTGAAGGAAAGGTAATCTTTAATATTCCCTTTCTAAACTCCCTATTATACAAACCGATAGAGATGAAAAATTTACAGATGTACCTTTGATTCACAGCGCCATTGATTAAAATTCATCCTTGCTCTTTAAAATTGGCCCACACAGATCAATCATCCAATGTTTCAGTTGATTCATCTACAAATTAAACCCATTAAAGACTGCAGCCCTAGCAGGCACTGATCCAGCCTTGCAAATGGTTTAGTTCAGGGTCTGATTCTGGCACATTCAGTTGTTCAGAGTGCAACGGGGCATATTCTGAAAAGTCTTTAAACAGGGCTTGAACCAGGACATGCTTGAGTGATGCCTATGCTAATAAATTTGTGTTGAACTATCCAAAAATCTGATTCAACAAAAGCAAGTCTGTTTGAACCAAAGGTTTACATTAAATCACGACTACTCACTACAATTCTTTCTGTACTCAGATCAGCAGTTTTAAGTTACTCAGAAAACTACCAAATAAAAAAGTGAAAATTCAAAATTGTTATGTGAATCCACCGTCAATGAAACTGATCATGCATTGCCCAGTTCTCATATTAACAGAATACTGCAACAGGTGTTCTACCATGTTGTCAGTTCATGCAGTAATTGGTGTCATTTGGAAAGTCCAAGGACTGCATCATTTTAGTTATGTGGATTATGTCAAAATCTCATCCTTTCTCCTCCCACCCTGTTCTTAATTAAAATTAGAATAGTCATGTCATTGGACAAATGAAAACAAATGTGAGTCTCAAAACTGATATGGTAAAGAGGCAAATTCAAAACCTTTATCCTTTTAAAACCACATTGTTTTGTTGTTTTAAACCTCGCTCATAATTTCTAGGTGGCTTATTGTGTAGAGATATTTTGAAACTTATCTGTACGATAGAGAGAAGGAGACAGAGATCCCTTAGAAAACATGTATTCAGGTCAACCTACAAAAAAATCTTGACTTGTCTGTAAATTGGAAACGGCTTTGCAATGAGAAGTTGGTATTAAACAGAGAGTGAAAATGCAATTCCATATAACTCTTTCTTGACTATAGTCGTGCAAAAGTAATATATTTATTTATTTGTTGGTTTATTTATTTACCTTCATCTCTTTTGCGTTTGTTGCTTTCAGCGCTGGGAGATGTAATTCCCAGAATTCCACTGATGGAGTAGGAGGAACCTGCTGAGTCTGTGCTTACTGAGGACACTTGGGTCACAGACCCCGTGGAGGCTGTAATTAAAAACAAATTAATCAGTATGCAAAGCCATGAAAGAGAAAACGTGTGTATAAATTCTGCCATGACTGCCATGTTGGTTTTTTGTATTTAAATACTGCTACCTACAAAATTTCTTCAGTGAAACTGTTAGGAGGGTAGAGGGAGAGTTTGCAGCTTGGATACATTATTTAAACATTTGAATTTCATTTTCTGGCATGTTCTCCAGCCCAGTCTTATATAAACAGCTTTATCTGCTGTGACAGAAAGATTGGTTTTGTACAAGAGCAAGCTAACTTAGCATCATGTACCTTTGCAAGCATTGCAAAAATATTCTGCCCTGTCCAACACTACCATACAGATCCTTTAAGCCATGGAACAGTAATGGAGAATTGTGTCCCGCTCCTGGGTCATTTAACAACCCATAGGATGTAGCACTTTTCCTAAAGCTTCACATACATTGTGTTCAAATAGCTTCACATACACTTTACCTTGCAAGGAATGCCATTGTTATTACCAACATGTTAAAATGGGAAGTGGCTCGCCTAAGTGTATCATATGAGGCCATGGCTGAGATGAGATGTGAACTAATGGCTTACAGTTCACGTTCTTCAATGGTATGCTATACCAGCTCACAAGATCTATCGACTCTTCCTCTACAGTGTACAGGATAGGCAATGGTTGAAAATTTTGTTCAGTTTGTTTTATGTTAAGAGCTTACCACATTTTTTGCTATCACTGCTCAGCAGCAAAATCAGCAGCAATTTTGGTGGCAGCAATGTTGGTGAAACCACTGGGTTGGGGGGGCAATGCAGCACCCTTAACCTCTGGAGGTTGTCCACCCCTGATATACAGGATGGAAAGAACTTTGGATTTTAAACATGTGGAAATGTGGAAGAAGGCAAAACTAGGAGATATGTCCATCCGTTGTTCAGGGATGCCAGGTGGCAGGGACATGTCCTCTGACTTCATCGGGTCCCTGTCCAAAGTTGGGGAGCTAGTTTTGCTGTGCACAGGCTTTCCCCAGTGAAGCTACCCCACTGAGACACTGGCTGAAGGGATCCAGCTTCTCTACGAATAGGCATTCCCAGCTGGGTTCCTGATCAAAGCGACGGATGGCTCCACCAGCCAGCCCCTCAGTTGGGGCAGCTTCATCTGCCCCACACCTTCCCCCATGGGGGAGAATGCTAGCAGCCAAAGCATTTAGTTCACCATTCACCTTTCCAACTGTTATCTCCTATCAGTAACTGGAGATAACAATGGGGATTCCCCTTAGTTCAGGGGTGGGCACCTTCCAGAGGGTTAATTCCCCCTCCCTGGCACCCACCAGGGAATCCAACCTTGCCCCCTGCCACTGCTAGTCTGTCAAATTTGCCACTGGCAACACAGCAAAAAGGGCCAGTTTTTCTCTAAAAATGTCAAACTAGCCCTTTTTTGCTGCCATGCTGCCAAATTTTGGCAGCAAATTATGGCTTGTTTTCTTAAAAAGACGGGGAAATCCCACCTCCTTTTTTTTTTGCTGATGTGGCTACACCAGTGAATTTGCTGCTGTGCCACTGAATTTTGGCAGCAAATTCAGCAGTATCAAGGCAGCAGTGGGGGCAGCAAAAAAGGCCAGAGGGGGCTGCATGCCTTAGTGTTCCACTTGCCCTACCAGTTAGAAGAAGAAGGTGTGAGGTTAATCCTCACTGTTAGCTCTGAGCAGTGATCAGAGATAACAGTGGGGATTCATCTCCCTCATAGCCTTCAAGGAGCAAGGCTTTGGGGAATGGGAGGGATCTTGCTCAAGGCCCTGCAGACCGGAGGTTCTTCATCCTTGGTATATGGGGTCATCCTCTGCAGTAGATTAAGCTAAGTAGTAATTATTTATCCAGGTCTACACAATGAGATTCCTGGGATTTGAAGCTAAATCTTCCCTGATACCCTAGACACTAGATCACATTGCTCTCCTAGGGTGGACCATAAGGAACTATTGCTAGACATTTGTTGCATGGCGAGGAAGAGGACAATGGTAAAAGGGTTTCTGCTGCTGCAGCAGCCCTTTCGAGCTGGAGTAAGGAGGAGATGACGCCTGGGGATGGTAGATCCTATGAGCTACTATCTCAACCCAGAATCTCACAGAATGAGGCTGTAGGGAAGCAAGGGTGATCCAATACATTGTGGTACCTGAGGTAGGCAATGCAAATAGTGCCCTGCCAAAAGCTAGAAGTATAATAAAATTATACTTCTAAAATTATAATAAAACTATTATTAAATTAATAATAATTTGCTGCCCTTCAATAGTACTTCTTGGTGTGCCTGATCTCGTCTGATCTCGGAAGCTAAGCAGGGTCAGCCCTGGTTAGTACTTGGATGGGAGACCGCCTGGGAATCAGGCTTCCTGCCTTGAGCAGGGGTTGGATTCGATAGTCTTGTAGGCCCCTTCCAACCCTAGGATTCTATGATTCTACCCCAAATCTGCCTCTTGTGGTGGGCACCTCAGTCTGCCCAATGGTATGGCCAGCTATGTTTAGTACTCAGAACTCTTTTCACTTCAATGAGGATTCTGGCTGAACCAGAAATGCTTTAATTGGACTTCATATGGAAACCAATTATGTTTTGTTATGCTTTGGGGGAGGGATTTTTTTTCATATCATTGGCATTCTTTGTTGGTTGTGTGGCTGGCGGTCATCCTGGTCTATTTTATTATTACATTTTTATTATTACATTTATATCCCACCTTTTTTCCTCTCACAAGGAACCCAAGGTGGCTCACATAGTCCTCCTCCTCTCCACATTATCCTGACAACAACCCTGTGAGATCGGTTAGGCTGATAGTCAGTAACTGGCCAAAGTCACCCAGTGAGCTTCATGGCCGAGTGGGGGCTAGAACCCAGAGTCTCAGTCCAGCACTCTGACCACTACACCACATTGGCTGGCTATGTACTTAGGAAGCTGCAATTTAGAGGCCATCAGTCACACCATCAATCAAAACACTTCTATAAATGTGCAACTCACAAATACAGAAATGTGCACTGGATGAAATCGAACATTGCATGAGTGAAAAGCAAGCTTGCTCAATGAATCTTTCCCTTTCCCTCCTCCACCCTAGAGCCCCCTGTACACCCCATAAAGCCTCTTTTGAGGGCTGGGGAAATCTTCCAAAAATTGTGGGCTATGTCATATAGGACTGCAGAGAATCACTGAAATCAAGAACCTTGCATGAGCAGAGCAAGATTCCTCTGCCCAATTTTGGACGATTCCTCCCTCGCACTGCAGCCCCATAGGACACAGCCCACATTGGTCAGTAGGTCCTCCCAACCCTCTGGAGGGGTTTATCAGCACAGAACGATCCACTGTATGAGCACTCCTGCAAGGGCTGGTTTAACCCATTTCAATTGGTCTGAAGTCTACTGTGTGGTGGAATAAAGTTACTTCTTAATATATTGGGTCTCTAAAATGTAGTTGTAGTTAAGGGGGTGGGGGGACTATTCCAGAGTAAGAAGGTTGAGGATTGCTTCTCCATAACCCAAGACCATAATTTAAATGGAAATATTTGAAATTAAACCAGGCGAGTCCCAATTGAAATCCATGGGATTAACCTGTTTTAAATTTAGGGAGCAATCCTATGGCCACTAGACACTGTCTAGAGGGTCATAGGATATGCTCATTTCCGGGAACCAACCTTGAAGCAAGGTCAGTTCCTGAGAAACTGACCTACCCCCATGTCCGCGCTGCCTCCAAGGCAGTGCGGAGAAGCCCCATCCCCCACACTCAGAAGAGGAGTGCAGAGTGACTGAAAAGGGGCGTTCTGGGGGGTGTTCTGGGGCCGGGACAGTGGAGCTGCGCGTACAACACATCCAATGTGTCATATGGCAGCTTCCTCTCCCAGTCGGCCCCCTGCCGCTAGACAGCCAAAAACGGCTGTCTAGTGAAAAATAGCAAGGCAGGAGAGGTGCTGAGGGAATGATCCCCTCCCCCGCCTCTCTTGCTTTGGATAGGCGAGTTCGGAGGCAGCCCCCTATCTTGATAGGATTGCACCCTTAAACACTTAATTTTGCTGGATTATGGATTAGGCTGTTAGTATTTAAAACATAGTTGGAGCTCAGAAAATATGGAGATTTTTAAAAATCCAGATAAAATTTAGTGAATTCAGATTTAGCAAACAAATGCAAACAAATAAAGAGATTTTTGTTTTTTAAATTCTGCAGTAAAGAGGAAAGAGGCGATGCAATTCAACCCAAGCCAGTCTGTGGAAACCTGCCTCACAACCCAGTTAAGCAGAAGTACTTTGTTTCCTCTCATTTGGTTCAGCTGGATTACATCAGTTTGAATATATTATACAGTCAGGGCCAGAAATATTGGAACAAGGATAACTGTTTTGGCAGTTGGCCTCTGTGCACCACTACATTGAAGTTGAAAGGAAACACACCCAGATGGGAGCGAAGTCAGGACTTTCAGCTGTAATTCAAGGGGGTTGACAAAAGTGGGGCACTACCCATTCCGGAAGGACAGCCAGTGGCATACACACACACCCATCGTTGGTGGCTCATAAATAATGGAACAAACCAACATCATTTCAGACTTGAGGATCGCCTTTAATACCTGGATTAGGGGTGCACGAAAGCCACTTACCTGGTCTCGCAGCTTTTCGCGGTGCTCTCCCCCCGAAGTTCAGGCCGGGGGGGGGGAGGCTTCCTGCCTCGCCTGGCCAAAATTCAGGCCGGGGGGGAGGCTTCCCGCCTCGCCCAGCCGAAATTCAGGCCGGGGAGGAGGCGCCTCGCCCGGCCGCGAACTCAAAAGTTTTTTTTAAAAAAATAAACGCCCCCGTGATAGGCTACGTGACGATTTACGTAGCCTATCACGGCTAGATCTGCAAAGTCAGCCGTGATAGGCTACGTAAATCGTCACGTAGCCTATCACGGGTGACTTAAAAAAAAAAGCGCGTACGCAAATGGCCCCCATAGGGAGCCGCCATTCGCGTTCCTTATTTGGTCGCTGTAGTCTATGTAAATCTTTACGTAGACTACGGCAAAAATAAGGGCAACGCAAATCTGCAATATGAAACGGCATCCTATCAATTTGGCAGCATTCAGCTGAATCTGAGCAGAAATTATAGCCCTATAAACTTCAGAATTCATCCTGCTGCTTTTATCAGCGGTCAGATCATCAATAAACACCAGTGACCTGGTTCCATTGGCAGCCATACATGCCCATGCCATCATACTGCCTCCACTATGTTTGACAGATGATGTGGTATGCTTTGGATCATGAGCTGTTCCTTCCCTTCTCCATACTTTTCTCTTCCCATCATTCTGGTACAAGTCCATCTTGGTTTCATCAGTCCAAAGAATCTTATTCCAGAACTGGGCAGGTTTTTTTAGGTGTTTGCTGGCAAAGGCTAATCTGGCCTGTCTGTTCCTGAGCGTTACCAGTGGTTTGCACCTTGTTGCGAAGCCTCTGTATTTACATTCATAAAGCCGTCTCTTGACTGTAGATGTTGACAATGACATGCCTACCTCCGCAAGAGCATTCTTGACCTGGCTAGATGTTGTGAAAGGGTTCCTCTTCACCATGAGCAGAATTCTGCGGTCATCCACTTTAGTTGTCTTCTGTGGTCTGCCAGGCCTTTTGCTGTTGCTGAGCTTGCCAGTTAATTCCTTCTTTTTCTGGATGTTCCAAACTGTTGTATTGGCCACTCCCACTGCTTCTGCTATCTCTCTGATGGGTTTATTTTGTTTCCTCAGCCTAATGATGACCTCCTTCATTCACATGGACACCTCGTTGGACCTCATGTTGGGAGTTCCAGTGAACAGCTACCAAATGCAAATGTAACACTCAGAACCACCTCCAGGCCTTTTATCTGCTTGCTTGGTCATGGGGTACCCAGGAAACAGGCCACACCTGGCCATGCAGCTGCTTGTCAGCCATTTGTTCCATTACTTATGAGCCACCAACGATGGGGGTGTGTGTATGCCACTGGCTGTACTTCCTGAATGGTTAGTGCCCCACTTTTGTCAAACTCTTTGAATTACAGCTGAAAGTCCTGACTTTGCTCCTATCTGGGTGTGTTTCCTTTCAACTTCAACGTGGTGGTGTACAGAGGCCAACTGCCAAAACAGTTATCCTTGTTCCAATATTTCTGGCCCTGACTGTATAAGTAGCCTGAGTTAACTGAGGTGATTTTAAGCAAGCTTATGCTCCTGTTTCAGAGACACATCAG
Organism: Heloderma suspectum; assembly: GCF_057233095.1. NCBI lineage: Eukaryota > Metazoa > Chordata > Lepidosauria > Squamata > Helodermatidae > Heloderma > Heloderma suspectum. Next base: position 137,104,358 of record NC_139459.1, read on the forward strand.
AAAAAAAAGCCCCAGATATGAAGTCCATCACTCTTCAATTACTAGAGTTAGATTATATGCATCTGAAGTAGGCAAAAAAAAGCAGGGGGGGGGGAGCAGAAGAAAGTTTTCAAAGTTTTTCTACCTCTTCACTCAAAATTGCAAGTGCTCAAAGAATTATGGAAGGGTTGGTTGATAGAAGAAAAAAACACATTCAAAACTACTTACTGACTAATGATGCAGAAAATGTTATGAATAACTATCCCTTTCTTGATTTATTACTTTAATTATCTGACATTCTATAGACCCCCATTAGTGGGATGACTTTTTTTTTTGGTTTAGATTTCAATTTTCTGTCTCATGGTGAAAGCTATTTATCATAATAATCAGTAAAATTCAAAACCTTTTAGCAGTATTTATAAAATTCATTTACCATGTTCAGCCCTTGGAGAATGACAAAGAAGGTGCATTAGTACGTGTGCTGAAGTGTTCTATGCAGAATTATCTGCCCATAAGAGTGATTAAAAGTTCTTTAGAAATATATATATACGTATACATACATACATACATACATACATACATATATATATATGGTTTCCTTACCTATGCTGTGACTGGAGGCTGGAACTTGCTGGTTGGGTGGCTGCTGTACCTTTGTCCGTATAATCCTGCATAATAGACAAACGGCTACTTACTATTAGGTATACAACAATAGAGATCAAATTAGCTGTGCAGCATAACTAAGCATGATGGGTATCCAAGCAAATTGTTCCAATTCATTACTTTTGTATTTCCCAGACACAATTAGTGAATATCTGAAAATCAGGTGATGTTGAGAGTTACCTAAATGTGATGGTAGACCCTGCTGAAAAAATGAGAAATATATGTCTATTTTAAGCCATTTACAAAATTAATCTGGAATTGTCCACATTCTCATGTGAATGTCAGCATTCACAAAGGTTTGGACATTCACTGTAACATAAATCTTATTGTCCCATCAAGAGAAAGTAAAAGAACGGCAGCTGAGCAAATATACCAAAGTCAACTACAATATAAACAATAAATCAAGATTCAAAATGCAAGACTTCAGTTCCACACAAATGTGCCCACCCCCGATCCACAGGAAGTTAAGTTGTATGTAAAACCCATTGATGTTAATGGGACTTAAATTAGTTGCAGCTACCTATTATTATTAATAATAATACCTTGGAATGGCTAATTTCAATGGGATGGAAGCATAACTAACTTTATCAAGACTGAGGCAAAATATGGTGATTGGTGTTTTGACTCCAGATGTGATAGGCTAGCAGAGTCTGCACTAAGGTAGTCAAAACAGCTATGGTAGCGCTAAACCCCACAGCTGTCGAACAGGAAATGCCTCATTATCACTAAGTACTTGAGTGTGTTTCCTCTCTGCTCATTCCCACTGGTTGATAATAGCAAATATGTAGAAGTGCCCTAAACATTAACATCACTATAAATTAAGGTTTTATCATGTCACCTTATTTAATCTGATAGATAGATAGATAGATAGATAGATAGATAGATAGACAGACAGACAGACAGACAGACAGACTCATTCCTACTTTCAAAATATTTATTTACACCACCACAGCCAGGGAATAAAGTTTGGCCCACTTCCATATTTGAGGCAACAAAATGTACATTTTTTTCCCATAGGACAGCAGATTTTTATGGCATTAATTTATGTTGGGATGGGGAAGAAAAGTTCACAAAGAATAAATAAGATTGTTACAGTAGAAAATCCACAGTGGAGACATATTAAGAACAGTGAAAGCAGGAGGTCTACTCTACACCTTTTCCTAGTGGCATAAATGGGAATCTTGCCATTGATTGAAATAAGAACAAGATTGATGCACTCACTATAGAGTAGCCTTTACTCAAATAATACACCATTAATTGATATAATTCTCCACACAGTATATATGCCCGTTTTAATATAATATTTTAGCTGGCAGCGTATGGGCTGATTATTTCCTCTGTGGGTAGGTAACTGGCCACACTCCCAGCCTTTGCCTGGTTATCCAGTTTTGTTTTTTTCATGTTTGGTATGCTCACACAATAATAGCCACTGTCATTTTTAAATACTTTCCCTTTAACATTCCAGAATAGCAGCTGAAAAAAACGACAGTTTCAAGTTACTGTATCTGCCTCTCGCTTTGCACATTTCACCAATCCGTAAAGTGGATAATGATTGTGATGTGTTTGGTTGTAGTGGTTGTGCTGTGTTCGTACTTTTACAAAAATTAAATGCAAGTCCTATTTTACTAATACCGTTTCCCAAACTTTTGATAGCTGAGGCGCATTTTAAAAAAAATTAAAATTGGAGGCACACTTCGTTTTTATACTCCAAGAGGCTTACTTTGTAAGAATAAAAATTACACACTATTAGAAGACCCCAATCCCTGCATGCCTGATGCACAAGTCATGATTTGGACACACTTCTAGGCTGTAAGTAGGCAAGCCCAGAGCAGAGACTCACGCAGAGGTGAGTAATTCTCCTGTGTCTTTGCATCATGGATTATTAAGGGCGCAATCCTATGGATGTTTAGACAGAAAAAAGTCCTACAACTCCCAGCATTCCCCAGCCAGCCATGCTAGCTAGGGAATGCTGGGAGTTGTAGAACTATTTTCTGTCTAAACGTGCATAGGATTGCGCCCTAAGTTGACCTGGCCACACCTGATGCAGAGATACAGAGAATTACTCACCTTCAAAAGAAGCTGACTGAAAGAATGCAAAGTAAGAGCAGCAAGGTAAGAGCAGAATGGCAGTGGGCAACTTTTTCTCTGGGTGGTAACTTATGGGATCCTTTAATTATTACTACCCAAGGTGGTACAAGATGGCTAGTAGCTGCAGGTATGATGGTGATAGACAGAGGACGGAGTGAAAAGACCGAGAATGAGGTAAATCAAAACGTAGCAGGAGCCCATTGCTGATAATTTCAGTCTAGAGAAGATGAGGTAGTACTTCTATAGCCTCTCCTTCTGAAGTCTGCTCCTCTGACTGCATAGTGGCTTCTCTTACAGCAGGTTTGTGCACCAGCTGGCTAGAAAGAAGCTCAGAAGGCTCCATCCATACTGCTGCAAATCAGCAGGTTTGTTTCACATCAGCTACATCCCAGCATGCAACTGACCCATATAATTTGCACCAATGGGATGGTTATGCATGAATACATGGCCATGGGAACCACACAGGTGACTGTTGGTGTTGGCCTCTGCATGGAGCTTGGAGCAGTGCTGGTGCCAAGTCTTCCACACAGCACATAATTTAAGCTAGGGACTGCCAGGCCTGTGCCCCGAAGCCTTTCCCCCGACTTCAGTGCTAGAGCTCAGCATTGGGAGGTATGAGAAAGAAGCACATTTGAGTGCAGAGTGCATTTATCCTTGAACTCCATTTTTTTTCAGATTTTAAAGGTATACTGTGCATTAGTATTTCCCTCCTGCTTCCTGTTTGGACAGTAGAAGATGCTGACCAAGCTGAATATAATGCTTCTAGGGATCATATGACAGAAGAAGTCACTCTGAATATTAGTAGGTCTAAGGGGGGCAGGGATGCCTTCACATGGGATATAGCGTTCTTCACTCCCAAAATACTTTAGCCCCTATGGATATGGCTACTCTAGGAGTTCTCTGTATTCTAAGAGCTGGGTGGCTTCCTTCTGGACCCACTTAATACTTCACATAGTAGCCTTTGCTGTGGATATACTGGTGATTGCGGTGGAGATCATGTACAGTGTGAAGTGGGGAATGCGCATCTATGAATGCTGAGGGACATTCAGTCCAGTGACTGGGGAGCCACCATTGGCTCCCTGGTGTGCATCCCACTCTACGTTTACAGACAAGCATCCTCACTTCACATTTTTAAGTGTTCAGTACATAAAACACTAACATGACTGCCACCTAAAGTATGAATTATCCTGAATGACTAGATTTCATTAGGTTTTTGCATAACATTCAAACCACCTTCCTTTCCCTTGCCCCCACAAACTCTGCAGACTTCTCAATCTATTCTCTGTTTTAGAATTTTTCATGTCTGAGCATTACTTTTCATACTATGAAGAAGTACATATTTGGTGAAAAGAGACATAGCCCCTAATTTTGGTATATTTACTCCTTCAAGGGGCACTAAATTTGCCCTTGCCTGGAAACTGTAAGCTGTGCAGTATATAATAATAGAAGCACACACTCATTCTATGTATCCGTATGTGTACACATTTGTCCATTTGCTTGCATCCCTCCGCTTGTACTTTATCATCTCAGAACTATAAAGTATTTCATTCACTAGGGGTGAATTCAAGTTTACTTGTCATCCTGCAAACATTTTTTTTTTACTTCTCAGCAGACAAAGAATGTAAGCAGAGGCCCAGCTGAGCCTGCACTCTGCTTTATCAATTATTGGAGTAGAACCAAGACCCTGCTGTGAATACCAGACCTAGAGGAATGAATTGAAAGGAAAGACGAAGCAGCTTTAACACCTCGATCCCAGACACATTACTGATACCTAATTCCATTAATTTTAGTGCATGTTAACTTCCACATAACAAATTTTTTAGAAAGGAGTATAAGCTGTATTTTGAAATCAAAGTTAATATGGCCTCAGAAGTTTCCATGTTTGTGCAGAAGTAAAGGAGAGGAAGCTAACTTGATCACAGCTTCTTTGTGTATCTTTAATATCAATGTTCACAGCTAACTTTTGTACACGTTCTCTAAATGTGAATAATAGGCAATATATCCGCTTAAGCCCCTCACATATACAGCATATGTATATATGCTAGCAACTGCAGCAGGGATTTATGTCATATATATTGTACTAATCTGTTTTGTGGCTTACTTATCCCTTGCTTTACTGCTAATCATTTTGAAGTATCAAGCAGTGACAATCAAAAAACAAAACCACTGGCTAAAGAAAGAAGAAGCTATGTGCAAAATTTGTATCAGTACCTACCAACTCCTTTAAGAACACTGGATGGTACTCAATTGGTGTCCCACCGCTGGAAGCCTCTTTGATCTAACAGAGAATTCCCTCAACGGAATGGGCGGGGGGGGGGGATATGATTTATTTATTTATTGCAACTCCTCCCTGCACCCACTCCCATGCTGTTCTGAAGGGCCTCCCAACTGTCTGGTGCAGATGGGGGGGGGGGCACCTGGGGGGATTGCTTAAAATTGCCTCCCCCCTCCCCCATTGCACTGCATTCACTGGATCCATTAATGGTGGGACACCAACTGAATACAGCCATTAGAATTGCCTTGTAAGTTAAGACTAAAGTTCCATCTAGCCCAACATTTTTCCAGCAATAGCCACCCAGATACTTCTGGGATCTCACAAGCCTTCTCCGGTTGCTTGTGCCCAGCATCTGCTATTCAAAGGTATGCAAATTAATTGTAGATATTTTTACCAAATATTTTGCAAAAGAGAATGCTGGAAAATGAAATGAGCAAACAACTGCATTTACTACCATTCATCCTCTATTACCCTTGCCTTTCCTGTAGGCCCAGAGAATAATCAGAGGTCACATGACACATTTCTAGTGCTGAAACTAAGCAATCTAGCCCTCTAAACTCCCTGGATGACAGATCATTAGGGAACCATAAGTACCTATATGTATGCATCCATATGTAATGAACCCATTTGGATATAAGTGTAATAAATAAATCCTCCCTAGCTTTTTTTGGTCGTTTCTTTACATTCTCCATCCAATCTCTCTCTCTCTCCCGCCCCCTCCCTCCCCCCTCTTTCTCTCTGTTGCTTCCTTTCACTACCTATCTTTAGATTGTAAGCTCCTTGGGGAGGGACTTGTATATTTAGTTATGTTATTCCATAAAGAAAAGGAGAAGAGGAATCTATTCTTCAAAGCCCCTACTATAAAATGAAGACAAGGTGAAGGTTAAGATATCAGCAGGTCTATTTTACACTCCAGAGAACTTTGTTATTATATAAAGTTTTCTCTGTTAATAACTTTGGTAAGAGCAGGGTAGCAGAAACATCAACTGAAAAGTTAAAAAAAGAAGTAAGGTTATGGCAGCGATCCTGTATGCACTTCCTTGGGCGTACGTCTCACTGAATTCAGCAGAACTTACTTCCATGTAAATATGCAATGAACTGGGGTCTGTACCTTGTAATGGTATAGCTAGTGGCATGAATACTGCTGATTGCAGAGGTGGGCCCATGGTTTCTGGAGAGCATAAAATATAAATATTGTTTTCAGGCAAAAACTAATTCGAGCAGCCCAAAACCCAGAAATATTTGGACTTCTTCCACCTCCTCCACATTGGCATCAATGGGACTAAATTGGCTTACGTCCATGTACTTTCTCTTAATTGGGTGCAGATCAAGCTGTTATTTTACTTTTCAGTTTTAGCCAAACATTTTTCATAAACGTGTGTGCAATATGCAAAAATAGTACAGCTTCATCTAGCTGGACATCTCAGAAACATTTAAATTGCCCACAGTCCCACAGTGTTCATAGCAGTAGGAGCATAAACCATATGAATGTACCAAAGCAGATTAAAATACCACAGATCTGGAAAGTGCAGATAGTTATGCTCTGTTGTCCCTTCTGGTTAATGCTTGTGATTTAGAAATCAACCTTTAATGTTCTGAATGGCACTATAATTAACAGTTGGCCCCAAAGCATAGTTAGTTGCACTTAATTCCCATTGAAATCAATGGGACTGAATTCGAACTGAATTGTCCTAATGATTTCAATGAGACATAAATTTAATATTTTTCTTCAAATTATTAATATGCACGAAGCTGTGTATTTACACTGCAAAATACATAGGGGAAAATATGCAGTTTCACTGAAAAATTTGCATATTTTCTATTTGTGCCCTGACCTTTTTATCTTTGTCTTTTTCATTCATGTGGGGAACTGGCTAAATACTTAGTGACAATTCTAAAGGTGTTTAAATGGACATAGCAAGTAATTCCTCAGCTCTTTACTACATGTCCATCAGTACAAATGGAAGTGCATTATTAGATATGTTGAGAAGATATAAATGAAGTTGCATGGGAACTATATTCAGAGTTGTGGTTTTTAATATAAAACATTATATTTGTGCGCCACTAGGGTCTTTGGTGGGTTTTCAAAATTTGAAATAGATTTCATCTTTTTAAAAAATCAAGGTATCATATACTTTGGTACAAAATACTGCAGGTGGAGTATGAAGGAATGTTTCATGACACATATACGAGAATCTGCAGAATCAGCTCAAGGTTTTTCTTGCCCTATGAAAAGAGGACAGGATATGCCCGAGACTTAAAGCAGTACCTGCTAAGCTTGACTCACCCTGAAAACTCAGAGCACACACAAAAATCCTCTGCAATGCCTCAGAGGATTCTCGAATGCACTATCAGTCTGCAGGGGAGCTGAACAGGACTAGGATCAGAATGTGAGTCCAGACTTGAATTGCGCTGCAACCCTTAACAGTAAACACTTTTCGCTAATGGAGTTTTGTGCCCCAGGAATTAACATAATTCACAAGTTACACAATATGCAAAACATCTACTTTAGAGCAACAAAGTAGAGAAATAGAACAACCATGGAGTAAATTAATTGTGGATCATAGCCAAACTATGTTTCAACTCTCTCATGAAATATATACTTTTGGGGCCAGGGGATGTAGTGAACTATAATTATGCACATTGGGACAGTGAATGCTTCTTGAGAAAAGCAGTCATTGACACCCCATGCATAAGCATGACTGTTCGTGCACTGGACAAGTACAAATTACAAAACCCCCATAATGCACAATCCGACTCTAAGGTAGCACGTCATATGCAAGGTTCCCAATGTATTTTGCAAAATTAATCATCCTGCTACATAAGATTTAATAACCACATTGCACAGGTCAATAAACTGGAGGACACAGTAGTTGCACTGCAGATTCTACCACATTTGTTGCTTGTATTTGCAGATTCATTGCTGGTTTGCCCAGGTTCATTTTCAGTAACTCAATAATAAAGATGAAAGGTAAATCTAGAAAAAGGTGACCACCTGGCCCTTGTCCTGGGACCTAGACTAAGCCTTCCTCATTTCCCAGTCCACATTCCAGAGTTCTAGGCTCACATTATTTTGCATTAGGTCCAAATTAATGTTATCAGTTTTGCTCTTAGTTCTCACATTTCAGAGTATCAGAGACAATGAGAATAGAAAAATGGAAATTCAGGACTGAGACTGTGCACCTTCTGTGGGGATAAAATTTTATGTCGCCCCCTATAAGAGGTTATTTCTACTTTGTTCAATACACCAAACACTGCATGAAAAACAAACCACAAACATTACATGTATGCATTTTATATATATGAACAACGTTGTGAATAACCAAAATAGTTCTGTGCCATTTTCAGATAATTATAGTAAACATCGCTTCAAAGCATCTCCTTTGTACTGTCCAGAAGATTCTTACCTGTTAATTGAGCTAACGCTGGGCACTGTATCATTATCACACACTCGCTCTGCTAAAAGTCTGTCCCTGATCTCCCAGGCAAACATGGTGGGATTTTGGCGTTTATATTCTGCAATTTTTTCTACTACTTTGGGTGTGGCAACCTTTGGTTTTGACCCCCCAATAACTCCAGGCTTAATGCTTCCAGTCTCATAGTACCTAGAATGAAATTTCAGGAAAGAAAAAAAAAAAATTACAATCAATTCACAGGAATGCATTTTCAATGGTCATGACCACTGTACATTCTAATATTACGAACCCCCCAGTAAATTACAAGACATTAAGACCAGACCTAATTAAGTTCCATAGATTTCAACTGGCAAGATTTTAGATTGTGCTTAATTCTCCCACTTAAATCAGTAAGACATAACAGTGTTGTTGTTTTTTAATTTCACGTACTTCATGCCCTATATATATATATATAATAGTGTGTGTGTGTGTGTGTGTGTGTGTGTTTGCCCTCATGGCAACAAGACAATAAAAATGATGTGAGTTTAAAGGGCAAGCTAGAACTGAAAATTAACTGAAAGTGTGTGTTATTAATTTGTGATAGCAGCAATAATAAAAAATAAATTGGCATCAACTCTTTTTTTTTTTTGCACTGGTCTCATTTACAGTAAATTGCTATCGAAGGCTTGCCATAGTTTTGCAACTAAGTGGTAAAATAATATCGTGAAAAAATAAGTGCAGTCAAAACAAATGTATCAATGTTAATTCTTCCTTGCATTCTTTTTTCATTCCTAATTGTGAACAGTTTTTTTTTTTCTAACTGCTCTTTTCAGGGCAGGGAGGAAGGCCCATTCTTTCCTTGTTTTTGAACAGCCTTTACCACTAAAGCCTTACTGGGTTATCAATAAGCTGTATTTAAGGATCATTCTCCTCTGTAAGCAATTGCAATTTAGTAAAACAAACTGCAAATGCGATCTACCAAGCACTTTCCCCACATAGGCGCCAATAAAATGAATGAGGTAATATTAGAAGAATATTTGGTAGTATGCACGCTTTGAGTCCAATGCTCAGCTATTTATAAACTAAAGCAGAGACCACCTGGGTCTCTGGACTCATATTGTTGAGAACTGGCATGACAATAACCAGTAGAGGCTCAACAGAGAAGCCCAACAAAGAAAATCCAGTTATTTGTATATCTTGCTATGTACCACAATTTTAGCCAACCAAAACCTCTCTAACTAATAATGTCATAAATCCATGCTGTTAATCATGTTTCTTTTCAGAAGGCTCACATACCCATATCACATTAAAATAAGATGAATTTATATTTTGTTTCCTATGTGAGCAAGACACAACTGTTTTTTGGACCGGGCATCAGATTGTACTTCAGTATCCATCATATTCATGAAATTACACAATTATATTTTAACCTGAAATCTTTCTCTGGGTACTTTGTTGTCAGAGCTTAATATTCTTGTTAATTGGAATGGCAAGACACTTAAATGAGATTCTAGATCCATTAAAATCAATGAGGATTTTGCTGTTGATTTCAATGGGATATAGCTTGCTTACATCCAGTGCTCATGCTATTCCCACTGGATTTTTGAAGAAATTGTCTGCTACTCAATTCTAGCTTGTTTGAGAAATACTAGTGATGAAACAAGACAAGTTTTGTTATGGTTTAACCTTTCCATTAGAGCCTTCTGTTCTACTGAACCTAACAAAACTGTAAAATTTTCCTGTACATACAGTGAGTATCATAAAATAGTTAATGTTTGTGTGACAAAACAATGCATAGCAAATATGCATTTAAGTGAACTGCATTCAGTGCCTTCACAGGCTGACTCTCCTGTTTTAATCAGCCCCACCTGATCTCAACTGAGTTAAAATAAATAAATTCCATTTAAACCCATTTATTCCCATCAAAGCCAACAGAACTAAATCAGATTCAGTCTAAGCTAATGCACCTTCACTGGGATAATTAACAAAGTCCTTACAAACTCATTTCTCATAGAGTTAATGATGAGGATTTGTTTTTTTGAAATGGAAAATGGTTGATTTCTGAATTTTCTTTCACACCCTTTGTCCCTCAACTGATGGCTGAATCATGGTTACTGTCTCTTCTGGCACTCTTTTGGTAGTATCCAATTTTAGTCCTACTTGGAGTAAACCCACTGAAATGAATGGGACTTAAGTTAGTCATACCTAACTTGTCCCATTAATATCAATGGGTCTACTCTACACAGGACTAACATTGGATACTGCCCAGTGTATGGCCCAGGAGCAAGCGATAATAATACTTAGCAGTAATATAGTGCTTTAGAGTTTTTAATGCACTTCACATGTCTTATCTTTAATCTTTACAACAATCCTGTAAAGTAGGTCAATATTATTATCACCCCCATACTGCAGATGGAGGCGGGGCTGAAACCGAGAAAGAATGGCTTGTCTTAAGCCACAAAGTGAAATCTTCACAGTGGTGAGAATTACACAAGGGACATACTGGTTAATAGTTCTGTGCCTAAGCCACAACCCTGTGCTACTGAATGCTGTAAAACTGGTGAAGCTAAGCAGGTTCGGAGTAGAACTGATTTGAGAGCATTATGTTTTGTCAGTAGGTCAAACTGCTACCTGTATTTAAAAAATGTGGATAAACAGAATTCTGCATCAGACGGGCTGCTGGGTCTCATACAGCCCACCAAAATAAGTGGATCAGATTCCAAGGGTCAAGGGTTACAGAATGATCCAATGAATAAAATAATTCTTATTTTCCTCTAATGCCACAGCAGTTAAATTTCCAGACTTGCATCACAATATGTAATGACTAATGATTTCCTTTGTACTATGAAAACCACCATAAGGCAAAGCGTACTCATTTATAACTTAACATACAGCCCGAGGAGACACAGCTCCCAGAATGCAATGTCCAGTCTTGAGCAGAACACTCTCAACCCAGGCCCATATTCAAAATGAGGGCAGCCCAATAACACTCAGTTTTGTTCTGGGATTCATAATGCATTTCCAATACAGATTCCATCAGAAGGAGTGTGATTGCTATATTCACAAGCATTCACAGCTGAGTCGGCTCAGCAACACACTATTAAATATAGAAACTATTTGTTGGTATTTATGACTTTCAATGATTCACAGTTGTTATTTTTTTTGACAAAATTTAACATAAAGGTTGTAAATTATGAAATACTGATTCCAAAATGTACTATCAAGTTTATTTTACATGTGAGTTCTCTTAATTTTTTTAGACACACACACAGAGAGAAAGAACGCACACTCCAATTACAGTGACATTTTACCAACTGTAATTATTATGAAAATAATGAGCTATGAAATTCCAATTTATTGTTGACAACTTAAATGACAAAGCTCTGGAACTCAGTTCTTAGCTCCATGGTAATGCAAATATATCTAGTGACAAATCTATTCAGAAACAGTAAAACTATTAGATGTTCTCTCTTGTAGGTAAATGGGTAGCCTGCTTATTAGTGTTATTCACTGATAGTAATAGAAACTGTTAGCTCATCTTCAAAGTGGCTACATGAGGAGGGAAAGAGAAGGTAGACTGTTAGAAAACTGACTGTTTCCATTAAGAATAAGCAGTTAGATTAAATTCCAGAGATCATTACAAAATACAAATGGCCTGTTGTGGCATCACAAATAAAATCTGAAGAATCTCTAATCGCATAATCCTAATAATATTGATGCCTCTGGCAGGCCTTAAGTTTGCTATCTTGCCTTTTTAATGATATAGCAACTGCATCACAACTTTTAAGGCTCCAGTCCTAAGGCTATTTACTCAAGAGTATTTCCATTAAAGTCAGCTGAATACCTCCAGAATAAGTGAATTTTAGAACTGTAGCTTGTTACCTTGTCTTTTATACATGACAGTATAAAATCAGGACTGATTCTATTTAATCTACTGAACTGGAATTATGTCAGATAGATGTCAGACAGAAAAGATCCAGGTTTACTTGTATCTCCTGACCTTCTCTACATCCTGCTATTGACTCTCAGGATTTCAGAACCACACACAGTATAGGGAGATAGAACAAATTCACAAGCACAGGGCACAATGAAGAATAATTAGATTCAGTGCAGATTTGTTCATGCTTTAATATCAATGGCACAGGTTTGCACCCGTAGTCAAGGAACTTTATGTAGAGAGATGGAAGGATGCCCTTATAAAAAGGAACTGTAATTTACCAAAATTACTTCCTATGAGATTTCAGCTCTAATTAGTGTGAAACTGCACAACTTTCAGAGGACACTTTCTATGTGCAATACTAGCTACAAATCTTTACAACTGCACCATGAATAGTTTTGTGTTCTTGTGTGAAACACAGGAGAGGTAGTAGTGGAGGTGAAATTTAAAATTTTTACTCAGAAATAAATCCCACTGTGTTCAATGGGGTTTAGTTCCATGGAAGTATGCGTGGGGTTGTAGTTGAAAATTAATCACAAATTCTTACAACATAAATGCAACCTAAACCTTCACCTTTTCTAAGCTACACAGTTCGAAAAAGAACTAATAGAAAACAGAATAACCTATGCAGATTTTTTCCAAAGATACTGGGGAATCCTGTGACACTCTAAAGACTAAAAAATTTATTGTGTCCTAAGTTTTCTGTGTAGGGAAAAAAGCATCATGAATATGATGGAAACCAGGATAGTAGATTAACAAGAGCATGTAACTGATAATTTAGCAAGAGCATGTAACTGATAATTGTGATCTATCTTTCAGCTTACATCAGTTTAATATATCTGGCCAATGTACTTAAATCAAAATAAAATTTGGAGCATCATATCACACTTGATGTTCAAAAACATGATACACCCATGATCATATTGTTCTTTGGTCTCAGTCAAGTTTTACTGTACACTCTGAAATAATAGAAACTATCATTATTATTATTATTATTAAGGTATTCTAGTGTTGTTGCTACATTAGCGCATCTCTCTTGTAAACAAATGGATACACTTGACATACAACATTTAAGGTTATTAATTACACTACCCCTTATTTTCTAGTTGCACATTAATTTCAGTGCATGAATAAAACTTCATTCAAATTGCTTGATTTTTACAATTGTCAGAAGAAACACAAAGGCCATAATCCAATGTAGAGTTTAGCATGCTTAAGTTCATTGATTTTGATGCACTTAATCATGGTTAAATATATTTATGTTGGGTGTGTCTGTACAATGATAATTTTAAATGCTAAAGAAGCATGTTCCTTGGGATGCAATCCTATTCTCACTTACCTGGAAGTAAGCCCCACTGAAATCAGTGGGACTTCTGAGCAGACATGTATAGGATTGGACTGTTAGAAATTAAAAGGGTTCTTTTAATTGAATAGTAATTTTCCATACTATTACAGATGATTCACAGAGTTGCTGTCTTATTTAGTAGGCAGCATATCAAACATGGAACGATAATCACAGACTCCTTAAATTTATTTTCAAGAATATATCTATAAAACATTTTCCTACTTTGATGATGCAAATGTTGGTTATATGTGTGGATTTTTCTGAAATGCTTGTCATCACTGGGCTGTCTCCTAAGAATTCTGCCTAGTCACCAGGTGAACTGTTTTATAGCAGTCTCTTAAAACAGATAAACAGCATCTGATATTTTCTCTTTCAGAATCAAACTGATTCACTGATATCCTTTTACCTGCCAAGAATTTTGCTGACACAGCCATGACTGACCCGTAGTTGCCTGGAAATGTCACAGGGTCTGACACCTTGATGGGCGAGTTCCACAATCCTTTGGCGGACTACGTCAGGGAGTGGTCGACCGTTCACAAAAACACCCCCTAACTGATTCACTCCTCCATGTCCTGAAACATATGGGAGGAAAACAAAAACAAAAACAAGCAGAGAGAAAAAAATACATTTTTGTGACTGTTTAGAAGATCCTTACAGAAGGCCTGTTTCAGCTATGGATTCCCCTATACCATTAAGCACTGAACAACCTCTTGACAAGAGTTTCAGCATTCTAAAATGCTGGCTATGGTTTATTTGCTGAGAAGAAGAGGAACAATGTTACTTACTGAAACCTAATTTGACATTGATAGCAATTTTACACTTGTGTAACTCTAATTATTTCAATTATTACCCAGGGTTATGTGGCATAAGAATCAGGCCTCTGCTTTATAGAACCATCTCTCAAAAGTTATTTTTAAGCCAGCCCTGAAATCATCTGGCAGTGCAAAATTATGAATGATGGCTATTTGATTTAAGAGGTGAATTTAAAGGCTGAAATCCTCAGCACACTGACTTTTAAGTACCATTAAAATAAAGTATATGTATTTCCATGTTAACATGTTAGGACCAGGGTGCCGATCTAAATTTGTGGGGAAAATAAGGCTGAATTTAACTTATTTGATCCAAGATGAGATTTGCCAAATAATTCACTTTTTTCTTTTAAAATCAGTTTAATTATGAATGTCTCCTAGGAATATATGTCTTTATATGTTCGATGGAATGTTAGATGGAATAACATCTGGTCTATAAAATTTACAACAGCCTCTGAAAATATTAAGATCCGACAAAGACTGGCTCAGCTAGACTTCGTATATTATTCTTTCTGTGTGTAGCTTTTCACTCCTCTCTTTTAGCAAGATGAAATATTTGACTTGTGTGGAATAGTTCCCAACTAGATGAAGAGAAGCTAACTGGGTAAAATCACTGAGTATGAAATATAATGCCATGTAACTGAGTGCGAAAATATAACTAACCCCCAAATTATTAATCATACAAACTACTTATAATAGAGAAGTGGCCATGTTGAAAACAAGTAATTGAAATAACCGGCACCATTGGCAACAAGTGAGCAAAGTAATATCTCTATTTACAGAGAGCCTGAACTGTACAGAATCTGCTGACAAGTTAAATTGTCTCTATATTAAACAGATCAGTTACCTATATGAACCATATTTATTTAAATCCAATAGTTTTACCCTTTATAAACGGCTGTAAAACTGCATATATCTTCTAAAACCATCAGAACATATGTTAAATCCACATAAGCTTAGGTCAGTTTAAGGAGCAGCCTCTTACTGACATTCCTGATCATTTAAAAACCTGAGTATTTGTATTTCTTTCAGCTGAATAGGTATGACTAAAAGTTGTTTCACCCTGGAAATGAAGTTTAACAAGTGTGTGTGAGTGTGTGTGTGTGTGATTATGTGTTTGTGTTTGTTTGAATAACTGATGCCTTCATTTTGAACTTTAAACTATTGTCTGGACTAGGAAGGAAGGACTGTTTAAATTAACAGGTACAGCCTAGAATGTTAAAAGAATACAGTTTTCAGCTTCTTCTTCTTTTTGCCTATCCTCAACTGTGGGCTTGGCATTAACAGAAATATTGTTTAACTATACTTGCTGCATAATTAAAAACCCTCCAACATTGCAAATTACTTTGCAAAGCCAACATTAGACAAAGGGACTGTATACTTTTTGGTGTTGGTGAGCTATACATTGGAATGTAATCTCTATTGATTTAAAATCCTAGTTAATGTTGCAGCAGGCTGGGAAGGGTTCTGATTTATCAGTACATTTGGACAGTCATATATCCCTACTCTAGCAGTTATGCAGTCTAGAGTTCCAGGTTCCTAGCTGAGACAGATAGACTGTTCAGTGAAAATGAATCAGAGCTGATCTCAACAAAATTGACCCTCTTGGACTACTTAAATAATGGCAAAGAAGGAAACACTGTCACACACACACCCCCAAGCCAACAAAATTACAGCCAGTAAATGATTACTATTAAAATATCCAAATGTAAGGGTGATTAGTATAAGAGGGAGGGAGGGAGAGAGAGAGAGAGAGAGAGAGAGAGGAATATATAACTTGTAAACAGTAGGGGGAATTCCTCACATCCTGGTATATAAGGGACTGCTAAGGCTAGGGAACACTTTAATTCTAACAATGAAGACAATCCCTCCTAGACACGTCACTCAAATATTTTAATAAAAGACAGTAATAACTGCAGTCCTACGCCAAGCTGAGTTGTTTAAATCCCACTGATGTCAATAGGAATTAATCTACCTAACCGTTCACAGGGTTGGCGCCTAAGTAAACACTCGATTAATATTCCATCTGTGTAAAGGTTTGCGAGGTGTGGGATGGATATCGCTTTTCCTGAATTACAGACCTCAAATTTATATAGTGCTTGATCCTGCGCGGGGGAGGGGGGGGGAGAGGGCGATAAGGAAATAAACTTAAGAGCGCAGCAATAAGCTCGTGGACAGTCAAATCAGTAATCAAGTTTGAGCAAGCTCATGTTTTAGGAAAGGTATACCACGCAGAGGACCACGACATTCTTTTCCCAGGAAGATGATTGCCCTACTTTCTTCCCCAAGCCGAAAGCACTTTGGCTTTGATCCAGCAGGAAAAGAAAGCAGGCAATCTGCGTTTCCACTCCGATGTGGAGAAAATGCCGAGAAAACGACCCTCACCTACCAAGGCCGGGGCGGCCTTCTGCTAATTCTGAGGGACCTGTACTCTCTTCCTCCTCCTCCTCCTCGGTAGGCTGGATCTGCTGTTGCTCTGAGACGCTGAAATATAACGTGCAAGCGACGCTAAAGAAGCTACGCACAAGTCCTTTCAGAGTCTCTTGCTGGCAATTAAAGGGGACTCCGGATTTACGCCGTTCGTCTTTCTGGCTGGAGGAATGGATGGGATGGAAAGGGAATAACTAGTTCAAATGAAAAGAAAATGATCCATCCGTGGGGATGCTCCAGTGTATGCCTTTCTATTATCAGAAATAAATTCTCCATTAGCAGATAGAAGCTCTCCGTGTTTTAATCTAAGGCGGGAAAGCATAACGAGTGGGGAGCAGTGCTTGAAAAATAATAGCTCAGGTTTTCTTCATTGTTTCAAGGACCAGCCACGCAGATTAACAGAGGGCGCAAGAGAACACGAGATCCAAGAAGGTCAGGACGTTCATTGCCCGGCGCGCATTAGCCCAGCTGCATCCGATATTGCTCGTTGTTCGATCCCAATATGTTGACAACTGCTCTGTCCCAGGGAGATTCCCACTGCAGAATTCGCTACTCGAAAAACTTCCACAAAGAAGCTGCGTGTGTGTCTGTGCCTGCCTGCCTGCGCATGTGTTCTAATAACGCTAGATCTGATACAATGTGCCAGCGTCAAGAGTTCTGTATGGAGGTTTCCCATTTCTTACAAACGTGCATGCGTGTAACCTATATGACAGATCTCTGGAATAATCCACACGTGGCTTAGATGTATGAATATACAGGGATATTGTCTATGCATCTCTGAGCTAAGTAGCTATTTGTTTATCATATTTTTATCCTATGGTTCCTCGAAGGAGCTCAGGGCCGCTTAGATAAAATCCCCAAACCAGTAGGAAAAGATTAGTAGGTACGCATTAAAAGGGCCAGTCGTTCTTATGCCTTAAATCTGCTCGGGTATGAAGTTTTAAAAGTCTGATGAATCACAAATTCGGGTGCCTTTACTGATGTGTGGGCAAGGAAATAGTAGAAGAGTATATGGTGTGTGTGGGGGGAGAGTACGCGCATTGGATGAAAACTCATTAGCAGTCTATTAAAAATAAATATCTGGTACAGTATATTTCAATGTGATTGTCACTTATTTTTTAAAAGTAAGGTCACGAAGACAGGAGGCCTATGTGGTGCCCTTTGAAATTCACCTCCATCCTCCTTGGCGACCGCACGTGATTTTATTCAGACATGTCCAAGCCTTGACTCTCTTCGGCCTTGTCTAGTCCGGTTTAAAGAGGCATCTTTTACAATGTTAGGCTCACAGTCACATGTAGCATCTTATCCTGAATTCATCCTCAAAGGGCTCCCTGACCTAAGGAACATCAGCTGACTCAGCATTTGAAAAAAGTTCAAGCCCTTTTTCAATATAATGCCGAATGATTTCTTCTTTCAGCTTTCAGTTTCCCATACACTCCACTCTTCCAAAAATACAGCTGTCCACTAGTTTAGGAAGAACAAAGCTTATATATTGCCGATGGGAAAGGGCAGGGATGGAAACATCGGTGCTACTGAGATTTTTACTTGGAAACTCAACCCTTCGTGCTTTGAACGAAGTTCAAATCACGGGGTGAGTGACCTGGAAAGAACCACCAGAAGCCAAAACGGCTTTTCTTCAGTCTCCAAAAATCTGACCTCTTTTTTCAATACGCCTTTAACAGGAACAAATGGCCAAAGAGTGTGTTAAACACGTAAAACTTTATGGAAGAGGTAGCCAAGAGGAAAGTTTTTCCTTACATATGATGGATGGTGATCCTGAAGAGATTGTCCAATTTAATCTCCTCCTTTACTAGAAAGGGAAAGATCTCTTTTCCATTCTGCCCAGGTCTGTCATGCTAAATGAAAAGCCAGGTCGATTCAAGCTAATTCCTCAAGTAACTCGAGTATGCAAAACATGCAGTTAAAAACCCAGACTATTAATTAGCTTCACCTATATAGAAAATGTACATGATGTACATTTCGGTAAGTAAAAAATGCAAAGTATTAGAATAGAAAAGATATACAGAGGGAGAGACAGAGAGAAAGACATTTTCTCACTCTATCCTTTCTGGTTTTCTTCCCACCTGCAAGGGTGCTGCTACACTGAGACAAGTGGATTAAGGTTTTCTCCCGCCTGTATATTTCGTCGCTTGACGGTTAAGGAGAAAAGGTGTGCTTGTTTTTCGTCGAGGCTGCTGTATAAAGACCTCCACATTCACTTTGTCCAGGAACTAACCGATTTGTCCGAAGGTGATTTCGGTGGCTTTTGCAGACGACTTTTGAGCCCTTTTCGTGTTTACAGAGCCCCCCCCCCCCCGCGCCCTTGTTTAAGAGACTGTGTTTATCTATTTCCAACTCAAAAGTGTTGGCTTGCTTCGGAGTGAATGTAAGAACAGATTCATATGAAACAGATGAATATAGTATAGATTTCTAGACTGTGCCTGATTTAGAAAGTAAGTTTCTGTTTGCCTGTTTTTTACTGGGCAGGGGAAAACTGGTTTGTTTATTTATTTATTTAGGAGGGGTCATTTTGTCTGTGGACTTAAACTGATGTTTCAGAGCCTCTTACAAAACAAAATATGTTTTCTGGTAGGGGATGTAGTGGCATTAGTGCACAGTTAAGATATTCGCCCCATTTCCACCCCCTCCTCTACCACTTTGGGAAGAAAGAGCAACAACTGGCTCTCTTTCAGGCACAGTTTTAAATAACATGATCGTGAAGGAACTGGAGTGTGTGTGTGTGTGTGTGTGTGGCGGGCTGAGGGAGGGAGGGGGGACTCAGGGTGGATGTCCTGCCCCTTTTTTTCGGTGTCTGTTTTTGTTGTTCTTAAATTCTTGAAGATATCGATTTATCATTATTTAGGTTAATGGAGGAAACCCCTAGTCCCCTGGTAGCTTCCCCACACATGGTCTCTCTTCAAATTAGCACAAAGACAACTCAAGGGGGGGGGGAACACTCCCTTTGATGTTCATTTTTTAAAGCCTCTTTCCTCTGTCGCAAGGCTCTGCATGTAGAGTCCAGTAGTCTAATATAGTAGTCTCAATTTTCACACACGCGCGCGCGCGCAGACACGTTTTTTAGGTAATTTGTCATCCTTTCCCCGCAAGTACATGAATTTTCTCTGTATGTGAATTATCTTATATTCTTCCTGGCAATTTTACAATCTGATTTCTCTGTGTTGTGCCTATTGTATGTCCAATGATGAAGTATGAAATTGTTTTATAGAGAAAAATGGATGAATAGATAGATAGATTAGATAGATCGCGTAGACTTTTATTTAGAAAAGAAAATCCGTCTTGGCTAAAAGGCTGCTGTGCATAAGGGAAATGCGATTAGTTCTACCCTATATTTCCTTGAAATCTCTGGATCTAATCCGGCGTTTAACTCACCGTGAGAGAAGATGTCATTTCACATAACATTGTGCTAATGGATAAATCTCCTCCAACCCTCTCAAGCACAACAAATCTCAAGCAAACATATTACACACGACCTGCTAACTTAAACAGCCAAGTTCCAACATTCAGGGCCCTTTTAAACATACTGTCTTACTCAGTCTTCATTGATTGTTTAACCAATTTGTCTTTTTAAAAACATTATTTTGAGAAGAAAATTACCTCTTATATTTAAAAACTGTGGAACACTTTTCTTTCTAAAACACATATTAAGGAAACATTAGGAACAGTATTCCACAGATTAAACTTTCCTCCCTCATTTTCTATAGAAAAAGGAAGAAGTTTCTGAAATACTTCAGAGATTCTTTAGAAAGGCATTAAAATAAGTTGGATGGTAATCAGTATTATCATTGTTGTTGTTATTGTTATTATTATATTATTTCTAAGGCTTCCACCTCCTGTAATCCATATTTGCAGACTAAATAGGAAGAATAAAAAGTCAAGCCACCCCAAACTTTGTGTGTGTGTGTGTGTGTGTGTGAGAGAGAGAGAGAGAGAGAGAGGCAGGCAGGCAGGCAGGCAGGCAGACACAAAGAATAACGGAGGACTGAAGAGAAGAACATGCAAGCCATATATAAAAGAGAAGAATGAATACAAAGTGTGGCGAAACCTCATACCGATTTTTAAAGTAGTATTAACTAGGTTGTTATGCAAAAAGCAAGTAGATTTTAAATAAATTAGAGCTACTTGAGAATAAATCCATTTAAGATAGGGGTGCCTCTAACGTTAGGAGTTTCTCTTTTGGTCTTGCCCTGAATTTCGTTAGGAGTTTCTCTTTTGGTCTTGCCCTGAATTTCGTTTCCTGCTGTAATAGTAAAGATTATTATTATTGTTATTATTATTACTACATAATTTAATATAAGCACAATCCAGTCGAAGTGAACCAGTTTTAAGGGGGAGTTAAGGACATGTTTCCAACCCTCCCATTGAAATCAATTAAACTTCGAAATGCTTAACTTTGGCGGGATCGTGTCCTAAACAATGTTGCACTACAAAAAGGGCAAGATTTTCATTGTTTACATACTCTTCCCCAAGGTGTGTGTGTGTGCTTAACTCCTCCAAAACCGCAAGGGAATCAACTGGACAGAGGAATGGCGGTGACCGAAGGAGGCTGTGAGCGGCATGTATCCATTACTCGCTCCATCCTCCTGACCTCCTACGGTTGCTGCACAGAGCAGGTCAAAGACCGCTATGCCTCCCTAGCAATGCCCGAAGGCATCTCAGCTGCTACAGCAGCCCTCCTTCCCTCCCTCTCTCCTTCCCTCTCGCACTTCCCAATTAAATAAACACTCTGCACGGCTTTGTGAGCGAGGCAACGGCAGGGTGGCCAGCTCGGTCCTTAAATGCGAGAGAAAAATTGAACCAGCCGCCTCTACTTACTATGCATTGCTGCAAACGGGTCGTGCTTACAGTGTATTTCCATCTGGGCTGGCGATCCGCGCAGCTCGAGGCAAGCCGAGGCGGTTTTGTTTTTTGTTTTCAGATCGGGTTAAGGTAAACTTCCTGGGATCACTTTTGTTTCTGTGGAAGGGGGGTGGTATATTTCTGAGTGGACGGGTAAAGTGTTGCTTGTAATAATTTCTTTTTAAAAACAAAAACAGAAAACACCACTGTATGACTTAAAAGGCAAGCTCTCACTCCAAGCCAACAACAGGAAAGATTAGAACAACAGAAATCCTCGGGGAAGTTAATCCTTTCGATGGAAGGAGCTTGGGGGGACTCGGCCACTCTGGATGCCGCCGTCGCTGCTGGTTCTCTTGAATCCCCCCTTTCCCCCTTCCAATCTCGGCGGTCTCCTGCTGCAAAAGGCTGGCTCCGATGAGTCTTTCGGTCTGGCGGCGGCGGCGCCTTTATTTTCCCCACCTCCAGGAGGAAAAGGCCACGAATCCCGTCCGGGGGCGGGGGGGGGGCGCCTCCAGACGGGGAGCTGAGCCAAGCGCCCCCTGAAGTAGTAGGTCGTCCAAAGTGGAGAACGACGGGCAGGGACGGCTCACCTGCGCATATTCCAAAGCTTTATCCACGGGGGCTACTTCTCAATCCGCATCTTCTTTCTTCCTCTGTCGGGGAAAGGCAGCCACAAGGCCGGCTCCGACGACGGCAAGGGCTACCTAGGGGCGAGGGAAGTGCCCCGGGCCAGTCTTTTGTCTGAGGCGAGGCGGTGCGCCGGCGGCGAGGTGCCCCCCCCTCCTCCTCCTCCGCAGCCCTGCTCGCACTCCAGGCTGGAGGTCTCAACTAGGCTGCGCCTGCGAGGGGGGCGTCGGGAACGGCCTCTCTCCCGGAGAAGGAACTGCAGGCTGCGGACAGGTGTCTCCCCCGCGGCGGGCGCCCCAAGTCCTGAGGAGAAACAGGGAGAGGCGTCGAGCGGCCGAGGGAAGGAGTCCGTTCCCCCCCTTCCGTCCCCTCGGCTGGTTCCAGGGCAGGCGCGAGCGCCGCGGTCGCTCTCAGAGCGGCGGCAGCAGAAGTTGGCGGGAAGTTGCGCTTGGAGAGCCGCCAAAGGAGGCGAGGAGAACGCGGCGGCGGCAGCAGCACGAGCCTGCCAGCGGCATCCCCGCCGCGCGAGAGAGAGCGCGGGCGGGCGGGAGAGGCGTGTTTTGCTTGCGGCGCGCGCCACGCTTCCCACCTCACGCGCCCTTCCGCGCGCGCTGAAAGTTTGCCCGGCTGCTCCGGCGACGGGCGCCGCGCTCCCCGGGCCGCGCGCGCGCGCGCCTGCCTGCCTGGGGCTGCAGAGGCAGCGCCCTCCCCGGGGGGAAGGCGGGCGGGCGGTCCTGCTTGCCTGCGCGCGCGCGCCTCCACCTGGCTGGCTCCCGGGCGAGGGAGGGCGCGGGCCGAGTCCCCCCACCCCACGCGCGCTCACGTGAGCGCGCGCGCACCCGGCGCTCAAGCTCCAGGCG
This sequence comes from Heloderma suspectum, assembly GCF_057233095.1. Taxonomy (NCBI): domain Eukaryota; kingdom Metazoa; phylum Chordata; class Lepidosauria; order Squamata; family Helodermatidae; genus Heloderma; species Heloderma suspectum. The sequence continues at coordinate 137,127,623 of NC_139459.1, forward strand.
CCGGCAGGCTCGCTCTCCGGCCCTTCGGAGCGCCGGCTGGCGGGTGGCTCGTCAGCGCGCCTCCTCCACGGCGGAGCAGCGCGCTCCCCAGGCCGCCTTTCAGGACCCCGCGCCGTGTGGACAGCGGCTGCGGGGGCTGCGGCCTCTGGAGCAGGAGGGGCGCGGGGTGCCGCGCTGCCGCCGCCGCCGCCGGCTCGGCCCGTCCCTCGGCTCCTCGGCCTCCAATCGGAAAAGTAAAGTTACGGCCCCGCGCGCATTGGCTGCGGGGCTCGGGGGGTTCCGGCGGGGGTGGAGGGGGCGGCACCTGATTAGCCGGCGGCGGAGCAATCAGCGAGGGCGGCGGGCGGAGCCCGCGGGTGGGGAGCGTTCATTGACAAACTAGAGGGGATGGCGGCGCGCGCGCGCGCGTCTGTGTGTGTGTGTGTGTGTGTGTGTGTGTGTTTCCGCGCGCGCACGCACCAAGCCGCTGCTGGTCTGTAAAAAACAAACAAACGGAGGGCTGATGTTGGGCGTGTGCGTGCGAGAATGCATGAGTGTGTAGTGTATCAGTTAATAAAACCAATCACGTCTTGACCCTACGCAACGCCATGCTTCAGTGAGGGCTTACTCCTGAGCAAGTACGGTTAGGGTTGCAACTATGGCGCCCGATCCTATCCATGTTTACCTAGAAGTGAGTCCCACTGAATATAGGGGATTTATTCCCGAGGATTGCAAGCCTCTAGGCTATTACGCGCGTGCACGCGGTCGCGCATACACACACACACGCACACACGCGCGCGCACACTTTTCTGTTTTTCTCCAGCAAAAGTGGGAGTAAACTGTAGCAATCATCGCAAGGGAGCACAGAGTGAGGCAATGTGCGTTGTGTTGCATTTCTGAGCCGGGAAAGGTTTGAACTTGGTGAGGCGAAAGTCTCCAACCACAACATGGAGAGGTGGGAGAGAAAGGGGCGCCGTGACTCTCATTTGCCCCTGACCTTCCTGTCCCGATGATGCATTTTGAACAATGAAAGCCTTTCCCGCCTCGGACAGCACACACACACTCACACACCCCGGCCCAACTTCGAAGGCTTCCGTTTCCTGCTACGTGTGAAAATGCGTGTATGAGTGTAAGGTCTGAGACACGCTTACATGTTCCTTACTTGCTGACTGCACCGTCAAGTGAGGACTTCCATGAGGGGAATGGGCTATCACAGATTCGTCACCGCAGACAGGACTTTCGTTTTTCCTGTCACCGTAAACACGATGCTTTTCAACGGAGCCTGGTTACTCATCCAGCTGTCAGTCATCACTGTGTGAGATTGATGGACATTGCATGTGTCAACCAGGCCTCACGTGTGCATGAGAATGTGTTCTCGTGGGGGGTATAACTGCCCGTGTTAGGATGTGTGTCTCTGCCTGCAATCCTATGCACAGTGTAGGACTTACTTCTAAGTCATGGTGGATAGGATTTGCGCTGTGCGTAACTGCTTGCGAGACAAAGATATAGGTATGAGTGTAATTGTGTAGATGTGTATAAGAGACGGGGGGGGACCCAAGGGAGTGTGCGCGCGCGTACTTATGGGGTTGGGTGGGTGGGGGGCGTTATGTGCCTCTGCAAGTTTTGTCTTGCACGTTTGTTCAGCTGGGAGATGGGGAGCTTGAGCCAAGCATCCAAAGGCCCCTGCCCGCCCCGGCCTTGTTTGCCTTCGGTTCCCATAGAGAGAGGGGCTTGTGAACGTCCTCCCGAGCAGCGGAGAATGGCGCGGGTAGTGTGGGGAGGAGCTGGGACACTGATGCTTTGGGGCAAGAACTTGTTTCCTTTCATCAGAGGTTAGGAAAGTTCCTTCTCTTTTCAGGGATGGCCTTGGGTTCGCCTAAAGACGCCGCCGCCGCCGCCGCCCATCATTCATTCCAAGTGTGTCTCGTTCCTTCTCTCCACCTGCCACGTCCGACCTCATCGATTTTGCCATTGAACTCCCATCAACTGCCTGGGGAAGCCCGTCTCGCAAGCGGCCTCGAGACTGCCCTAGCCACGGATGCGGGGGGGGGGGGGGTGCGCGCGCGCCCGCGTGGAGGGGAGACGATTTACACGCCCAAGGCCCAGCGAAGGGCCCCGGAGCAATTATGTGGAACCATCCTTAGTATCCCGATCCTGAACTTTTTCCACACCAGTCATAAAAGGGAGTTGATTCTCGCTTTTTATGCTCTGCATTTTAGTATAAAACTGATAGGACTGAATTTTTTGAAAGAGAGAGAGGGGGGCTTTATTTTAAAAATCCTATGACGGTTGTTTTCAAAACTCACTTTATTAAAAAATAAATAAATCCGGAAAGGCTGCTACCTTTATAGAGCGGGCCTCAAAATGAGAGAAGCGAGATAAGGATCGTTAAATAGAGGGAGAAGCCGCTTACTGGCTGCCTCCCCTTGGCTTCAGAAGCAGCCGATGACACGCAGCACAAAGCCTACTCCAATACGGTGTCCTTTCTGAAGATCATTGACCTTTCATTAAATGTGTAATTATTACCGGATATATTTTCATGCGCAGGGTAAAGTTAAGTAACTTATGGTCTCTGTCATTGCACTTTTACAAAGAAATATAAAACACCACAACTGGAAGTGTGCATCATCGGTAAATATTTTGAAAATTCTTGCATGCATGGAAATACACATAGGTGTACATGTGTGTTTGTCCAGTGGACAGTAATGCATAATTCTCTGTGTATATATATCTATATCTCTATCTATCTATCTATATAGGTAACTAAGGCAACGATCCTGAGCATGGTTACCTATGCTAGAGGTAAGTCTTACTGAAACCCAACGGGAATTACTTCTGCCTGAGCACCCTGATCAGCATGCAGGGCTGAAGCTCCAGTGAAATTAATGAGACTTACTTCCAAGTACATGTGTTTCAGAATGAGCTACAGAAATATGTAGACTTCACTTTTACATGTGATAAAAGCACAGGCTTTTGTGTCTGGATGTGTCTGAAGACAAATTTAGAGGCAAACATGTTTCACTGTGCTGTAATTAAAATGATTCCTGATCTAACAATATTTGCACCTTAAGTATTATCGTACATATGACGGTAATACACAGAGACAAACATTGTTCATATGACTCCGTGTGTCGTATGATGCACTCCCACCTGTTATAACCTTCATATATTTTACATGTCCATCTATATGTGAATATGGTTATGAGTCTTGTATAATTGCAGTGTGGTATTTTTTTTTCTGTGTTCACATATTATGCACACGTACAGGTGCAGAATGACAGAACTGTGCATATATGCATTCCCACACAAATGTTATATAGTTTTATATTTAGGTGTATTTGTGCCTAATTGATACCTCATAAATGTATACTTAGCAGTGTTACATAGTTAGTTGAATGCATCACTGCACTTATATGAACAGGGGCTTGGATGTGTACTTGCGGGCTCAGACACACAGTCCATTCTAAGTACCCATTCTGAATGCTGCAAATAATTAGTAAAGTATTATTCTTAAAGACTACAATGCAATCCACAACATGCTGAAGTCAAAAGCAAATCCTCCACTGATTCTCACAAAGATTCTAACAGAGAATGACCCTTGGTGCTTTCATCATCCTAGATTCGAAGCACTTTTTAAAACACATTCACCATCCTTCCAGGTGGGTATAGTTTCTTCACTAGCAGCTGTGCGGTGGCCGTTTGGGAAGGACTTGCTGCTCAGCAAAGAAGCGCTGGCTGACTTCCTAGGCCTGCTGTCTGAACACAGAGTTGGTTCCAAAGCATATGGTCACCGTTTGTCTTGGCAGTTTCCTAAATGTATATAGCCTGTGACAAACTGTAAACCACGCGCACATCGCAAAGCTAAGCTGCAAGCGAAAAGGGACACTTTTATGGGATCAAAAATCGCTTGAAGTACCGCGGGCACTCTATTTACAAGTTCCCCTCCCCCCGTGCATAGTTCTTCTTCTTCTTCTTCGGTTGCTATGTACTATATGGTATTCCTGGTTGAAATAGTTGTAACTCAGCACCGTTATGTGGGAGGGGGTCGTGAGGAAAACGCACGAAAAACATAGAAATGCCGTTTTGTCTCATGGAGATTGTACGAAAAGCCCCACAGCTTTGCTCCATTTCCTCAAGCAGATTTTAAAATGGGCTTAAATTTAGGGGAAGACCACAACAAAGAATATGAGGTTTTGACATAAGGGGACACTCCGAAGGAAGACAATATCGCGCGCGCACACATACGCACGCCCAGACGCATCGCACACCATGGCTAGCCGGGAAGACATCCACACACTCCTTCCTCCCAGTTAACAAGGGTGAGCGTCAGAGCCCGAGTGCCCCTCACTAAGAGCCTGTCTAGCTAGGGGAATGCCCGGGGCAGGGCAGCTTTGGGTGTAGGTATCGTGTCCCGGTGTTACACGGCCGGCTTGTGCGAGGCTGTTGGGAAACCACTCCTCCGGGGCTTTGGAGAGAGCGGGCCACGTTTCCAGCCGTTGAGGCAGGCGCCTCGTTCCAGAATGGCTGTTTCAGGATTAGTCGCCCCATGGGGTTTGCAGAGGGGGGGGGAATCGAGCCTTCGGGGGTGCGGGGGGTGCTTCAAGCTGCGATCCTAAGCGCCCCCTGATCTGGAAGTAAATTCCTCGGAAATGATGGCGCTGACTAGCTCTAGGGAAATGTTGCAGTGTCCGCAACCCTGCGGAAGGAGGAGGGCTTGGTAAAAAGCCGAAGTCGATGTATCTAAAAAGCTGGTCTTCTTCTGGCAAGACTTCACAAGTGTGCTTGCTTGGCCCGTGCTGCCAGCAGAAATTAACCCCAAATGAACCCATCTCTTCTCCCCCCACCCCCTCTCTTTCTGATGGCCGTCCCTCTCTCCTCAAGCATCCCCAAGAATGGTCAAGTGAGCGAGAGCCAATCTACAAAGTATGCGGCATTATTTGGTAGGCAAGTAGGCCGGGGGCTCCCAAGCACGTTTTCTCAGACGTTAAGTCCCATCGGGTACCTACAGTGAGTTTAGGATTGCAGCTTGAGACGGTAGACGTCTGCAAATGAGGGGGGTGCGTTTTTGAACGCTTTCCCCCACTACCCCCCCCCACGCGCGCGCGCACACCATCGCGTTAATAACAACTCCCTGCATGTCCCAAACAAGCACGTCGGAGAGAACGGGTTACCATAGCCGCCCGGATGGAGGGAGGTTTTTATCTGAGGGTTCAAGAACATGGCGCACCTCGCTGGCAGTTCGAAGCGCTACAGTCGAGAATCCTCTCACATCCTTCAGAGTAACTTGTAGGACGCCCCAAGTTCCATACCTATGACGGCGGTGTCCCGCTTTAGCATTATTGACACGTAGGGAGGCAGAGCAGCTTAAATACTGGTCATTCTGGTTAAGCGGGTTGCGCTCCCGCCCCAGTAACCTGCCTCCCATCATGTATGCTGCGAAAGGTCTATGGCTATGTGTTGGGGAACGGGAGGGGGGGGGATGTTTGTGTGTGCGAGTTTCATGGATGGCTTCATAGCCTTTAAAGCAAATCTTGCTTATTTGTTTTGGATTGATGTCCATGGAAGAGAGAAATTGCCCAGTCGCGGGTAAGGACCAGAGTTGTGCATAGGCGAAGTTGGAAATGGTGAAGCTGGTGTTCTTGCCTTCATAGGCCACCGTTATGTTTGCAGAGTGCATCTCTCTCTCTCCAGAGCAATACCCCTTCTAGCTGTAGGCAGATTCCTGGGTGGGTGTTGTCGCTGAGTAAGGATGGTGTGTAGGAGCGCCATGTCTGTTTTTAGTGATGCTGGCAGAATTGGCGGGGGGGGGGGAGTAAAATTCATAGTACAGGTCCACTTTTCATCACATACACTCCCCACCCAAAGAAACAGTGCATTTTATTAACTTTTGTGGTGGCTGTAGGTAAAGCTAAGGAATGATCACACTTAGTATAAAACACAGAGAAGGCCATTGCCCCCCTACCTAAATAGCCCCCCAATATTGTTTATCCATAATTTTTTCCCACATGTAGCTTCCCCCAATTATTATTTGATCTTATTTTTATTCATAGGGTATATCCATCCGTACCACTTAGGGAGGCACACACACCTCACCTTGAATTTCAGGGTAGCAGCAGCACATATGGTTTATTCCTCGGAAGCCCTTACATTTCTGGTCAACTAACTCAATGCCTTTATTATGGTTGTGAATAATTAAATGGGCCTATGTCATAGATGAACCTGCCAAAGCCACAAACCATGGACATGAACAACAACAACAAAAGGGGGCGGGGGCTGATAATACTGCTTTATAGTTATTTTGATGTGTTTAAAAAATGACCCAAGAAAATGAACCACTGGTGTTTGCAATTTCCAGCACAGCCCTATGTATGCATGTCTATTCGGAAGTAAGCCCCAATATGTTCAAGGGGGGTTACTTCTGAGTAGAGATGCATAGGATTGTGCATGAACTCTTGACAGGCCACAGCAAGTTTACAGGCAGAAGCAAAGGGATTTTAGGGAGAGGGGCATGGTCAAAAGGCCTGCTGTTATATAAACTGCAAAAATGTGTTTTAAGAAAGCTGGTGTGGTTACTTTTATTATTTATATTAATACATACCAACATATTTGGTCTTTCTGAAGTGAGGGGTGGGACATGAGGTTCCTCTATCATCCTTAAATTCTACTCCTGGCTGTGAATCTGCCCCTGGCTGTGAAGCTGCCTTCCCTCCCTCCCTCCCATTTCTCTCTCTCTCTCTCTCTCTCTCACACACACACACACACACACACACACACGGCGCGCGAGCGCATATACACACAGAATAAAATTTGAAAGGACACCTCTAGTTGGATCTAAAACTCAGAGGCGCATGCTTTTAGATAACAACAACCGAGAGTGAAGGGCATCTCTACAAAGCAAAAGAAACCTTTCCGAGTGTGATATTTCAGCTCCATGGTAACCCCAAACCTCATTTATCAAGGACCTTCGAGATGAGAGACCCACTACAGGAGCAAAAGCTTGCAGGCCTCTTTCCTTTGCAACATCCCTTCTCTGACCGCCCTGTCTACACAAGTTATTGAAACAGTGTTTTTAAGTTCAAGTGTGCTTTTTAGGTGAGCGTGGCTTCCAGATCGGTTTGTGAATTTTCAGCACATTCGTTTGTGAGGAACGAGATGCGGGGAAGAAGGAAACAAAACAGCACAAAGGTTTCTCTGGGTGCTAAAAAAAAAAAAATCTCTCTTCCTTCCTTCCCCTCTCCCTTTCCTGGCTCAGCAGCCTTTGAAGATGGTATCCTTTTGTATCGAGCTGGGACATTTTCTTCCGGTCGCTGATGGACATCTCTCTCCATGCAAACTAACCACACCCATTTGCTCTCACCAGCGTCCTTGCAAAACATTTCATTTTCTCCCCCCCCCCCAGTCTTGTAGGAACACACAAATCACTGTACATATATCAGTGGGGTGAGTTCTATAATTTGCCTCTTCTCCACACACACCCCACCTCCCACCAATAGAACAACGTTGGCATTGTTTGTTCAGAGTGGAAGACACTTCTGAATATATTTTTAAGAGTGTTGGCTATTTCTATTTAAAGGCTAAATCCCTCTTCTGTGGACCATTTAATTTCGCTCCTAGTTTTAGAGAAATGGCCTGTGTCATGTGTAACAAATGCCAATGCATCCATAGGTGTTTGGAAGCGTCCATTTCCTGTTATCATAGAAGCTGCCTTGACCTCTTCTTCTTCTTCTCCTTCTTCTTCTTCTTCTTCTTCTTCTTCTTCTTCTTCTTCTTCTTCTTCTTCTTCTTCAAAAAAGGAACCTTTCCTTCAGTAAGGAAAGGGAATGGATATGTTCTAGAATCATTTTTGAATAGACAGACTTCTACTGCATTAGGCTGCCATCTGCAAAGCTCTTGAATAAGAGCCCCTTGGATTAAACCCCATTTAAGCTGATTTAGTGATACTCAGTGCAGTCCTTTCTGAAGGCCTGGAGGGACTCCAAGGCCTGTTTTCACATACTGCACAGCAACAACCCTGGGTTTGCCACAGAGTCAACAGAATCAACAGGGAGCCACAGAGGGTGACCACATGTGAAAGAGTCCACACAAGCGACACTTTATTTTTTATATAATTATTACATTTTCCCCCACCTCTCTTCCATATCCCATCTTTCTTCCTTCATGGAAATCAAGGTGGCTATGTGAGATTCCCAGATGGTTTCCCCTCCAAGCACTGACCAGACATAGACCTGCTTAGCTTCAGCAAGGTGGCTGCTTCCAATGCTTTCAGAACATGCCCTGAGTCTACTTGCTGACATTCGCTCTTCTACACAGCTATCACTGGTGCAGGACTCTTGTCCTCCTTTGCATTTGGCACCCTGTAGCCTGTGTGATACCGGTGTTTCAACAAACATCTGTTTGTTGCATTCACATTTACACTTTTTTAGGTGTATACTTTAAAACATACACATACACACACACACACATATGTAGGTGTAGGTCAGCCTTCCCCAACCTGTTGCCCTACAGATGTTTTGGACTTCAACTCCCATCAGCTCCAGCCAACATGGCCAATGATCAGGACTGCTAGGAGTTGTGGTCTAAAACATATAGAGCAGGGGTGGGCAGAATGGAGAGCTCCAGATGTTTGGGACTTCAGCTCCTGGAATTTCTGACAATTGGCCATGCTGGCTAAGGCTTCTGGGAGTTGAAAGTTCAAAACATCTGGAGATCTACCTTCTGCCCAGCCCTGATTTAGAGGGCACCAGGTTGAGGAAGGCTGCTGGGGGCAAAGTGTGAAGAGGCCCATTTCTTAGCACTGAAATCCACGTTAAAATTATCTCATCAACAAACACCTATGGGTGACCAGGTGTGAAAGAGGATACGAGGGTGCTCTTGCATTTTTAACAGTTGCATAGAAGAGGTAATTTCAGCAGGTGTATCTAGCATGGCCAACTACACTTGCTGAAATTCCCTCTTCTACACAGCTGTTAAAGGTGGGGGAGCCTTGTCCTCTTTTGCATCTGGACACCCTCCAAACACCCCTGTGCTCCAACCTCCCAGAACGGCAAGCTTTTCATCCAGAATAAATTCAAGGCCTCTAATGTCAATGGACTTGACCGTGACCCTGCTTCAGGCCAAGTGCTTTCGCTTAATTGGTTTGTGGATCAAGCCTTATAGCTTTGCCTGTTCCCTTTTCCTAGGAGTTTTCTGCAGCTGCAATCCTCTAGGCTTTTCCTCCCAAAATGTCCACTTCAAAACAAACTCCAGCCATGCTTTAAGGCCTACATTTTCTCTCAAAAGATGCCTGGACCTGCTTGTGATAGTGGACATGTCACTGGTGCAGCCTTATGGAACTAACAGCAGGGGGAGTTCCCATCTGGCAAACCTTTCCCTTTCCCTGGTTGGACCATCCTCACAACGAACTTTTGGACCGGTGCCTCTCATCAACCAGACCAGACCAGCTGTTGTCCTTCCTGCAAGCTGATGGTGTTGGTGTTTACCTATTACCATTTGTACTTGGACGTGGATGTGTGTGGGAGAAGAAAGAAGGGAGAGACAAGAGAGAAAGACATTGTCCTGCATTTCTGCCTGGCCTATTGATTTGAGGAATGTAGCATGAGCATCCCAATATAAATAGGTTTACTCAGAAACTAAATCCCACTGATTTCAACTGAACTTCCTAAAGCTGCAATCCTATACACCCTTACCTAGGAGTCAGCCCTGTTGAACACAGCGTGATTTACTATGCACTGTAACTTGGGTATATCCAGTGTTAGTTTCTCTTAGAGTAGACTCACTGAAGTGAATGGGACTTAAGTTAGACTAACATCGGATACAACCCAGTGCGTTTAGCATGATGCACACAATTCCAGATCACATTCCCTTCCCTCCCCTTTTATGTACCTTTAGCCTCTGCATTCGAACAGGTTGGCTTTAAACCTGTTCAACGGTGATGACTCCCAACTGGGAGTCGCAATTCTTTGTAAGGGAGGGGAAAGAATGTGTTCCAAGCACCCTCACCAAATGACAAGTCAAAGGGTTCCAAAGAGTGGTTTAGACTGCCATTTAGACTCAGGTAGTGATGTCTAAAAAGAGGACATACTGGCCTTGGGGTTGACTGTAAATCACACCCTCTGGTTTGACCTGAGGAGCCCCAGGAGCTGGAAGAGGAGCAGGAATAAGTTGTGGTGTGCAGAGTGAAATGATGCCTCTTCAGAGGCATTCTCTCCTTTAACTTCAGAGGCATTCTCTCCTTTAATGCCTCTGCCTCTTCAGAGGCATTCTCTCCTTTAACTTTCAAACCTGGCCCTAAATGTTCTGAGGCAAGGCAAGGCCCTGATGCGCTTGGCTCAAATACGTAGTACCCCGACTTTATACATGTTTACTCGGGGTTGGAAGAAAATCAGTTCTGAGAGTCTATAGTAGGACTGCAGCCCTAGACAGTGAACTGGAGCATACAGTTAGATGGTTCACACACAGCTCCTGCTGAAGTGCTGAGTACGCAGTGTGACTCTGCCCGTATTTTTATTTATGTATTTATGTATTATTACATTTCTATCCCGCCTTTTTTCCTCTTGCAAGGAACCCATAGGCGGCTTACACGGTCCTCGCCCTCGCCATTTTATCCTCCAAACAACCCTGTGGGGTAGGTTAGGCTGAGAGTCAGTGATTGGCCCAGTGGCGCCCAGTGAGCTTGGCGGAGAAAGGGCTAGATCTCCGGATCTCCCCAGTCCAACTGACAGCGCCTATCACGACGTGTCACCATTCCAGCGCTCTAACCACGACATCCACACTGGCTGTCCATCTTCATACCTTTGAATTCAGAACCATGTGTGAGCAGGCACCCAAGTATGGGTGGTGCAGACTGCTAATGGGACAGAAGGGGTCTCTCTAGGTCTCAGGCCTGCAATCCTTGGAAGTGAACTCTGCTGACTTTCTATACTTTCCTGGACTTCCTTCTGAGTAAACACAGCGCGGAAGATGAGGCTGTGACACTGGAGTGGCATTGCTTCATTTCCCCCCCACCCCCGCTCCCGCCAATCCCCCCGACCCGCTTGTCACAGCTAGATCGGATTTGGCGAATATGCTGAAGTTTGTCTAAAGCGGCTGTCTACTTCACTTTCACTCAGATAGCGTGTGCACCCTCGACTAAATAGAAAGCAGAGATGTTAGGGGCGTGAGAGCGGGGCAGGTTCCTCCCTCTCCCCCCGCCCCGAAAAATAATGCTCAACTTGTGATGTGCTGCTGTAATAAAATGCAGGGCCTGTTTTTCATACACGCGATAGTGCTGTAATTAACTACACTATTTTACCTCTAAGGATCAGGTTACCGCTGATTAAAGTTTATGTAGCCCAGATCCACAATCCTGTTAAAATGAGTGGAACTTACTGCTTCAGTCCAATGTCACTTAAACACAACAGCCTGCTTACCGCATCTTTCCTTCTCTAGCGATTTCTGTGTTTGATTTTGTGGCATATAAATCCTCTGTCCCTTCCATCGTCTTAGGAATGCTGCTAGAGGAGGGAAACGCATCAGTGTTTGAGGGGTTCGGTGAATAATAATCATAATAAATATTATGATGCTGATTATGATTATTTAAAAAGAAACAGAAATTTTCTCACACAACCGGTCCTCAACACATTGACTTGGAAGTTAGTCCCATCAAAAGCAATGGAATCTTAATTCTAAAAGTAACGATCACCATTAATTAATTAACAGTGCAGTCCTATACATGTCTACTCAGAACTAAGTCCCATTGAGTTCAATGATGCTTACTCCTAGGTAAGTGTGTAAAGGATTGCAGCCTAACCGAGCAATCCTATATGTGTCTACTCGGATTAAGTAAATCAGATCAAGTTCAGTGGGACGTAGTAGGTATAAGTGGATATAAAATTGCAGCCTAAGCCATTTAAAAAATCCCAGTGATTTCAATCGGAGAGATGTGTGCTCAGATCCAAGACATTTTTATTCGGAAGTAGCCCCATTGATTTCAGCCTATTCCAAACCCCCAGTTAAGTATGTATACGATTGCAGCCTTAAACGCATGGTTATTGTTCCTATGAAATAAATGGGATTTAAAGGTACATCACGATGGCTGGATTTGACTGAATTTATTTAATATCCAGGATTAATACCGGTCTGTGCGCTGTGTATTTTGCCCCCCACCCCATCCCCACACAACATTGTTGTAGATTCTGCACAGCCCTTTCGCACCTTGCCCCACGATTCCTGCTCGTTTTGACGTGTTAGAACATAAACATAGGCAGACACACACCAGACTTGTGGGGCGGGGGGAATCAGAGGATATGAGCTTTCCCCATCAAAAGTCATTATTATTATTATTATTATTATTATTATTATTACTGTTATTACTTTGTCCTGATCCAGAACAATATCATAAATGACAGCTAGGGCTGCAATCCCAGGCACACTGAACTGGGAGCAAGCTTCATTGAACACAGTGGGATTTACTTCAGAGTAAACATGCACAGGGTTGGTCTGTATATACTAAAATAACAATAATACAGAAATTAAATAAAAACAATCACAATTAAAAAGCCAGCAACATCATTAACTACACAAATGCCTTAAAAAAAAAAATAGGGTGACCGGGAGCTACAGGCCAGTCGCTAAGGTGCTCGGCGAATCTCCCGAGAGAGGGAATTCTTGGCGACAGGAGCCACCACCTAAAAAGACCTGCTCCTCTTGCTCACCGGCCTAGAGTAGCGTCCTGTAAAATTATCTAGGCATAGCAGACAGCTAAGGTGATCCCTGAATTCCGGACTTCGAAAGTTACACGTTACTGATATCTCACTTCCCGGAAACACAGTCCTCATTCCACTGACGTCCGTGCAAAACTTTTTAATGTATGGATTGGGATTGTCATCCATCCTCTGCAGCCATTAGTAACGGGAAAGGGCGACTTTTGCAAATTTTTAAGTTGTTTAATCTTCTGTGGCTCCCAATACGTCCACACACACACACAGTCTTCCCCCCCCCCCCGCCCTAACTTTAAATTGAAAACATGACCTTAAATAATGTGGATGACGTTTCTCAACTGAGAATGACGGCAAGATCCTGTGCGATTCTGATTTCCTTTTCCCCAGGTCATCTGGCACAATCCACCAGGCCGGTCTCTTGCGCAATCCACATAGAGATGAATGGGAGCTGCGCCAGAACACTGCTCCTATTCATTTCAATAGGGCTGCCGTAGGAGAACTTCCCTGTTGGATTGTGGCTTTCGCAGTCAATGATTTCTACTCCTTATACGTCTTTCTTTCTTTCTTTCTTTCATAAACTAATGCAGACTGGACAACGGACTGAGAGTGGGGAAATCCGGTTGCAGTCCCGTTGTGTTTGTACAGAAAGCAAGACTAATTGGATTATATGCAGATCATCTCTCTGAAGTTAAAACAGGGTGCACGTGCCTCCTCAAGATTTACTTTCTAAACAACTAAGCAAACCGAGAGAGACAGACACAGAAAGAGAGAGTCATTCCTCTCCGACTCATCTATCTACATTTTCAAACAAACGAACAATCTTGGCGCAAACATTGCTTTGCCTTCGATTTTTGCCTTGTGGGGTGTTCCACTTTTTGGTCCATCTTTTGTTGGATTGCCCTGTGAGCAAATCATCGCGCAGCCCGACCCTATGGATGTTTGCTCGGAAGTAAAGGAAGTGCGCACGGGATTGCAGCCTAGGGCCTACTCCACAGGCCACTTGCAAGAACCCCGATGCTTCTACGTTCCATGCTAAACGAAGTGCGAGGGGGTTATCAGTTACGTTTGATCTTCTTAAACGTTGTAAGTGCACAGGTTACAAGAGCGTAAGAGAGACATTTTCAGCCAGGCTCCTTTAAGCTTAGAGAACTTCGGCCCTAAGGTGCAAGGGTGCTTGGAGAAGCTTAGGAGGGGGAGGGGCTTCCGCGCAGTGCGGCACGGTCGATTTGTATTTAGCACCACGATCCTAAGCACACTTCCCAGGAAGAAAGTCCCATGTAAATCCTCAGTTGCAAATAAATACGTTTAGGGTCGGAGTGGCAATCTTCTTTCACACGTTCTCCGCGTGACTCGCAATCCAATTAAACCTAAATACCAGGATTGTGAAGCTATTGGTTACTCCCCTCGCAGTCATGCATTTAAATCTTAGCTAGTGTAAGTGGGTTGTGGATCGGATTGTCACTCACATTTCTTGAATGCTGGGGGACGGATGAGTGCCATTATTTCAGGCAAGAGTTCCATCGGACAGGGCACCGGGAAAAATCGCCCCCCCCCCCCACACACACACACTTCAAACCACATTGATTATTCTTCAAAAGCACTTTTATCTCAGGCCAACTCCCTGATTCTATTGACTGACGCTCCTCCCCCACCCTGACTAAACTGTTGCTCCTCCGTGCAAGGAATACGTGGCTTATGTGACTCCATAAAGACTTATGCACTATGACAGCTATAATAATAATTCTTTATATCACAAGCTATGCGCTGCTATTGTTACCAGCAGCAGCAGCAGCAGCAGCATATGTTCTATGTAAGTCGAAGCCACAAATCCCTTTACAAGAAAAATATGAAGGGTGGCAGCTCGTCCTCTGTTGACAACGTCGCTGCCTTAATGAACGGCGCCGCGCTGTAGCTGTGGTTAAAGTGTGTGTGTGTGTGAGAGAGAGAGAGAGAGAGAGAATGGGAATGAATAAAGGTATCTAAACAATCATAACAAATATTTAAATAAGCTGCCTTTTCTCTTCCCAGTTGTGAAAGGGGCCTTCGGACCTTGCTGAAATTTGCCGAGCTCGTCCACTGACATCCGAACCCGCACCCTCCACTGCAGGCCGAATTCCCGTGCCTGATTTCCACAGCGCCCCAGATCCCTCTTCACCCCCCCACCCCCCCAATCCCAGCAAGCTCAACGTTGTGGCTGATTCCTTCGATGGCCCTCAAGGCCCGCCAGAGCCCTCCTCCCCCCGCCCCAACCCACCCCCGTTTCTCCTTTTACCAGACACCGACTGTAGCCTGCAAAGCAAGGAGGAGCCATGAGGTACCCACCCAAGGTGGCCAAAGCCGAGAGTGGAAGCGTGGGTCCCACGTGCGTTTGACAGTGAGATCAGAGCAGAAAGTAAACAATTCTACAGATTATTTCACGGGTCACAGAGGGGGAAAGCGCCTCCCTTAACAGACTGTCTAGATTCAGTGGCACGAGAGAGGCACTGGGACCCTGGCCTGTCCGTCAACACTGCGTCATTCTCAGTGAAGGAGACGGCGAGGGCGCGTTTCGACGCCAAGTAGAGTGCGCCGCCCTCCTAGTCCCGCCGTTCCAAGGCAGGCAGCTGGCCACGGTTTTAGGCTAGCAGCTTCGGCCCTGGTCCACGATGAACGCTTATGGGCTTATCTCAGGGCCTTTGCCTCTTTTCCCCGCCCCCACCTGACTCACGATTATACTGAAGGTTATACTGTCTGAAATCGGCCTTTTGAATCAGGAATAAAAGCTGTCCATTTTCTAGTTATTAGTAGCGCCAGCAATATTTACTGGGGAGAATGGATGGGTGCGTGGAAGCCAGGATCACTGGCTGTTAATACCCCAGGACTAAAGCTGCCTATGCACAATGGGCCTTACTTCCACCACGCCTCTAGTGCGATCCCAGCCATGTTTACTCGGGAGTAAGTCCCTCTGAGTTCAGCCTTCACCACACTGCCTGACCCTAGTAGAGTTTACTGTTTCTGAGTAAAGATGCTTAGAGCCCACTGGTGTGTTTTTGGATTGCAACCCTTTCTTGCAACGACTTTTCATTGAGATCAAGAAGTCTTGCATCCAAGTAATACGTCTGGGATATATAAAAGGTTTATTTTATCCTATGCATGAGCCTTGAGATCGAAGAGGCCAAAATACTTCACCTGAATGCCATTATCTTTTGGAAGCTGCCATTTTATGCAC
Organism: Heloderma suspectum; assembly: GCF_057233095.1. Classification (NCBI taxonomy): domain Eukaryota; kingdom Metazoa; phylum Chordata; class Lepidosauria; order Squamata; family Helodermatidae; genus Heloderma; species Heloderma suspectum. The sequence goes on from NC_139459.1 coordinate 137,143,508, forward strand.
TCCATACCAAGGAACTGGACTCCTTGAACTCTGTGGGCCTTACTTCTGAGTAGGCCATCTGGAGGGCACCGACATGGAAAAGGCTGTGGGAAACTGGGCTGCATGTTAGCAAACATGCAAAATCGAGATATAAGGTGGGCTCCACACACCCACCCAAGCTAAAAGGAAAGGAGGCATTGCACTTTCAGAACCCAAAACGTTCGTGTAGGCATAAGCACGGAGGAAGGGGGATTGTTTTACCCCTTCTAGTTGTGGGGAGCCAGGGGGAGAATATGGTTGTGGGTCGAAAAGAAATAACAGGGGGTAGATCACACAAAATGGGGCTCACATAAACGGCTCCCCTTGCCGTCTCCACCCACCGTCCCAATTTAGTTTGTAAGCCCTCCCGAGCAGAAGAGTGATGGCGAGTGTGTTTCGGGATGTCCTGCCACCTAATAAGGCCGTCCACTTTTAAAAGTATTTCTTCAGCCTGAAGACTTCTGCTGTGGCCCGATCGCCACTCCCGCGGGCCTCCTTTCCATGACCTTTGCTCTCCCTCATCCTCCCCGGCCCGCCCTCTTTCGGCCTCTGCGCCGCCGCGTGCTGCGCCTGGCGTTTCACCAAGCAAACAAGCTCATCTTCCCAAAGCAAGGCAGGCTCCTAGGCACACTCGGCTTAAAGACCTTCCTGAAATCGTGGGTCCCGCTATAGCTCGGGCCGGCTGATCCTGAAATCAGAGAGGCCCAATCGCCTCCGCAACGGGCGCGCTGGACGAGTGTGCGTGTGTCGGCGCCCGGGAGTGGGGTGTCCGCTTGATGCCGGCGCGGCTGTTCCGAAGCCTTGCCCTCCACCGGAGCGGCGTGGCTGCTTCACCTGAATGAGAGGCGGCTTGGGGGCCCCAACAGAGTGTCTGAATCGCGATTTCGGGGGGGGGGGAGGAATCCAGACCAGCAGCCCCAGCCAGCGAGAGGAGCCGCGGTTTGTTGCCTTAGAGGAAAGTCTGGCGGGGACGCAAAGATGGGCTGTTACGGTGGCAGGCGGCACGGGAAGCAGCGCCCCCCCCCCCCGGCGCAGCAGGCGCGGTGGAGGTAGCATCACCGAGGAGGAACAGGGCCAAGAATATTCCCCTCCAAGGACGGGGGGGTTCGCCTCCCTTTCCCTTAATCTCCCCGGTGGGGCCGGGATATCTTTATCGCGGGCTTGTGTTGGACGCACAGGCCTTGAGGCGCAGGAACCACTTGGCTACAAGAGCCACCAGCCTCCCTGCCACCTGCTGAGAACCGGCGCGCTGCAGGACTCGGAAAACAAGTAATCGATCGAGGCTAACTGTGCTGGAAGGTGGCTCTTGTTGTGGCTGCAACTCCCACCTCCCGGCCAGCCCAGTCCAACCCGTCACAGACGCAAGAAGATCAGGCCAGGAAACAGACTAGCCATTTGTGGCAATGGGGGGGCGGCGGCGGGGGGGGGGGAGATGTCTCCGCTGCTCAGCATGCAAGTCACCTTGGATTGCCGGCTGAAGGAGCGGGACACACTCACACACACACAAATCCAGCTCTTCCCCTCCTTTCCTTGTGGGCCTTCCCAGCCCCACCCCCGGCCCGGCCCGGCCCGGCCCGGCCCGGCCCAGCCCAGCCCAGCCCAGCCCGCAGCTAAGAGCGATGAAATGCTTTATCGATGGAACGCTTAGTCAGACGATTTAACTAATAAAAGGGCTCATCGATCGCCTTGAATCGCATTATTTATAGACAGCTTGTCAGGACGCTCTCCAGACACGCGATCACCCCCAGAATTAAGCTTCGGGGGCTTCCCCACTGGAGGGAGGGAGGAGGAGAACCTTTAAGAAGCGGGACATCCCGGACAAGCAAAAGGCACCACCGTCTGGTCCTAAACACAGGAACCTCAAACGCAGTCTCGGCTCACCCCATACCTCAGACTCTGAAATCCCTTCGTAAAACGTGGACGCTTCCATCTTCTCGCCCCCCCCCCCCTTCAAGAGACCAATATGAGAGGCTGGATTTAATATGCAAGCGCTGTCGTTATAAAGTGGTAGCAGCCGACGCCATCACTGAGTAGTCAGAGAACAGGGAGAGCAGAAAGAGACGGGCGGGTTTCTCTGCCTGTTTGCTTGTCTCACAGGCTGCAGGCACCCTGGAACGGGTAGTATTATCCGTGCCGCCGCCACCACGACCCTACCCAGATAATCCGAGTCGACCCTGGAATTTCCAGCTGCCGAATCCGCACCACCCAGTTAAACAGAAGTGCGGCGGTTTCCGTTGGCTGAATTCATTGAAAAGCCTAGTATTTCTGGTCGCCTGGGCTGTAGCTTGGGCTGGGAAGCGGCTTCAAGCTGTATTCAGCAGCCCGCTCCGTATCTTTTTTAAAATATCTCGACCCGAAACGCATTTACTCTAAAGAAGTCCCAGCGAGTGCAGTGGCGCTTGTTTTTAAGGTTTAAATATGGTTAAGATGGCAGCGGAATTACTGTCTTTTCCTGGGAAATGATTGATCCCCATAAACCTCTTTGAAGATGAATATACAGAAAGAAAGAGAGTTCGCATATCCATAGACAGATACATAATTTGCACATTATATCATTAAATGGTAATTATCGACACTAAAAATAAAACTTTCAATATTCCTATTTCTAACAGGACATGTTATGATAAAACGAGTGAAATCCATCAACAGTTTACTCAAGAGTAATGTCAATGGGACTTCGGTGTTACTACTCCAGAGTAATGTGATTTATATATGGACAGGTTTTTATATAAAGCCATACACACCCTTTGCTCTCCTCTGTCCGTGTGTGTGTGTGTTCGGACACACGCACCCACATACATACACACCTACATGCATACCACATGCAATCTACTTATGAAACCTTAAGATATATATTTTAATTGTTTTCAACTGCATCATTCAAAACCAAAAATTTCAGTCCTACCTGATCTGCCAGTCCTAGGAGTCGTGTAGTTTTTCTCTAATTCCATTCTGATTTTTCAGGACTTGGTGAAATGGACTGAGAGGGGTAAAAAAAAAAAAAAAAAAAAGTTTCCACTTTTTCCTCTCTTTTTTTGTTTTTTGTTTTGTTTTGTTTTTTTGTTGAGGGACTGCTTGCAGGTTGGAATAATTCAACTCTTCCGCTCCCCGTCGAGCCTTTGCAGCTGATCACTGAGCTGAAACTAAACGTTTTAGGTGGGAAGAAAGCCTCCGAAGGAACCGTGAAATGATTAAGGAACTAAAGAGCTTCTCGCCATGTGAGATCATGTCCTGTTCTCTAAAAACATCACAAGATGTCCCCAGACGCAGCCAAAACTCAAGAAACTCTGACATCTGTTGTAGCAGGAATCAAAGTTTGTTTGCAGCCTTAAACTGTTACTGGAGCTGTTTGCAGCACAATCTTGTGAAGGAAGGCAGTAGCAGAAAAGATGGGTTTGGTTTAAGTGAAACGAGCAGGATTTGGAGAAACTAAAGTAGACGATCAACTTTTCATTAAAGCCCACATTCATTAGCACTGAATAGGGCAATAAATACCAAAAAAGAGATAGATGTGGATTGAAGGAAACATTGTGTGTGTAGACATATAGTCAGTGTGTATATATTACTCCACTGATTTATTAATGATCTCTGTTCTAGTTACTTCAGATATAGGATACCACCCGCAAGAGGAGGTTTGTTTGATTATGGAAAAACTCCTATGTTACTAAGCAGGATTATAAAATATACAACCGCCTTAGTTGTTGCCAGTGTTTGACTGCAGGCAAGGTTGCTTCTCAAAAGAGCCTTTGCCTAGCCGAAGTATTTTAATTGAAACAGATCTAGTAGGGCCCCCCGCCCCAAGCCAAACGATCTAATGTTTATTTTTATTTTTAAACTGGCGGGAGGAATGTCTTCGCCATTAAAGCCGGGGAGGGGGTGGGAGGCGGTGGGGGGAGAGATGGAGATCAAAAAGAAGAAATCTTTGCAAATGTAACTATATATTTCTTCTTTGGAAGTCCAAATATAAATTTCTCCGGAAGGAAAGTTCTTTGCTTTCCTGTTTATAAAATGGAGGGGTGGCGTATGGGAACCAATACATGGTTTTAAAGATTTTAATGTTCCATTGGTCCCTACGCTCGTGTGAAGTGAAACAATTTCTTCTTTTTAAAACACTTTTATTATGTTTGTACAATATGTAAGGATGACAATCTTATTCTCTTAGTATCCCCCCTAACTATTAATAAAATAACCGCTACCTAACAGCGTACAAAAATGGAGGGACTCATTGGAAATAACTTCCAGATCTATCCGTACAGAGGATGTGGGGTAAAGCGATACGTTCTTCATTGATCGCGTGTTGGAGTCAAGAGGGAAAATGTATTATCCAACGTATTAACGCCCGGTTTTCTAGCGGTTTGTGATGTCCCCGCCTTTTTCCACAGAATGTGCTTGACTTTTACGCAGGCTGTAAGAACGCGCGTGCGCGAGTGCGCGCACACACACGCACACACGCAGAGGCCTTCTGTTATAATAAAGGGTGGCATTTTTAAAGAGAAAATTAAATATCAGCTACGAAACTATGGGGCGGGGTAAAGGGGTGGTGGTGAAGAATGGCTTTGCACTTTAATTTCCTTCACTGTAATAGTCAGCCTGATTAATTTTGAAATATTCATGCCTGTCTAAAATAAATCTACTTGTTCCACTAGATAGCTAAGCCACCCATTCTTTGCTATCTGCCATTACACCCGAACTTGGAATCAAAATAGTTTCTTAATCTAAGACAGCCTTCTCTCTCTCTCTCTCCCTCCATACACACACACACACACACACACACACACCACTCTCTCTTCCCTTGAGTGCAGAATAGGTGGATGCTTCAGTGAATACAGTTTTAGGAAAGCGAAGACCGAGCGCATGAACAATATTGGTGGTGGGAAAGACCCCATATCGATGGAATGGCAAACACTACTTTTATGCAAAATAGTTCCCTTAACCGTGCAGAAGGAGGCAAAAGGCATTTCTCTTTTCTCCGCGCCCCCCCCCCCCATTGGGAACAAAACTGTTACCTGTCTCCGTTACAGATTGAAAGGCAGAAAGTGAATCTTGAGCCTCTATGTTAAGTTTTAATTTAACCAAACAGGCTGCCTCTCCAGTCACCTTAAGCCAGCTCAGGAAAGGTAAGTAGAGTTCGACAAAAGGGACATAGAAGGAAATAGCCTGAGAGTCTAGAGATAATGTCTCTTCTGCTAAAAATATTAAGGGATTCCCACATTCTCCCGGATTTAGTCATGTGTACACACACACACACACACACACACACGGTAAATTGTTTGGATCGTGCTCTCAAATATTTGCCTATGAAAAATGTGCAGTGTGTGTCTCCCTGTGTGAGCAGCCAAGTTAAGCCCTTATCCAGCCCAATGCTATGCGTGGGTCCTGGGAAGTTACTTCCACTGAGGTCAGCCTGACTTCCTTCCTAGTAAGGCTGCAATCCTATACACACTTACCTGAGTATAGGTCCCACTGAACTCAATAGGACTTACTTCTGAGTAGGCATGGATAGGATTCCAGTGGAAGTATGTTGCATACGACTGTGCAGCCGAATACATGCCTGTTTACTTGAAAGTAAGTGCCACTGAATTCAATAGGCTTACTCCCAGGCATGTGTGCATAGGATTGCAGCCTTAGGTCCAATGATTTAAATAGGATAGATGTAAGCTTAACTCTCCTTTTGACATTTATGGGACTTTAGTAAGCTTAAAGTTTTACTTTTCTAAAGGCTTTGGCAGACAGCAAATTGTATTTTTAAGGAAAGGCAAGTAACTAAAGGATATTGACCTCGAACTTAAACATGAGGATCCCAATAAATTATCCCAATGATGATTCTGGGTGTTTTCAATAACCATGGCTTTTACCTAAAGCTGGAAAATCGCCAACCAGGGGTTGCACTCCCTCCCAAGGACCCTGCTTGGAAGGAAACTCCATTTACATCAAGATGCAAATCCATCCTAACTCGAGAAAAACACCTCTTTCCTATTAATACCGTTTATGAATGTTCATATTCAAAACACGATTTTAATTCAAGTATAGGATCTACATCTTTTAAAAATCTAAATCAAAATATGTATTTTTTACAGAGAGGGCAAGGCATAGGTAAAAAGTGTGTAGGTAAATCTATTAAAATCAATGGAGGAGGAGAAGGATCCTCTAAAAACTCTTAGAATGACCACGATTACTTGAGGTAGAATTCTTGCACTGTAGTCATATGCGTATTTACTTTACAGTAAGCCCCTTTGAGCGCAATCGATCCTACCCCCGAGTATCGTCCACGGGATCGGATCATTATAACGCGAAACAGAGGGGAGCTATTTCAAAATATTGGGGTCCTCATTCTAAGCACATTTGTTTTCAGGGGTATTATTAAGATCTTGTTAATGTTTATTTCTTGCGATGCCTTTTAAGAGCTACCTCACTGGAACGCTGAGAATAACCCTATCCTATTTCCCCCTGAAGAGCATGCAGAATTCGAAGTCTGCGAAGCAATTTGCAGTCACAGGACGCAATCTTCGGCGTTGTTCTTTTGCTCAAGCCCCACTGAGATCTAGCGTCCTGAGAGGCGCTACTCCACTTTTGCAGGAGACCTTTGTGTGGGTGTTTTTTAAAAATATTTATTTATTTTTGGCTCAGTTTCCGGAGAATTACGCCAATAGCGTCCCAACTGAAGTAAATATCAAATATTTCGAGAAGCCACTATTTGCGTTTTTTAACGCCCCAATTGGCCCTCTGTGTGTTTTGTCTCTGCTCTCAGCTGTCTTACTTCTCCTTTTCCTAACGTCTCAGTGCCTTATTTGTTTATATATAAATAACACGCGCGCGTACACACACACACAAACAGAGAGAGAGAGAGAGAGAGAGGTTGGCTACGCTGAAATACAACTAGCTCTTTTGACGTGTAAAAGAATGTAGTTCTCTCTAAAGCACCCCTACTCTAAGGGCTACAAGAAGACGGATGGTTTCGAAAGCAGAGCAAATACATCCACATTTTACACTTTACCAAGTAGGAATGGGTGCCTGGCTTCCTTGATCCTAGTTCGCAAGACAAAGGGGGAAGCTAGTTTTGTTTTAATAGCTAATTTTGTGAGGATTTTGCACCCCTGTTTAACCACCCTGGAACTGCAGAAGGAGCCATGTACTTAAGAAGGAATCATGAAAGCAGCACAGCCTTTTGGGGCACAGGGAGAAAGTCTCAGACCCAAACAATTCCTTTTGAAGCATCTAGCCTCCTGGGTCATCAAGAGCGGGGCTGGACATCATTGTATCTCTGGCACTACAGAGTCTGTGTATGCGCATATGGGCATATTCACCTGAGTAAAAGAGAATTATTTCCCATTCCGATCTTGACTCACGTATGTGCAGTTTCGAAGTAAATCCCACGGAGTTCATTGGGACTTGCTTCTGAGCAAACATGGGTGGGTTCAGGCTGCTTTCATGTGAGTTTCATTCAAAAGTCTGTGACTGGTTACTTCCAAGTAAATCTGTTTAAGATATGGAAGGAGGGAGGGATGTTTATATAATGGCACATGTGTACACTTGGGAACGTCCAAAACACCAACTTTTCTGTCTGTCAAGGAACACATCTGCAATCCATTTATGCAGGTGGAAGGTGGAATAAACTGCAGTGAACCAAACGGTACTAAATATTGAATAATTTGTTTACGATGGGGTGCAATTCCCTCTGAGTACTTGCAAGTCTATGGGTGCATCTCTCTCTCTCCAGGCTGAATCTACATCCTATAGATTTCAATGGCAAATCTCTTGCCAATGATGCCCAAATGAAGTGTATTTCCAATTGCCAGTTGTGTGCCTGCATTTGTTCAGTTTTGTCTGTTGAAGGCTTATGTTTACTACATTCTCAGGTCCAAAGTATCCTCCTCAGCTGGATCAAGAATAAAGCAGATACCATCTGGATTCCTTTTTTAGGGGGGAGCCCAGATTCACAAGAGGTGACTGTAGACAGAGTACTTCTTTTGTATGATTGCCAGTGGTTTGGGCCGATCCTAAACTTCTTCTTGTTCAACATTCAGCTCTAGGACTTCTAGCCTGGGAAAGGTGTGCAGCCCAATCTTATGCAGGCTTGTTGGTAAGGAAGCCACTCTGTGTTAGCTGGATTTACTCCCAAGTAAGCATGCATGGAATTGCAGCCAGAGGGAATTAAGGGATTAATCCCTTACTAGGTCTTGGGGAGGGAAATTGGGATCTGACCTGAGCTCAGCATAACAGGGAGCAGATTTCAAGCTGAATCAAGGCACTGGGAATCTAATCTTAAGGATGCCCTTTCTGGACCCACTGCTGGAGTGACCCGGACTTTTACTTAGGTGTGGCTAATTTGTGGGTGTTATTATTTATTTCTCATAGTCCCCCTTTCCTCTGTGGACTCAGGGCAATAGAACATGGGGTCTCCCCCATTTTATTTTTACCTTGGCCCTGTGATGAGAGATGGTGACTATCCCAAAGCCACCTAGGGGCCATTTATAACTAACTGGCAGGGATCTGAACCTCGACCTCCCTAGTTCAAGTCCAGGAAGAGGCCTGCCTCTTCTCTGCCACGATCCCTACAAGTCAGCTCCCCGATTTATTAAAAAAGGAGGAAAGTAGATCTCCCAATGTTGTTGAGGAGAATATTAAACATGCAAGTTAAACATGCAAGTTAAGTATGCAAGTTGAATGTTAAACATGCAAGAGACACTTGAGGAGCAATGTTAAACATGCAATATGCTTTGTCAGGAAGGATTATTATGAGACCATAAAAATAGTAATAGAACCAAGCAAATCATTACTGACAGCGCATCACACACTCTGTTTAAAGCCCCATTAAACAAAGTGGGCTTTACTTTTGAGTAAACATGTGCGGGATCACCCTGCATCACACATGTTGTATATACCGCGGGCCCCATTGCAGCTGTTCGGATGTGGGGAATTCCAGGCCCGTTCGGAGCTACACGGTAACAGGTATGCTTATGCTGGCCCATGTGCATCACCCAGCCTCAAAACTCGGGGCCATCCTACCCGTGCAATGAGCGTTAATGTCCACCTTTCCGGGCCTAGGGCCTAGTTTCCTCCTCCCCAGTGGCTTTTCTGAAGACACACACACAGAACAATCTTCGCCCTGGTTTTAGCAGTGGAACGAAGACTGAAAATAGAATACCGGCTCTGAATGGCCTTTGGCACCACAGACTTTGTTAAGTGCTTTGTTTGCGAGGAGTCCCCCCCCCCCCCGCCCTAAGCTAACACCCCGCCTGAGTAAAAATCGGTTGCCACCCTGAAACTCGTACGCGCTGTCGCGGCAGTTGTGCCCGTAAAGGCTCTGGCCCGGCGACGTCACGGCCATAACAAAGACTTCTGCACGTTCAGGGCCCGGCCGGCCGGCGGCCTACGGAGGCCACGCAGGGAAGCCCACCGCCTCTCACCGGTGGCGTGGAGCGGCCCACGCGTGTCCATGCAACGGGCCAAATCCAAGGCCCGTGGCGCTCCGTTGACGCACGCTGCAAACAGGTAAGGGCGATGCGCTGTCCCGGGAGCGAGGGGGGCGTTGATCTCCGGAGACTGGCAACGACAAAAGGAAATCAAAGGGAAGACAGGCAAGTGGAGGGGGAAACTCCCAGACAGCGCGCCCTGGAAGAAACCCTGTCCATTTAGGGGGGCCACTGTCAGCCCACCAGAGTCACCTTTCACCAACAGTCTTTTTGTTTTTGTTTTCACGGGGGAGACACTCGAGCAGCAAACAACAGCCGACTCACAACTCAAAAAGCCTTCGAGTCCCGCCGGCTTTAAAAAGAAAAGAGAACGGGCTGCATCCAATATTCGCCCTACTTAGAGTAGACCCATCGGAAGGAATGGGCTTTAAGTCAGGCTAACATTGGATACAACCCATTGCATCATTATCTTCGAGCACAGGAAGCTGCCCTTGAGTGGGTCGGGGGACTGGCCCGCTGAGCTCAGTATTGTCACAGGTAGCGACTGTCCGTCAGAGGCCTTTCCCTCCCGGTAGCTGCTCCCTGGGATCCTTTCAGGAGAGATGTCAGGGATGGAACGTGGGACTTCGAACATTCAAAGCACGTGCTCGGCCACCGAGGAGTAGCGCCCCGAAACTATGTCACGCGCGTCGGGGCTTCAGCGAATAACGTGGACGCCCCCGCCCCGAGGATCTCTCAGCCGCTGCGCCTGGTCCAGCCAGCCAAGGCGAATGACGTTAAACACACTCAGTTGTGGGTTGGGGCAAATGGAAAGTGGAAACTCGCCTCCCAATAAATATGCGAGAGCGAAGGCGTGAACAACAACCCCCTACTTGGCAGCTGAGACAAAATGCTTGGGTTTAACTGCTTGAAGTCCTCAAAACGGTACTACACCGACTGTTTTCCTTGTTATTTGGTTGGTGTTATGGGTTTGGTTCATTATACTTCGCCTTGGGCACCTTTTAAGCTGAAAGGCAATTAATGAATTTGATGAATAAATCAGATAAATAGATACGTTGTGGTAGTTCACCAAACCGGGGCTGTCCTTAATTTTGCTATGTTATGATGTTTTACATTGTTCTGAAGTTCCATTTGTGAGTCGCCTTGGGAGGCCCTTCCCGGGACGAAGAGCGACTCAGAAATAATTTTATCCAGTTATAAATGTATGAATTCCCGCCAGACCTTCCAGAGGACTGAGACCAGATCAAGGCGGGGCCAGCGGGCTCGCTGCTCCAGATTAAGGGCTCTCCAAAGGCAAACTTCAAAACCCAAGACGGAAGGGGGCGGGAGGAAGGGGAGGCTCGGGGAGGCATAGCGTTCCTGGGAGGGAAGTGGGACGAGCACCTCTGTCCGCTCCCTTCCTCTGAAGGGCTTCAACATCTGGACGAAGCTGTCCCTGTTAACTGCATGCAAGGGACTGGAGTTAACTGCAGGGAGGAAAGAGAAAGAGAAAGGAGGAGAGGGGGAGGAGGCGAACGCCGATTCACGCCCCAGAAGCCAAGCCAAGGATAAACTGCGACTTTGTGGCTTTAATTAAAGCGACTCTGCGGGGGAGGGGGAGCCCCCCCCATTCGCGCCCTCTTGTAGGGGCCGAACATTTCCGTTCAGCTCAAACCCTTCTGTATGGGTAGTGACGGCGTGGGATGGGCAGCATTTTTATGCATGGATTTCCGAAAGCAGACCAGGGGAGGGGGAGATTCATTTGCCAATAGCACTCCCCCCCACCCCCCTGGCTTGCATTTCCGTTTGCCTTGAGTGGGAAAGACTCACTTTAAACTCACTTAATTTGCAAGAAAACATGGCACGGCAACCAAGCGGGGCTCCAACCCACTCCCAAATACACTTCCAAGGGAGTAAACACGACGGAACTTTGTGGGACTTACTTCTGGGTAAATAGGACGGCGCCGCGCATTTGGGACTAGTAGGGGGCCTTTGAGGCTCCACTTGATAGTTGTACGGAATCCGGGACACGCGCGCGCGCCAAGGAATCCGGCTCTAAAGGGCTCCAGGGTGGTGGAGTAGCTGGAGTGTTGGACTGGGACTCGGGGGGTCACGATTCCAGTCCCCACTCGGCCGTGAAGCTCGGTGGGTGGCTTTGGGCCAGTCACTGACTCTCAGCCTAACCTACCTCACAGGGCTGTTGTGAGGATAAAATGGAGAGGAGGAGGATCATGTAAGCCGCCTTGGGTTCCTTGCAAGAGGAAAAAAAAAAAGGCAAGAATAAAGAATCCTGGCTTTCCCACGTCCCCCTAGTAGGAACTAGCCCGTGGATATGGGGGGAGCGTGCCCTCTAATGCACTTAGAGGTGCCAAAAAGCAGGGGGTGAGTCACTTGCTGCGGACGCCCCTGTCCTCTGGAAAAGTTAGCCGTGTGGACGCCCGCGATTGTCATTACTTGCGGGAAGAAACTCTCCCCGCCTGCTTAGAGACGGCTCGTTTTCACTGAATTTTGTTAAATTAACTTGATTGATTCGTATTATGGTATCTTTCTTACCCTTTTAATCTCATCTGGCCTGACCTTTTTTCTCCTTCTGGCATCGCCCAAGATTTATCTTTGGTATTTATAACATTTATTTATAACATCCAACACATTCTGTGTCCCCCAGCCCGGAACTCTCCAGATACGTCGGGCTACACCTCCCATCATCCCCCAGTGGCTGTGGGGAGGGTGGGAGTTGTAGTCCAACACATGTGAACAGCACCGGGATGGAGAAGGCTCAGTAAATCCCGGACAAGTCCGTGAATCCGGTGTAAAGAGAGACACTGGGTTGCATCCCATGTTAGTCTAACTTAAGTCCCATTCAGTTCGATGGGTCTTCTCTAAATAGGAGTAGCACTGGCTACAACCCGGTGCCTTCGATGGGCTTCTCTTGCGGAATTCCCCACTACAAGATGCGGCAATGGCCCTTCACTTCCACAGCTTTTTCAAAGCATAGACCGATTCACGGAGGAGCGCTTATCAGAGGCTCTTAGCCCTGAAGCCCGACGGAATCTTCCCGCGCAGAGACGCAGCAGACCTCTGCATACCGAAGGCGGGGGCAGAACCACAGGAACGAAGCCACCTCCGTGCCCTGCTCGTGAACTGGAAGCAGGAAGCTGGGCGAGATGGGCCTCAGACTGATCCAGCGGGGCAGTTGCAATGCTTGATTTGCCACGCCTTTGAGGTGCCACGAGACGTCTTCATTGTTCTCGCTCCGCGGTGCGCGGGCCTTGGCATTCCAAGGCAGGTTCCGGGGCTGACCGCGGGGCTTTCCTGCTTCCTCGTCCCCCGCGGCCTGGCAGCGGAGCGGGGCGCCCGGCAGGAGGGCAGCCCGCAGCCCGCAGCGGATCGGGCCTGGCGATCACCCGGCCCCCACACACCCGCACAGCGCAGGGAGGTCCGGCGCCGGGCGACCGGCCGGCCGGCCGGCCTTGGGGCAGCTCTGCGGGTGCGCAAGCGGCGACTGTGCGGCGAGCCCGCGCGCCTGGCTTCCCGCGAGGAGGGCCGGCTGGGCTTTGCAGCCTCAGAAACCCGGGCGCTGGGAAGCAACTTCCGGCGGCCTCCGCGCCTCCTCCCAGGGTCTATCCGAGGTCAAGGTCACTGTCCCCAGAAGGAGAGAGGGCGCTTCACGCCGGGCAGGGCAGTGGCGAGCTGTCCCGGGGCCGTCCGCCAGGCCTGTTTGGCCGGGCACAAAAGGGCCGCCCGAGGCCAGGTGGAAGGCCGAGGGTCCGCCGCCGTCCCCCCCCCCCCCGGAGAAGGCAGCAGCGAGGAAGACCAGGCGGGGAGAGGATCCCTCTGGCCGCGCCCCTTGGAGCGGGTCCGCTGAGCGGCGTTCTGACCTTGGGATGACACGGCCGCAAGCGTCTCTGCCCCACTGATGTCAACGGGCAAGCGAAGCGCGGGGTTCATCGCACCACCGAAATGCGTGGGGCTCCGCCACGTTCAACGCTGGCTGGATCGTGCCCTTCGCATTTATGACAGGACCCCCGTGAAGTGTTCAAAGCATTTCCCATACCCTGGCCTTCCCTAAAACGTAGGTTCCCCCCACCCCATATTGAGATCTGTCTACATCTGTCTCTGTTAATTGGTCAACTAAGCCGGGGCTGAAAGATTTCATCCACGCCGAGTTTCACAGAACGACGAAAATAATTATAACAGCTTCGATGGGCGTTGATTACTTAGAAAATAAATGCCCATATGTGGTGTGGGTGTGTGTTTAAGTAGAGTTTTAAATATTGGACTATGCTGTTGAAAACCAAAACCTATTCAAATTCATTCTGGTTTGATGGCACTGAATTCTCCAGGAATCTTCCGAAACACGTGGACGGAGAGCTTCTTTTTAATCCATTTACAATCCAACTCTAAGCACATTGACAGGAGGTGCGTCCGTTAGTTTAAATGGGTCTCACATGGTAAGGTGTTTAGGATCTGGTTGTAAAAATATATCCGAAGTTATTCTAGTCGAGTCCTGTGGGGCGTTTTCCTTTAAACACACGCAACAGCACTCAATCACAAACATATTTGCTGGGAATTTTACCTCCCGTTTACTTGTCTCACTTTCTGGTAACCACACGAATTTAAACCATGTTTACTTGGAAGTAAGTCAGGGTTTATTACTACAGGTTTACTTACAACTAAGTGCCGTAGGCTGTCAGCCGTGCAATCCGATCCTATGCATCTTTAGCCTCATTTTGGTGAATGGAGCTTACTTCCAGGTAAGTTTGGACAGGGTTGCAGCCCAGGAGGCTTATTTGGAAATAAGTCTTATTCAATAAAATACCACTGAGTAAACATGCTGGAAATACCTTCGAGACAGGGGTGTCGGCTGGTGATCCACGCCATCTATAAACTGGTGTACTAAAACGGGATTAAGACGTTTTAAATCCAATCCAACACACTTTTGCTTGGAAGCATTTTCCTCCACTTATGGCTGCAATCCGCTGAGTTCTTACTCCAGAACAAGCAACATTGTACTCAGCGGGCATTCTGCATAGGATCGGGCTACCTCTGTATTTAGGTGGACATAACCCAAGAGCCGGTATGGTGGAGAATTAAAACCAGGAAGACGTGGGTTCAAAGCCCCATTCAGCCACGAAGCTCGCCAGGGAGACTCTCAGCCTAACCTACCGCACAGGCTTGTTGTGAAGAGAAAAAGAATGTAATCATAATCACCACAGAAGGAAAGTTTCTTCACAATAAATAGGATGGACTTGCGAGAAAACATGTTGAGGATCGGTCTATAACAGCGCAATCCTATACATGTCTACTCAGAAGTAAGATCAATTGAGTTCAATGGGATTTACTCTCAGGTAAGTGTGTACAGGATTGCAGCCTTAATTGCTCTGAATCCCAGAACGACCGAAACCATGTTTACTCAGAAGGAAGTCCTACTGGATTCAGTTAGTCTTTATACCCTGCTTAACTGCTTTGAAAATCGAATCCTTCAAATAAACCATTGGTTAAACGCATTATCTGTGCAAAACTCCATTTATGTCAGGGGAGTTTAAGTCCGGAGGATAGGATTAAGGAGTTACGGTTAGTCCACGGTTTACAGTCTTACTCAACTCATTTAGAAATTAGATTGATCCCCTCCCATCAGAATGGGGGACTTGTAAATCGCTTCGTACCAAGTTTAAACAGAATGAACGGATGGTTCAGCGGGGAATTTAAATTCCAGATTCGCCTTGCCTACTTGAGTGCCATCCAGATCTACCCCGGAAGTCTCCCGAGGTCAATGGGGCGTGACCATTACTCCTGCGATCCTAACCACGCGCTCCTCGCCCACGCGCGAAGATGACCGTCACTGACATCTCCAAAAGGCAGGCGGCGATCCTACGCACCCTTATTTGAGAAGGAGACCTTCTTGAAATGGGTGCGACTTGCCTATGACTTCCTGCCGCCCGAGTCTAATCAGGTTTACTCAGAACTCCCCTTCATTTCAGTAGGACTTACTCCCAGGGACGTCTAACTAGGAATGTAGCCACAGGCACGTGTGGGGATTTAGGTGAAGAGGTCTTCTACCTCAGCCTTTGACGCTCTTCCCTGCGAGAAATTACGCTGCCAAGCGTCCCATGATTTTAAAACAAGTTAATTTCGTTTCTCGCGAATCTTCCCCCTTCTGGCGTCACAACGATTTGCAAAAAAAAGGAGAGGCTGAAGATTGCTGGTGTGACCGTTTTTATAGAGCTGAAGCCAGGTTTCTTTAATTCACCGCAGGGGTGAAAAAAGAGGTGCAGCCCTGTGCAGATGCCAGCCGGAGTGATGTCCACTCTGCGAACTCAACCTTGTTTACTCGAAGAAAATCCCATAGATTTTTAATGGGCTTTACTTTTAAGGAATGCAGCCTTCAAAGATCCCTAATTTCACCTGCACACAATCCCCAACCTATTTGAAGTCTGAGTAGCAGGATTTCAACAGCCTGGTCCTATGGGTATTTACTCAGAAGACAGTTGCACAGGATTCAGAGGGGCTTACTCTCGAGTAAAAACGCTTAGGATCAGGCCGCGCGGCTTTCTGATCCAACTGCGTTTAGCGTGCGACATTACAGTTAACATTCTTCGGAAGTAAATGCCTTTGGAATCAACAGCAACAAGGAGTTTTGTGGCACCTTAAAGACCAACATATGGCATAAACTTTCGTGGACTAGCGTCCACTTCATCACTCCTAGGTAAACTTCCAAGTTTAGGATGGGCATGCAAGGCTGCGATCCGCTGCTCAGTGAAACCTTCTGAATCCCGTTAGAAACAATAAGGTCCCAGCAAGGACGCAACGGGCACACTCTGCCTGAATGTCCTGCGCAAGTCCCTAAGGTGTGCCTGGCAGCTGTCACGCATTACTAGCGGTCGGATTTGCCCGGTACTGAGGAAAGCTGGGCCGAACCGGCTTAACTGTGCATAGAAGCGCTGTCTAAACCAGCTTTAATCCAAGTACTTAAATTCAAGTGGTGGATTGAAGCTTTGGGGCATAACTACGAACTTTGTGCAAGATGGTGGTGGAAGGAGCCAAATTCAGAGGATACTGATATATAATTATATAATGTTCAAAGAGCTTCGCCCACGCTCTCAATAATCCTGACAACTTTGCAAGACGCGTGTGTGATGTAAGGGCACTGAGAGAATACTGCCATTCGTAAGGCTCCAACCCTAGGCACACTTACGCGAGAGTAAGCCCCGCTGAAATCAACTGGACTTACTCCCGAGTAAATGTGCATTAGATCGGGCCCGACGATTAACCTGAAATCGAGTTTTCCCCGGGAATTTCCGTCTCACCGCCCACATTCGTGTAGCTCAAGCCTGAGACTGTTTACACGGAAGTAAGTCCCTCTGAGTTCAGTGGGTTTACTTCCAAGTAAGCGTGCACAGGATTCCAGCCTTAGGTACCACGCCGGCTCTGGCTTCTGTTAAAAGAAACAACAGGTTTTAAAACTCTATACTTTCATATGCCATAAACAGGCTCGGAGTAAACGTTCAGATCCGGATCCAACTTGATGAAGTTTAAACTTGCGACTGTGGGTTGGGGAGAAAGACCCCCCCCCCCCCGCAGCCCGGGACGCTCCCATCAAACTCCTGCGGCGGATATTTGGCGCGAACGCTCTTGGCGGGCTGAGCTGCGCGCCGCCGTGTTAGCGCTTCGGCGCCCAATGAATTCCGCCGGAAAGACTAAATCAGTGGAAAAGGGGAGGAGGAGAAGCAACCATAGAGCCTCAAAGGCCTGGCTGCAGGAGGGTAGAGCAGCGGAAGGCCCAAAGGGAACTTTCCCTAGTACTACCTCCTCTGCTACTACTGCGCGGAAGGATTCGGGGGCTGACGGCACGAGCCCAGCGTAGTACGGCAACAAAAGCAGGAGAAGCGACAGAAAGAACTGGCAGGAGAGGGAAAGTCCAATTTATATAACTGAAATATTTAACGTCGACACGCTCGGGGTTATTTATTTTAAAATGGAAATACCCCAACTCTTTTGTGTTGTACCAAAGGCGGCTTACAAAACTGATCTGGAGCAGGCAGGATCTTTCTGCGTTTTTAGGAACTGCAGTTGGCTCCTGCCCAGTAGTTTGCTATGACCTGGCCACGGATTATCTGGCATCTGTTCTGTCCTGTTCCTCCTGCTCCGTAGTAAAGCCACGTAAGTTCTGTTTCTTTAGGATCCATATGAAAACTGCAAGAACTGCTGGCTGGGGAATGCTGGGAGTTGTAGGACTTTTTCTGTCTAAATATGCATACGATTGTGCCCTTCTTTACTTACAGCTCACTTATATTTGGGCATGGAGTTTGAAGCTCTGACATAGAACTTCAGAAAAGTATGCAGTTCTTTGTAAAGCACCAAAAAGGCATATTAGAGACAAACACTTTATTCTAAACACATAACCTGCAAATGTGCCATGGATTGAGTGGACCTTATCTTTATTTAATGAGCACAACCAAGTCAGCATTAAACACATTAGGGGAGCAATCCTGTGGCCACTAGACACTGTCTAGAGGCCCATAGGATATGCTCATTTCTGGGAACTGACTGCCCCCTCGTCCACGCTGTCTTGGAGGCAGCGTGGAGAAGCCCCATCCTCCACACTCAGAAGAGGAGCGTGGAGCGACTGAAAAGGGGCGTTCCAGGGCAGGGAGAGCAGAGCTGCGTATAGACACATCCAATGTGCTATACCATACAGCAGGTTCCTCTCCCAGTCTCCCCGCCCCGCTAGTTAGCCAAAAACGGCTGTCTAGCGAAAAATAGCAAGGCAGGAGAGGCATGGAGGGAACGATCCCCCCCATGCCTCTCCTGCCTTGCTTTGGAGGCGGCCGCCTATCTTAATAGGATTGCGCTCTAAGTCCCATCAATTTCAATGGCAGAGTTAAGCTTGTGCTTAAGTGTTAACTCTTCCATTGAGATCAATGGTTACAATCCTGTGGAAAAGTAGACATTGCTTTTAGTGGAATTTAAATTGCCTCGCTGTGTGCAGGTTTGCAGCCCTCACTTACAAAATCACACCAGGAAAGGTGTGTGATCCTGCAGTTCATGCATAGTGGCGTAAATCCTGTTGACTTTAATAGGATTTAAACATGGACACAATCCAGTCAAAGTTAAGCATTTTAAAGCCCATTGATTTTAGCAGGGGAACTTTGCAACACCATCCTCAGCAAGTATCCTGGGAAATAAGTCCCATTTAGTTCTACCAGAATTGCTTCCTAATCATTGTGTTTAGAACTACAGTCTTAAGAATGTGATTAACTCTCCCACAGTAATCAATGCAACGGAATTTAGAAGTGCTTAATTGTGGCTGGATGATGCCTTTGTCCTTAGGGTCAAGGCCTGACTGATTTATTGTGATGTGAGTTTTCCTGGGTAGTCAAACAGCTAAACTTCTTTTATTGACTTCTGTTTTATGGACTTCAGCAGAGGTGTCACTCGCATTCTCAATAAATCTACTTGGAACTAAGTCCCATTGATCTGAACAAAACATGGCTGTGTTTCCACGACAACGGAAGGAGAAGCTAATGGAGGAATACAGGATTTTGAAAAGGGGAACTTTTTAAAATCAAGGCCTTTTTAAAATCAAGGCTTTGCTTTGATCAGGGTTCCATGAGCATACCTGCTTCACATAACATTCTTCCTTGTGGGGGTGGGGGTTGGAGTGAACATCCTCTGACTGGCAGGAGTTGCTCAACCAATAAGAGAGGCTTCCCCCCTCTTCCCCCACCCTTTCTCCTTTCCCCTGAAAGTCCAGATGCACCTGCATTTCAAGAGCAAGCCTCATTGAGCACAATGGAAGTTACTTCCGAGTAGACACACATATGCTTGTGCTGGGAAAGCAGGGGGAACACAAAGATGGAAACCAGCCCCCATTTTAACCCACAGGACCTCATTGACCACAATGGGAGTTACTTCTGAGGAGACACTAATGGGTTTGTTGTGGGAAAGAGAGCAGTAAACACAAAGACAGAAACCAGCCCTCATTTTAACATACAGGATATCTATAACCAAGCTCTGAAGAACATACTTCCTAAGTCAATGAATCTGAGCCCCCAGCTCATGCTTAATCTCACTTGGGGAGCAACCCTATCGGGATAGGCGGCTGCCTATCCAATGCAGGACAGGAGAAGCACAGAGGGGATCTTCCCCTTTGCGCTTCAGCCACCCTGCATTTATGACTAGATAGCTGATTTTGGCTGTCTAGCAGCGGCAGCCAGACAAAATGTAGGATCTGTTGTACCGGCATTTCTGACTTCCCTGCCCTGACGCCCCCAGGAATGCCCCGTTTTTGCTGCTTCGCGCTCCTCTTCTGAGCGCGGAGCATGGGGCTGTTCTGTGCTGCCTTCGAGGCAGCGCGAGAGGGCATAGAGGTCGGTTCTCGGGGAACTGACCTATCCCATGGCTGTCTAGCCGCTAACTAGAGGCCATAGGATTGTGCCCTTAAGGAAGTGGGCTTTAACATGTGCCATTTCAATTGAGAGGGAATCTCTGTAAGTTCTGATGTGGGCATTCAAAGGCAAGCCTCATTCAGCACAATGGGAGTTACTTCTGAAGAGATGCTAATGGGTTTGTTGTGGGAAAGAGATGGAAACCAGTCCCCATTTTAATGCACAGGATCCCTATAAAGGAGCTGTGATATAGTTGCTTCCTAAGGCAATGAATCAGAGCCTCGAGATCGCTCTTACAAAATTGGGCTTTAACATGTGCCATGTCAATTGAGGGGCTTCTCGGTTATTTCTGTGGTCATTGAGAGGGCAAGCCTCATTCAGCACAAGGGAGGAAACACCCCTTGACCCCATGGGTGAAAGGCACACCCCTGGGCAGGGCTAGCATACCCGAGCTAAATGTGGGGGTTGGGGCACACGCAACTATACCGTGGAGAACCAGACTAAAGGAAAGGAATCGGACTTTAAGCAGTCTCCGGAAATCCAGTTTTTCCCTGATAAGCTCTGGGGTGGCTGTCAGATGGCCACAACGTCATGTATCCCTAATGACCTCAGCACGCAGCCAGCTCAGAGTACATCGCTGGTGGAAACACCCCCCATGTTTCTACTGAAAGAGCATGTCTACACTACAAATATAAATCCGCTTCAGGCCTGGTGAACTGACAGTTCCCATCTCAGGATATCTGGGAATTATGAGAAAGGCTACAGAATCCAACAGAAAAGTTTCAGCATTCTCAAAATGCTACTGGTGTCAGGACTCTTTCACTGAAGCAATGGATAGTCAACCCCTTTGGGACAGCCCAATCCTCTACGTGTTTACTTGGGGGAAAGTCCCACTGAGCTCAGTAGGATTTATTCCCAAGTAAGTGTCTGTAAAAATGCAGCCTAAAGGTGCAATCCTACACATGTTTAGACAGAAAAAAGTCCTGCAGCTCCCAGCATACTCCAACCAGCAGTCCTGGGTGGGGCATGCTGGGAGTTGTAGGACTTCTTCTGTCTAAACATGTGTAGGATTGCACCTTAGAGATTTAGAATTAGCAGTGTACTGAATCAATTATGCATACTTGGAAACTAATCAGAACAGACCTCCAAGTGGGACAGATACTAGGAATGTGGCATCTGATCACAGCAGGGTTATGGATCAGGTTGGGAAGGAGCCGCTTCTTGGAGAAATATTTACATAGAATACATACAGAGGCCAGGCAACATCCTCTAAAACCATTTCTGCTCTGCCTTAAAAAATTGATCCAGACTTTCAAAATCTTGCTTTAATCAGAAGCAGGCTATTCCATCCCCCTTAACCCTTATTTCCAACAGGTTGGATCCAGCCACCTTGAGTGCCATTTTCTTGGTAGAAAGGCAAAGTACAAAGCAAATAAATCTTAGAGTAGATCCATTTAAATCAATGGGATGTGTTAGTCATGACTTTGTTAAATCCCATCCCTCTCAGTGGGTCTACTCAAGGATGATTATGCCTGGATCCAACCTTGTGTTTTCAAAGTGTGGCCCGGAGTAATTCAGGCACTAAACAAAGCATATGAAGTTGCTTTGTTTTTCTGTAAATATGACGACGTGGGGGCAGTGCGGGCGGAGAGAGCAAGGAGAGAAAATTGTGCTGCTTGAGAAACCTGATGATGTTTACAGATTCAAGGACACTTTCCTTTTGGTCTTACTAATGGCAGATTGTTTGGATGGTTCTTAAACTAGGCCTGACCTTTTGTCTTTTGACCTCCCATGCATGAAATTAGGTAGCAAAAGAAAATGTGGAAGAAAGGATAAAAAGACACTTGGAAAACACAAATACTCAACAGTGCTCATTGTATCAACTCACAGCCAAATGACTGGCAACATCCAGAATTATTTGTTTTGTTTTGTTTTTCAAACATTCGAGTCCCCAACTACATGCTTGCTTTCATGCATAGGAAATCTGTATTCATTAAGAGGGATTATTCTCCCTAAAGGAACAAGCAGCGATATTGCACCACCGGTGCATCAGTAGTTTAACACTATTTTCGAAGCATTTGACTTCACTAATTTTCTTGGGCAACATACCAGTGCCCATTCTATGGGACTGTTAAGCTAGTTAGACTCTTGGCTAGGTGACTGATGCGTGGATAAAGCACAGTTGCAGAATTGTTGGATCTGTCTCAAATCTGAGCGTGGAGGTTTTTTCTTTTTCTTTTAAAAAAGATAGTTGTGCTGGTCCATGAGAAAACGAACAAACCCAAAGTCAGGCAATACCTCTACTAGGAACAACCATATGCCACAAAAAGAGTGTGCCAGGCTTTCGAGTTCTCCAGAACCCTTCATGAGGCTAGATGGTACAAAAAGCAGGCGTTATAGGGGCAAAGATCAGGCCAGATTCTGGAGTTATATTATATATGAAGTTAATTCCAGTGTTGGTGACAGATAGCCCAGTGTGGTATACATGTGTCTGGGACCCAGAAGACTGGGACAGTTGGCAGACATCGCATCCAACCAAATCCAGGAAATACGAGAACCAAGCCATTTGAAAAAGACATTAATGGATGGTACCTCTACATAATATCTGGAGTCCCCCTTGGTCAAATCTCAATCATAGGAACCCACTACCTGCTGTCTGAAGCAGTATGGCTCAAATACAAGTTTTTCTGTCTCAGTGAGAATGAGATCAAAGCCAACAAACACAAGCCCTTTTCAAATATGATCTGGTGTCGAAATAAAGGCGTACATGCAGGGGCTGGTTTCATCCCTGGTCTATGTATGTTTGTTTCAAAATCTGAAATGATATTTATCTGTGTTTTCATTTCAGACAATGAAATTAGTGCATGTAGCTTGCCCCCACCCTCAAACACACACACTGTCATGAGTTCATTTATACGGATGCACATTACTCTTACAATGGCTTTCTTCCATTATCTATCCCAGGTTAGCAAATAGTGCAAGAGATGTTGGAAGGCACTTTTACGCGGCAGTCCTTAACATCTGTTTTGGGCAAATTGGTGGAAAGCATTATTAAGATAAAATTATCAAGCATACAGGAAGGACATGCTTTGCTGAAGAAGAATTAACCTGGCTTTTGCAAAGATAAGTCCAGTCTCACTAACCGTTTAGTGTTCTTCGAGAGTTTCAAGAATCACATGGAAAGGGGTGATTGTCAGGGTGGAAACTGAGCCAATAGAGCCCCAGAGCAGTTCTGATTCTGAGGAGGAACAGCAATCTGTGGGAGAGGAGCTCGCTCATCTCTCACAAGCACAGCAGCTGGCAGAGATTCCTCCTGCCAGCATTCCTGGGATAGATGGTGACCCTGGCAGCGAGAGAGCGCTGGAAGGGGGCTTGCTGGACGCTCGGCGCCGTTGCAGGGAGTGACGACAGATGGAGGGCGCGGAAAGGAGGCGTAGCGCTTGTTTGGCGCGCAAACAACGGTCGCGTCCCAAGGACCCAAGGGAAAGAGGGAGGATCTCTCCCTAGCCCCTAAGTTCAGGGTCTTCCCGTGATTCTCCTTCAAATGGGGACCAACTGCCTTACCTGGAGCTTAGGCTACTCAGCTATCTTTCCCCAGTGCTATTCCTTGCTTTGGCGCTAGCAAAATCCTTGCTTTATTACTTTATTCTCACAGCGCTGTGGTGCGGATGTAAAATATCCTGTTTAGAAAAGATGCCAAGAGTATTCCATCTCAAAGATGGCTGACTTCTTTGGGATCAGTTTTTTGTGGCGGGGGGGGGACTTGTAGCCCTCCAGATAGTTTGGCCTACAGCTCCCATCATCCCTCACCACTGTCTATCATGGCTAGGGCTGGTGGGAGTTGTAGGCCAAAAATTTGGAGAGCCACAAGTTGCCCACTGCTGGTATAAAAGCTATCTGAGAATGCTGACATAATAACCATATTGACTTTTAGCTAATGCCATGTTCCTCTTGGTTTCAAAAGTCCAGTTAAGGGACACTAATTTGGAGATAGTCAATTCTGGCACACTTTCTCTTTGGATACCATGTGTAGTAAAGTTAAGCAGTTATTCCTATTAAGGGGATGATGAATTCAACAATTCACTTTCCCCTTTGCAGTTACCCATAAAGATTGGGGGAAAGCACAAATAAACAGAACTCATCAGGGCTGCTTGTTCACCTGTCTGCCAATACTAAATATAAAGGGGATGAATTTTCATAACTGCTATCTTCAGGCTATTAAGGGAGATGAAAGGGAAGGTTTTAGCACACCTGCCTATGGTTTGAATGTTCATTTCCTTTGCTCTTCCCTTTTGTTGATGACTGCATTTTGGGATTACACAGAAATATGATCCAAACAGATAAAACAATATGTAAAAAATAGCATATTTCCTAGCTTTATATCATATGTGCTTCACCTGTTGCTAATCACTAACAATGTACACAGAGAACAGGAGCTGCTACAGGTACTGCTTCTCTAACTACTTTCAGACAATTGGGCCATTCTAATCATAAATGATGCCATAAATTCAGGCACACCATCAATGATACTTCTTGATGGGGTTTTTTCTTTTTCTTTTTTGCTGGTGAGACCTGGGATATGCCTAAACAATGAGCCCCTTTTTCAATTTCCGAGATCAATGTGGCAACAAGAGCAAGCAGTAACGAAAAATTTCAGCTCAAGCACATTCAGTACTTGAACTTTTGTTCTGTCTGCTATTATCACTCAGAAAAGGTAAAAATAGATTTCTTTGCTTCATGGGCAAAAAATAGATTGAAAGATATGAAGCTAAATCTCTGAACAGCCTGCCTCAGACAATGACAGGCAAGGTGGAAAATACTGATGAAGAAAACAGAGTTTTGATTAAGGAGACATTTTGCTACAGATCAAAGTGAAAATGCACTTAGGAAAATGGAATAAACACAAAATCTGAGTTTTTTGCTATACCATTTGTATGTGTTTTTGTGTAGCATTTATATTTACTGTAGGAAGCTCTTTACTGATTTGTTAGCCAATTAATCACCTGCCTTATAACTGATTAACCAATCATTAACCAATTTAAATGCATGTAAGATAATTTATACAACAGAGACCTATTTCTAATTGAGATGGTAAATGGCTATCTGGGCACTATTACTTCAGACTGAAGGTGAGACCGATGCACAGCACTGAGTGCTCCTCTGAACAACAACAAAAAATCCATATAGAAAACTGCTTTGTTGGGGAAAAAGGCTCTAGCCTAGCCTTCCCCCTGACAACCTACTTTTCTATTGCAGGGAAGTTTTTTTTTTTACAATCTGACATAACAAGCATTTAATCATAGGCGCCCCCTCTGCAGCATGAATTGGCACATAATATGTGAGCATGGTTGTTTCTTTCCTTAGCTACCATTGATAATGTTCATTGACAAACATAACCTTCATTAACATCTCTGCTGGTTTTCTGTGCATTTCCAAGGGTAGTTTAAGATGCTGGTGGTGACCTTTGCAGCTCTTTACTTGGGTTCTTACAGTACTGCTATATCCATATGAGCCTGTTTGGCCTTTCAGCTCTTCAGAATCTCTTCTCCAGGTGCCGCTGCCTTTGGAGATTGCACTGGTGGTGAACATCAAGAGGGCCTTTTCGGTAGTGGTTCCTCTAATGTGGAACACTCTCCCCAGAGATGTTAGACTGTGTGTAGTTTTAGGCATGTTAGTTGCCTGTGCGTTTAATGAAGAGCAAGGTTGATTTTGGTACTGCTTTTGAGATTTTATTGTTCTCGTTATTGTTTTATGTTTGGTGTATTACTGATTTTACTGAATTTGGTAATTCTGCTGTACTGAATTATATCTTTATGTTAAAGGGTGGGATATGAATGTTTTGAATTTTAAAAAGTAAAATATCTGATCTCATTAAAAATCCAATTAAGCCAGCGGCCATCAGAACAATTTATGTTTGTTATATTTATATCCTGTCTTTCCTCCAAGGAGCCCATGGCAGCATACATGATCCTCCTCCTCTCCATTTTATTCTCATAACAACCTTGTGAGGTAGGCTAGGCTGAGAGTTCGTGACTGGCCCAAAGTCACCCAATCAGTTTCATGGCAGAGTGGGAACTAGAACCTGGGTCCCCCAAATCCTAGTCCAACACTCTAACCACTACACCATGCTTGTGGTAGCAAACTTCAAAATTTAATTGGCATTGAGTGAAGAAGTATTTCCTTTTGTGTGTCTTAAATGTAATGCCAACCAATGATGACTGTACAAGATGGAATCCAGATATTGTAAACAACATCTTCATTGACTGGAACTCCAGACTATGGAGATACTATGATTTTCAGAGGTTATTGTCTTTAAAATTAAAATAGGTATTGTTTTATTTTTCTTTGCCCATTCAGCTTATGAGCCTTTATAGCACATGTCATGGCCATGTCTTCAAACATTTATCTGCAATAACAAAAACTATAAAATTGATAACTTAAAATTAAAGCTTGAGATTTTCATAATTTGGGGAGGGGTGGGGTGGGGTGGGGTGGGGTGGGGTGTGATGGGGAACCAACTTGCAAACCACACATGGTCCCAGTATCATACAGTGAGCATCTTTATTCCAATAAAGGAAAAAAAATGCGGAAATCACCAATGGCTCCTTTAAAAAAAAATCAACACCAAGAGGTATGTAGTGGGGCTTCTTATCAAATGCTTAGTAGTTCTGCAGACACATGCCTCCAGGCAGAATGAAGCTGTTTAATGTTAGCATAGGAACTGAAGTATTACTTAGAGAGAGAAAAAGAAACGTGCATTTATAAAAAGAAAAGATTTTTAAATGTTCACCCCAAACTACTAAGGTTTGGGCCTTTCGCTTTAAAATGTTCTAGTATAATGTCAGAAGGGGCTTTGTGCTGCACAGCTGAATACTCAGGCAAGCTATGACTGACACATTCAAACGCATTAAATAATTTTTGTATTGTCACGAAGCCAAGTGATTAACCACAGTGTTGCTAGAATGCAAATTAGACCCTGGCAAAGAAGATGGCATGGTTGATGGTAGGTCACTAAACAATGGTTTCATGTGGAATTAGAATAATTCTTTTTTTGTTTTATTTTCATGAAGTGATTGATCATGTGTAATTTAGAGATCCTCTTCTTCAGAAAGCATTTTAAAGGGGTTTTTTTTGCTACGTTTCATCTTTTGTGTGTGTTTTCAGATCATTTTATTTATATTTATTTGCTATACATTTCTGCAGATGTGTTTATCTGTGTGTACATACTAATCTGCATGCTTGTTCATTGCCAAATGATTAAAAAACTTACAATAAAAATAATAATTGTGAATTCCAGTTAACCAAAGACTTTAAGAACAATTTGGTAAAGCGCTATTTAACAGAAATCAATTTCATTAATTCCAAATCCTCTTTAGCCCCATTATACAGTAGTATGAAAATTACTAACTGTGAAATACAAAAAAGGTTATTCTGTAATTGAGAACTTTTTTGTTTTTAGTTAAATTTTGAAATCAATAAAATTCAAATTAAAAGAGCAGTTTTCTAACTCTCACCCCATTGGCTCAATATACAGGCATAATTACTGTGAAACAGCCATGTTAGTTCTACATTTTCCAGTCAGAAGAAGTGAAATTTTGTTCATGCTGACTTCTAAATAAGCTATCATGATTCTTGTTTTATACAGAGCATTCTGCAGTCAAGCAACCCTGTAAAACTATATAGTGATAGGATATAGCCATGCCAGAGAAAAATGGAATGGAAAAGGGATATATCCCTTGCCAAAACTGGGAAGGAGTGATTTAGAATTAAGGAAGTTCCATGCACAATGACAATATAACTCTGAATGTTAGTTCCTGGAGTCAAAAAAATAAACTTGCATTGTCATCATGCTCTGCTCTCGTGAACTTCAAGAAGCCTTTGGCTGGCTAGTGTACACATGTGTGTTTATTTGTGTGTCTATCTGGTTTGCTTAACGTTAGTTTATATGATTGGGAAATTCATCTCTTCACTGGGATATGTGAAACTGCCCTGATTCTATCCTTTGGTAGGAGGAATGTATTCTCTCTTCAGTAATCATCCAAAACACCACCAGTGTGATGTAGTGGCAGATGGTGGAGGCTGGTGGCTCCGATGTCAGTGGGGAGGTGAATCTGCTCTGGGTTTCATTCAGAACCCATCAGAACTCTAAGGGAGCTATCCAAGGTGACTGGTTCTGACTGAAACCCGGAGTGGATTCAGCACCCCACTGACATTGGAACCACCAGCCTCCACTGGTGGTGGATATCATGCCGGACCCTGATGTAGGCCGAAATGACTCTTCAGACAAAGAGCCTGACAGAGCATATAGATACTGTGAAGACCCCCTGACTTTAGCAAGATCCCAGGCAACTTTGACATCAGAGGAGAAAATTAAGTGGGCCCTGTGGAGTGTGAGCACCCCTCAGATGGTGCCCCTGAAGGCTATTCCTCATCCATGGTATCAGAGGAGGAGGCTGAGCATCCACCCAGCCCTCAAGTATGCTGGTTCCAAAAGGTGGAGGCCCAGGTTGCCATGTGGCAGTGAAGTGTGCACCTCAAGATCGGTAGCGGCTGGGTTCCTCAGGAGTAAAAGCCTACTCAAGAGTAAAGGCTTCCTCATGAGTAAGGTCTTTCTCATGAGTAATGCTCTGTTCAAAGTGCTGATGAACTGCAGCTGAGCCTTGAGTGGGGCTCTGGAAGCTCTGTCTATATACTGTTACTGTCTTAAATTGTACTGTTATAAATTGCCCAGAGTGTCCGGGTGATGGCCAGATGGGTGATTAAGGAATTTAATAAATAAAAATAAATAAGCAAAGGCAACCGTGGGGACCTTCAACAGCACCTATGAAGCTCTCTACTCCCTGCCCCCTTCAATTTTTAAAAAAATAATTAGCCCACTTTTGACTAGCCAGGCCCCCATGGCAGCCATTATGTGGCTAGCCACATCCTCTGTTGGAGCCATTTTGTGGTGGTGCCCACAGCAGGTTATCAAACTCCCAGCTCTACTCATGGGTCCAAAAATGTTGGGGGCTCCTGATATCAACTTTCAGTTGGAACTTGCTAGCTTCTTGAACAATGTCTTTCTACCAGTTCCAGTGCCTTAAATCCTTGCTTCTTGACTGATCCTCTGTGTTGCTGACCCTTGGAGCCCTGATAGATGCTGCGCTTTGGACTGCATTTGTGCTGGAATGTTTACCTCAGTTTTGATCTTGGCTATGCCTCAGACTCTGCTCTTGAACTTCACCTTTCTTTGTAATCCTGTACTCTTGACCTTTGCCTGTCTACTGACTTCTCCTGCTTTGAACTGCCCTCTTGCTGGACTGATAAAACTGTGCTTGATCTTTCACCTGTCTGCTGTCTTGCTATTGGATTTGCCCTATAGGTGGCTCTAGGCTGAGCCTGACCCAGCCATAGCAGGACAGAAAGAGTGGTAGACGAGGACTGCGGAGATGTTTCGGATTTGGTTTCAGAACAATGACAAGGAGTCAGGTGTGAACTTAAGCAGCATCCTGTAGGCTGTTCGTAGTGTACAGAGACCTGTATAGCCCTGTATATTGTGCAGTTTACTCTGCCAAGCTAGAAGTAGATTTCTTCTTTGTGTACAGCTATGTGAAGATCAGTGCTTCTTGCTGCGCTAAACAAGAACATATAAGGCCATCTTGTACCTGATAAGAATGTTCTTTCTCTGTTGCGAAAAGCTCTCTTTCCTGCCAAAAAGCTAAGGCCCCCCTTTTTCCTCCTTGGTGAAGGGAGGGCGGTGGCGCGCATGTGTCTTGTGACAGTCTTTAACTCAGTGAGAAAAAGCCCTATAAAATTTTGGGCAGACTGGCCTGCTATGTGTTCTGACCTGAGAGGGGGAAGGCATGCCACCTCAATAAAACAGCCTTGAGACAACATCTGTTCTTTCAAGGGAACCAGAGCAGGTTCGAGCAGAGGGTTGTGTGTCAGTCATTCTTTGCTTTTCTTATCTGCATCCATTTTCCATCAATGAATTGTATTATTCTTTCACACATATTGGTACCTTTGAATCTGTTTAGTGTGGTTTCTGGCTGGATCAGGTCCCAGGTTTAAGATAGGAGACCTGGGTTCAAATCCCCACTCAGTCATGAAGCTCACTGGGTAACTTTGGGACAGTCTCTCTCTCAGCCTAGCCTACACACAATGCGAGGTGGAAAACCAGGGAGTTAACCCTGGAGGAAGGGCAGGATAGAAATATCCAAACGTAATGTAAATATACCTATATGTGTATAGTGACAATTCCAGATTACTTTTATTAATGTCTGAAAGCAGGTACATAATATTTCTTCACTTTCTGGATATACATCAACAAATGCTGATAATCAATACTCACTGTTACAGCTCTGAGGCCGGGACTAGACATTTTGGCAACAGTATGGCTGCTGAAAACTGCAGCCCTGCATCTCCTTCTCTTCCCCCTTTATTATCTAGTTATTTTTTTTAAAGTGATGTTTTTATACTGCTATTTTCCCAGCAAACAGGACCCTGCACCTCCACCCCTGCGAAGTAGGAGAGGCTGCAAGACACCCTTGGTTGCGTATTTAGGGGTATTCATTGCCACAATCCACGGGATTATTAAGTCTGAACCTGAACAATGTCTAGTCCCATCCTCTGAGTTCTAACAGCGGATGTTGATCGTCAGCATTCACTGATTCAGCCTTATGGAGCAGGACAGGCCTCTTTTACAGAGCTTCCTTTAATCTCTTTGAAACCATGGTCTAAGCAGGCTGAGAAAGACCAGTCCCGGGCTATGCAAAATAACTTTTTATTATAACATAACTATTTATTTATTTATTATAACATAATAACTATAACTAATAATTATTATAACATAATAATAAATAACATAGAGAGAGCTCTACCTCTCGTTCAAATCTTCACCAAGGTTGGCCGTAGAATCCCTGTCCAAATGTCTGGAGACGGTGAGTGGCTGGATGGGGAGGAATAAGCTGAAGCTGAACCCTGACAAGACCGAGGTACTTTTGGTGGGAGACAAGAGGAGGCTGGGGGATGTTGACCTGGTGTTGAATGGGGTACAGCTACCCTTGAAAGACCAGGTCCGCAGCCTGGGGGTCATTTTGGACTCCCAGCTGTCCATGGAGGCTCAGGTGTCAGCTGTGAGCCGGACAGCGCTGTATCAACTCCACCTGATACGGCGGCTGCGCCCCTTCCTTCCCGACCATCTGCTCCCATCGGTAGTACATGCCCTGGTCTCCTCTCGTTTAGACTACTGTAATGCGCTCTACGTGGGGTTACCCTTGAAGACGGTTCGGAAGCTGCAGCTGGTACAGAACGCGGCGGCTCGCCTGTTTAAAGGCAGCCGCCGGCGAGATCACATCACTCCAGTGCTGAAGGAGTTGCACTGGTTACCAGTTGTTTTCCGGGCCAAATTCAAGGTGTTGGTTTTGACCTTTAAAACCCAATATGGTTCCAGCCCAGCCTATCTTAAGGAGCGCCTCCAGCAGCACCAGACAGGCCGCTTAACAAGATCAGCCTCGGATGGCCTTCTCTCTGTCCCATCAGCCAGGACAGCTAGACTGGTGGGGATGAGGGAGAGGGCCTTTTCTGTGGTGGCCCCCACTCTGTGGAACTCCCTCCCTAGGGAACTTCGCCATGCCCCCTCTTTAATGAGCTTCCGTCGTGCATTAAAAACGTGGTTGTTCAGGCAGGCATTTGGGGTGGATTAGGGTATTTTAGAAAATGTTTTTATTGTAGAATTTTATTGTTTTAAACTGTTTATTGTACACTGTACATCGCCCAGAGTGGCTGGGTGACCAGCCAGATGGGCGATTAATAAATTTAATAATAAATAAATAAAAACTAAATCAATGCCAGAGCCAAAGTGAATATATTTATTTAAGAACACAGCAGAGGGAATTTCAGAAATGGTCAGTTGCTTTTAAAATAAAATGAAACAGAATTAACTAGTTGAGTCTTCTCTTATCAGAAAAACCTAAACTAGAACTCACATGACAAAACAGCTTGTAGGTGGTGGTGGTTTCCAGGAGGCAGAAAAGCAAATGGCCCTCAGTCAGCAGCCACAAAGACAAAGCAAGATTTCACAATCAAAGGCATTTTATTGGAGGGCAAGAACTTCCAGAGAGTGGCTGGAACTTCAGACTGACCAATCAGTAGCCTGAGATGACTGATTTTGTGTCCTCTAGGTGACTCCTGTATGGACCTTGTAAAGCAGGGGTTCAGAACCTCAGGCCCAGGGGCCTGGCCCCACCCCTTTCCCATGGCTGGATCATTTGGTGTTTTCCCAGCTGTTGTGCATTTCAACTATTCTAAAAGGTTGGAATGCCTCTCCTAAGGCTTAGTTACTGGCGGTTAGAGCTTCAAGCTAAATGACGCTGGCATTTTTGGTATTTTTTGTTTGGGGCCTGCCCCTTTTGCCTTTGGCCCCACCCACCACTGGAATGCGTCCCCCGAGAGCTTCTCCAAAATGGAATCTGGCCCTTAGTGAAAGCTGTTCTGACCTCTCCCTTAAAGAGATGAGTTATTGGGGGGAGTGAAGAGGAAGAGTCACTTGTAGCAGTGCAGATTTCGGTACCTACAGATGCCCGTCATGTCTGGGCAAGTCCTTTGGTCAGTGACATGTTGTAGAAGGGAGGGTGGGAGGGCTGGATTTGTTACAATTCCACTTCCTTGGTGGCTGCTTGTGGGTGTAGGGAGACTCGCACCATGATGATATCATGCTGTTTTATAAGACAACACGTTATTGGGGGAGAGAAGGAAGAGATGCAGGGCTGCAGTTTTAAGGGGCAGCCATGTATCTTCCATGGCATCCAGTTCCAGCCTGGGTTTTTGGACATCCACAAGACCTGTTTGGGATGATTAACATCCACATGTGAATGTTGCCATTCCCCAAATTTCAGCTTGGATCCCAATTTTTCTCCCATGAACAGAGCAGAGTTCGTGCTCAGACAGGGTTTTCCAGCCTCTCCCCTTCCCTCTGCAGACCCCTGAAAAATCTGTTGCTGGGAGATCCTTGGAAATGGAGGGAGAGTTGGTGGAATTTCCACCTCCCTTACATGAATGGAGGGGCAACTTTGGCTCTAAGTGTTATTCACTGTAACATCCATCATCATATTTTGAAAGAAGAAAAATCTTAATTTCCTGTGACTGGCCACACAAAGTGTAGCTTTTAATCTAACCTTCAAAACGTTAATTTAAAAGACATGAGTCTTTTAAACCACACTGAGAGCTTTTCTGTTTGCATCTCTTCCTAGATAAATATTGGAACTGATTTTAAAATAGGGCCTTATATGTATATCAGATACCATTTGAAGTAATGCTTGCATTTGTCTAATCTTTCCAGTGTCGAGCTGACAACCCATTTCCAATATCATGCATAATTAATTTGTTTTCCATATAGTAATATGATTAACAACTTCACATTTTACACGGGGTACTGAGTCATGTTCAAATAAAACAAGTTCTAATGAGAAAAATTGGATGTGGCAGCGAACCAGTGTTCCACTAAGCAATCCAGATTCATATGTGTTTGCCTATCTTTTCTGCATGTATTTTTGTTAGGGTTCCACTGTAAACAAGATAATTTCTTTCGTGTTGGGTTAGCCAGAGTAAATATATTTAATGAACAACACTTTCATTGTAAATATTACAATAAATTGAAAAGGTCTTCCTGAACAGCTAGGTACCCATATGCTGTTTTGAGACATAAGTACATTAGGCTAAATATGAAGACTGATTAATAAATGAGTGTGGCTTATTTTAGCCATCTGTATTTTAGAATCATGAGCGGCCTGTGGCCAAAACTTTGGTTAATTATTTCAACTGAATAGATCAACCAGCCCTCCTAATCTCTGTAGCACGTGGGCATGTATACCTCACCTCTCTGCCTATCTCTCTCCTGGTCTCCTTTCAGCTTTCTGCCTTTGGCCTTCCTTTCCACCCTGCTTCTCTTAGAGCTCTGCATCTGCCACGTTTGCTTTCAAAGGCCCCTGCTTCCTTTACTCCTCCGTTCCTGGGATCTTCTGCCTGCCCTGGTCTTGTCTAGGATTAGAGCAGCTCAGCCGACCACTGCCAGCGGTTCATTTGACTGCCCAGCCCCTGGAACCCGCAGGTGGGGTGCACCAATAACTGTCAGAGGCCCTTCTGACTGGCCAGCATTTGTGTCACAAGTGGGCAACTGAGCCAATCACTTCCAGAGGCTTCATCCCCACACTGAGAGCACAAAGTGCCCTGGTGCTTAGTGTTCGAGATAAGACGACTGCTTTCAGAACAAAAAAAAAACCCAGCAGAAATTATGCATATTGATTAACAATAACAACACTGCAGCAAGGACAGAAGCTAAATAGATGTTAAGAAAAGACAGTGAGCGACTCTGAGCTGGAGGCAGCGCCAGAAGAATCGGGACCAGGGAAACTCCAAGACAGATGTTACAAGTTTCTTCCACAAGTGCAGAACTTGGCTGAAGTTTACATCAGCCTTCCTCAACCTGGTGTCCTCCAGATGTGTTGGACTGCAGTTCCCTGCCAGCATTCACAGAAGCTCAACAACGTGTCTCAGGAAAGGAGTTGCAGGAAGTCACTGCAGGCGGGGCTGGTGTCAGGAGTTTGCATTGCTGGGCACCAGCTAAGGCCCACATGCCATGCAGGCCCATTGCTGATTTCTGGAGCCTCCCAGTCCTGTTGTGCCTCTTCTTTGCTGTTGACCTGTTCACACACCCTCTCTGGGGACTCATGATTAAGGCGATGGAGCAGCGGCATCCTCTCACCTTGTGCCCTCAGTCTGGGCAGTTGTGCAGGTCGGGCCCAGACGGAGAGGGCAAAGGGGTGTGCAGCGGTGGCAGTTATGAGAAGGAGGGGGATCCACTCAGAATATCTTCCCCAAGGCCCCCCCCCCCCGCCCTGAACTGACACTGACTGCAGGCTATATCTGGCACTCCACATTTTACAAAAAATTCCTACCCCCATGCTACAATACTCCTAAACCCAGAGAAATCCCACTCCTTATTGCAACATGTAAATAAGCATGGAGTCAAGCAGCCCCCCCCCCCCAGTAAGCCACCATTCTCTTTCAAATTGGGTCAGATTCCCAGCTGGCTTAGATGGCAGGAGCAATGCTTAAGTTATTGGAGCTACGCCAGGGTATACCAGCTGAAGATCTTGTACAGTATCTTTGTTTAAAATCAAAATACTTTAAAAAGCAAATAGTAATAAGATAAGGAAAATCTGGTTTAATGTTCCTGCAGTTGGAGAGAGGAATAAGTTTGCATTAAACATTATCATGAATGGAGGTTCTTTCGGCAGTGGCCGTGTGACGGTGCAGCTGTTGCCCTTTGAGGTGCCAAAACTTAATGAAGTAGGATAAACCTTGCCGAGGAGACAAACACATAAATGAGATTTATCCCAAGAAGGATTAACTTCTGTACTTACACATTTCCAAGGACAAATAGCGAGTGAAGCTTTCCACATGTCATCAGACGGCGAGCCTGTGGGAGGGTGATTGGAGTTTCACACATGCCGAGAATTTCACAAATCCTCTGAAACATGTTAGAATCAATGTTTCTTGCTGATCCAAGTATAAATCTCCAGAGCCTCCAAGTGCAAGCATGTTAACAAAATCCTCTGCTAAGGGTTCACATCAAGCGAGGAGGAACAGGGTAGCAAAGCTGTGGCAATTTGCAACACGGGAGTAGGGTTGAAATGGCAACATCTCCTACGCCAGCCTTTTCTGACCTGGTGCCCTCCAGATGTTTTTTGCTGTCAACTCCCATCAGCCCCAGCTAGCATGGTTAGGAATGGCTGGAGTTGTAGTCCAAAACATCTGGCAGGAATCAGGTTGGGGAAGGCACAGTCGCTTAACACGGCTCAACCTGTTATGGTAGCCACCAGAATCCTCATGGTGAAACTTCCACCGCTCTGTGAGCAACCATTCTTCCTCAGCCCTGCTCTGCTTTGGAATCCAGGCTCTCCTGAGATGGCTCCAGCTTTCCAGCAGCTCTGTAACAGGAAACAAGGGATTGATAGAAACAAAGGATTGATAGAAACAAGGGATTGATAGAAACAAGGGGTGCTTCCTGATGAGACTTTATTGTGTGTGGACTTTTACAGGGACTTCAGGCATTGTAGTTTTCCATTTGTGACCCTTCTGTGTTTTCCCACTGCTGCTTCTGTTTCTCACCACAAAAAATCTGCTAGAGAGGAAAAGATGGAATAGCTGCACAATGCCTTTTCACTGGTAGCACTAGGACCTCGCAGTCTGGAAGCACCCAAGAAGAGTGCTAGCAGACTGACCAACAGCTTCAGCTCCTGGCAATATGTTGCATTTTATTTTATCTAGCGCCTTTCCATACTGCCCTTCATCAGATCAGATTCGGGGGCTTTTTTTTGCCTTGCTGTGCTTTGAAAAGCAATGAGAGGGCAAAGCCAATCTTGCATCATTTGGCTTTGCCCTTTTGTGATTTTTCTGCTGTGCTGTGCAGCTCCCCTTCAAATCACAGCCCTTGCTTTGCCTTGACACTTCCTGAATTCTTATCCCTTTTGTGCCCCATCTTGTCTGCGTACTTATTCCTTACCTGTTTGCCCCTCGCCCTTATTTAGTGATGCACCTGGCTTGTGAACAATACCACCCCCATCCATAACGCTTGCATTATGTGGCATTATGACACTGTGGGCATCTCCACCCCTGCTTGTGGTCGACGTTGACATGGAGCATGGGCGAGGAGTGTGACAAGGCCACATGAAGCAGTAAGAGCTGTACCCAAATCTATCAATCCACAAATGAGAATTATATGTTCTCAATTCTAATTTCTCCTGCTTATCAAAAATTATCTTCTTGCCCTAGACTGAAATATTCATTTCAGATAATTTCCAGGTTGATTTCTTACCTTCCCATAGCTTAACATTAATTTATTTGTTAAGTTAATGGCCACAATACAGCCATAGTTGTCCACCAGACAAACCCTATATGCTTCACAGGTTTTCTCAGCCACAAACTCTTCACAGGTTTTCCCAACCACATGGGAGCCATTTTCTATGAGTAGCTTGCTGCACATAGTTGGGATAATATTTCAAGGGCACTGCTATGAATGTTATTAATGTATGACAGAAAACAGAAAAAAGCCCTTCTTAAAGTAAATGTTCACATTCCTATCAATGTAGCTGTTTCATTCAGCTGACAAATGTAGGAAATACAAAACCTAGCTCAAGTGTCACTAAAAGGACTTTTGTCCTTTGTTTCTAAAGCAACCAAAGACTACTTGGATATTTAAAGCTTTTCTACACAAGGCATTTATTGTGTGCTTGTCATTCACTACTCACGGTTGATTACAGGTTCTTTAGATGATGTTGTGACCCTCCAGTTTCGCTTCTGTGTCTAAAGAGCACTTTTGGTGAGTTTTTTTAAAGCAGGGAAAATGTATTTGTAAAAGCAAAAGAGAACACTTTTTAATTTGTGAATTTGCTC
The DNA here is from genome assembly GCF_057233095.1 of Heloderma suspectum. NCBI lineage: Eukaryota > Metazoa > Chordata > Lepidosauria > Squamata > Helodermatidae > Heloderma > Heloderma suspectum. The sequence continues at coordinate 137,180,739 of NC_139459.1, forward strand.
TATTCTGCTATACCATGGAGCCACCTAGAGGTTATGTAGCAGAGAAGCAGGAAAGGACATGCCCTTCGCATAGTGCTTGGATTGCAATTTTGCAATGAAACTGAAAGTAGATACAGTACATTAACAGCCTTGCGTAGAAAAGCCCTTAGATGGACACATTTTCATAACCTTTCCCCCACACCCCACCCTCAATGTAATTTTATTTTTAGAAATAGTAACCCTCCCCTGAGGTTAGGCCATTCTTTTGTGGTAATTAACACAGAATAACACACTTGTAAACTGTGAGCAGATTTGATTTGGAACATGCTGATAAATTTGGCACCAGAAAATGGGTCACTGATTATATTTCCAATTTGCATCTGGCTTTCATTCACTTTTTGCTAGTGTGCCAAAAACACAGGTGCTAAAACAGAGTGCTGTAGCCTTGGATTTGTGTGGTCTATCTTGCATTCATCCTCACACCATGCCTTAAAGTTAGCTTTTGCTGTTTTGATAGAGCTATTACTCTAAATTCTTTCTTTAAGATTTGTCTTTCTCTAAAAAAGGGAGAAGAAAAAAGAAAGAAATCGCCCCAACAGATTTGCACGTATGAATGGACTGAAACAAAGAATACAATCTTAACCTCAGTGAATGGTTTTCAGATTGACATCTGTACATTAAGAATATGTAAAAATACCAATTTCATGCTCTGACAGCTTATTCTGCATTGGTGGTGGTGGGATAATGCCATGGGAATGCCAAATCTCAAAGCATTACATAATGTCAGCCATTCACATGTTCTTCTGATGAGCTATCACTAAGTGTTCCTTAAGGGACATTCTTCTGAAAAAAGAGAATGAGGGAGGCAAAGAACTAACAAAACTATTCAGGGCAGACTCAAGAACGAGTATTAATGTATATTAACAACAATATTGAACCTGAAGTTTTCTTAAGATTTGTCAGGGTGGAAACTGAGCCGATAGAACCCCAGAGCAGTTCTGATTTTGAGGAGGATCAGCAATCTGTGGGAGAGGAGCCAGCTCATCCCTCACAGGCACAGCAGCTGGCAGAGATTCCTCCTGCCGGCATTCCTGAGATAGATAGTGACCCTGGCAGTGAGAGAGTGCAGGAGGGGGGCTTGCTAGACGCTCGATGCAGATGCAGGGAACGACGAGTGATGGAGGACACGGAAAGGAGGCGTAGCGCCCGTCTGGCATGCAAGCAACAGCCGCGTCCCATGGACTCATGGGAAAGAGGGAGGATCTCTCCCTAGCCCATAAGTTCAGGGTCTTCAAGTGATTCTCCTTCAAACGGGGACCAGCTGCTAGGGCGCTCCTGACAAGATTAATCCCCCCCCCCACCCAGATTGCCAGACTTCTCAAACAAGAGACTATCTGAAGGCAGGAGTAGTGTTCCCTGGGCCAACATGTAAAAACTTAAGATCACCCAGGCAACAAGCAGTTTCACCACTCTTCTGTTTTGTTTCACCCGTCAGGAATGCCCCTGTTGTCTTCTGAGCCCTCCAATAGCCAGAATCAACAGTTAGACAAAAGGGCTGCTTTCCAAAGCTTTATTTCCATTCAACCTAATGAGGCTTACAGATGCTAATTGCCTGAGACTCAGAGGAAATACGAAGGAACAGCCTACCAGGGGTTTCTAAGGGTTAGGATGTCAGTTGGTCTCTGTTTGGAGAAAAGTGGAGCAACTCTCTGAACTTAAGGAGTAGAAGGGGAAATTCTCCCCCTTTCCCATGGGGCCTCGGGGCGCAGCTGCTGATGTCAAGCCAAACAGGCTGAGCACCTCAGCTCAGCTCCCACAACCTCTCGCTTGTGCCTGCGCCTGCACCTGGTGTCTAAAAGCTCAGGTTGTCCCTCCCTTTCCATGCCAGGGTCAGTATCGCTCCCAGGAATGTGAGCGGGGGGGGGCTCCCCCTCCAGCTGCGCCTCTGAAACCTGAGAGGGTTCCTCTCCCACAGACTCTATCTCCTCCTCAAAATCAGAGTGACTTTGGGACTCTCTGGGCTCAGATCCAACCCTGACAACCACTTCCCTGCATGATTGATCCTTCCATCCCCCTCTATAAACATCCTCACCCTGCCAGCAAGTTCTGTCTGGGTGCTGTCTGAGCACCAGGGATCCTGATCCTGTGGGGAAGTGCTGAGCCCCTCCACGTTGTGACAAAATTTGAATGTGCTTCTTCAAAAATGGCAAATATACCCTGTCACATTGTAGCGATGCCATTTAACTGATTTCTACCTTGCTTTGCTTGGTTTTAAATTAAGTGGTGCCCCTTTACACTATTTTTCTGCAATCGTTTTCACTCTGGCACCTTTTAAGACCAATGATGGTGCTACCTCCTTAACAAAATGTAATTGTATTTCAATATTTAGTAAACATACAGCAGGAACCAGGACCGTAGCCAGGCCTGAGTATATGCCATAACTCCATAGAAGCACAGACCTCCCCTTCCACCCCACCTTCCAACTGCAAAATGTGATAGTGGACATAGAATTCAGATTCCCAGGAAACTCACCTTTAGTTTAAAATCCTGTTTCTAGCTCTTACCTTGTGGAGCTACACTTAAAATGTATGGACAATTCCTGCTGAAATCTCAGAAGCCAGAGGAGTTGCTGAATACATTTTCTAATGGTGGGGTTAAGTGCCCTATATAGTTTTCTAGTAGAAACATTTTAACACAAAATAGAAGCAATCCTAGGTTATGCAACATACAAGAATTAGCACAAATTTTGTCTGATTTATAGTGACTATATTCTTTTGTTAGCCCAGGGATCAGGATGGTTTATAGATGTTTCCTCAGTGGGAGCTAATTGTTAGGAAATAGTTGGAGAACTTTCTTGGGTGCTTGGAAGGGGGGAGCTATGAATCTGACACACTCAGTCCCCCTAGATAGGGATGTGTGGTTGAAGGACCAGGTGTGTGAGTGAACAAACAAAAGAAGCACTTTTGGGAAAAGAAACAGAGGCAGAGAGAGCAAGCATCAAGATTTAGCTGAAGACTGGAAGTACAGGCCAGCCCAAGGCAAAGAAAAGATGGCGCCCCTCCCATTCCATGAGCAAAAGCTCACTGAACCGGCAGTTGAACCTTTCTTCAACGCTGGCAATGAGACAACATCCACCACCACACCTGAATGCTCTCCACCAATGGGGAGATGGTGTCTTTTTGTGCTTGACACTATTAAATATGAGGCAATACAAGCAGGCAATCACACTGAACAGTCTTGCTAGTGCTTAATTTTGACTGATGAGACTTATATTTAATCTTCCTGGGCATTCCTTCCTGAGCAGCAAGTCATTAGCTACTAGTGAAATTCCTGCCATTACAAACGTTGAGGGCAGGCCTCCATATTACAAGGATTCTTGGTTGGTGTATGTGTGCGCGCACACTTTCAAGCAATGCGTCTCTGAATCGCATGCATGCACCCACATGGAAGCTGAGCCCTTTTGGAGTTTCTTTCAGTTGGAGGCCAGGCCAACCAGTGCCAGGGAGGTCAGGCAGTTTGCCTGCACCATAACACTGTAGCCAAGTGCAGGACTTTCTCAGAGGAACAAGTGGAAGCCGTTCATTTCTACAGGACAAAGGCTGCTTCCAGACTAGAGCCCTTTACTGCTGCTGAGGCATTGCTTTTCTGCGGTTAAGAAGCACTTAATATAGTGCTATATTATCTCACCTTTTCTTTTTAGTAAGTGTGCAACACAGAGATTAATCCCACTTCAGGAAGGGGAGAAACGTGCAACACAGCCGTAATGATGCAAAGATCTGTTTTCCCTGCATGTTCGTGGCCTACAATGCCATTGCAATTTGCATGAATCATTTTCTTGTTCTGTATGCCCATGTTTCTCAGCAGGAAGAGTAACAGAAAGTAGTGTGTGAAACCTTCTTTAGGCATGGCAGGAAGAGGAACACTTTGCTTTTTTTTTTTTTTAACTGTTCTCCCTTTCTTGGTTCCTGGTATTGATGTCGCCCTCCCCTCCTCCTCTAACTTTTTCACCCAGTGGAATAGAGTGGGTGTAATTAATAAGCTACAAAGCACCGTAGAGGGCGAACCGCAAAGCTCAGTTGCAGCCTGTCCTGCACGGGAAAGCACTCAGAGGAGGCACAGCCAAGAGGGATGGGCATGTAATTAATAGGGATGTACGAAAGTTCCGCCACGGATCTCGGGGAGGCTGAATGCCAGCGCATTTGGCCCCCCGAAATCGGTGGCGGAACGGCCCACCCCCCCACCACCCCCCCGGGACGGGACTTACCCGGGGCGGATCTTCCTGGCGGCTCCGGCAGCGGCTCCAGTGGCGGTTCGGCGGCTGCGGTGGCCGGTCTTCCGACCGGCTGCCGCTGCCACCATTTCCAGGTTAAAAAAAAAACAAAACGTGATAGGCTACGTAAAGATTTGCGTAGCCTATCACAGCTAGATTTTAAAAAAACACCGTGATAGGCTACGTAAATCTTTACGTAGCCTATCACGGCTGACTTAAAAAAACAAAACAAAAAAACGCGCGTATGCAAATGGCGGCGGCCATGGCCGCCGCCATTTGCGTTCCATATTTTGGCACGTCTTAGCCTACGTAAACATTGACGTAGACTAAGACGGTGAAAATAAGGGGAATGCAAATAGCGTAGACGCTACGCTATTTGCGTTCCCCTTATTTTCGCTGTCTTAGTCTACGTAAATGTTTACGTAGGCTAAGACGTGTCAAAATAAGGAACGCAAATGGTGGCGCCCATGGGCACCGCCATTTGCGTACGTGCGTTGTTTTTTTGGGTTTTTTAATCAGCTGTGATAGGCTACGTAAACATTTATGTAGCCTATCACGGCTGACTGCAGGGACGCAAACGGCGGCGGCTATGGCCACCGCCGTTTGCGTCCCTGCTAGCCAGCGGCCGGATGTCCAGCTGCTGGTGGAGCCGGCCGGTGGCTCCGCAGAATCGCTGCGGAGCACAGCTGGCTGGCCAGGATTCCGGGGGGGGGGAGGAATGGAGTGCCTCCCCCCCCATGAGGATTCCGGGGGGAGGGACGGAACGGAACGCCTCCCCTCGCACCATCAGCATAATCCCCGAAAGGTAAGTGATTTTCGTACATCCCTAGTAATTAACTGTTCAAGCAAACACAGCAGCTACACTCTGATTTGGAGAATGGTTCTGGGGAAAGTATAGATTCCAGGCCTCCAACAGGGCACCCTCTGATGGACTCTGGGGCTTTAGTCAGGAACCTCATGGCCTGGGATGAACCCTGGTGAGCTACACGGATCTGTGAATGTTGAAGTCTCAGAGCCCTCTTAATAACAGGAATAGCCACATCAACCCCTGTGATGGTAAGCAATACCTTCTAGATTGGCCAGGCCTGGTATAAAAACCGGGGGCTCCACATACTTTCCTTAGCAGGTAAACCTTTTGACAACTTCACCTGGCAACTAAGCTCAGTGACTTTTCTGGCTTCAAGCATGGCTGCCCAGCCCTGTCCTGCATCATCTTATACAAGTTGATTCCAACCCTCACACACCCTTGGTTATGTCTTTTAACAATACCTCCAAGTGCATCTGACCTCGCCTTTCCGCAACTTGCTCTCACACTCCACTGCGTACATTTCCAGAGAGACAGCCATGTTAGTCTGTTGCTGCAAAAACAAGAATGAGTCTTGTGGCACTGTCTTTCTGGTGCCCAAAGACTCTTGCTTTCACTCAGAAAAGCTGCAGTTCCACACATCTTCATCTGGACTTCCTCCAACGGGGTTCCCCTGTGGACGCAGAGTGAGGAGGAAAACCGGCTCTGGAAGAAAAGCTAGCTTTGTGGCAGCAAGGAACACACTGCTGCTCTAGAAGGATAGTGACAGCGGAATCCCATGCAGGTCTACACAGAGGTAAGTCCCACTGACTTCCACAGGGCTTACTCTCATGTAGGTTGTGCATCAGATTACAGCCTAAGGCTATTGGAGTGCACTATAAAAGTCTCAGATGTGAACTTTTTTAGGTTAGGGGTGGGGAACCGCAGGCTTGGGGGCCAAATCAAGCCCTCCAGGGGACCCCAGATGGCCACACCCCCTTTTCCAACCCACCCATCATTTGGTGGTTTCCTGGCTTTTGTGCAATTTTTTCCGCTCATTCTAAAAGGTTGACGTGCCTCTCCTAAAGCTAAAAGTGCTGGTATTTTTCCCCTGCCCCCTTTGCCTTCGGTCCCGCCCATCATTGGAATGCAACCCATGCATTGTAATGCAGCTCCAAAAGGATCTCTCCACACTGGGAGAATGGGCATCTAAATGGCCAATGCAGTTCAATGTAAGCAAGTGTAAAGTGATGCACGCTGGGGCAAAAAAAAATTCACAACTTCAAGTATAGCCTGATGGGATCTGAGCTAGCAGTGACCAACCAAAAAAGAGATCTTGGGATTGTGGCAGACAGATCAATGAAGGTGTCAACCCAGTGTGTGGCCGCTGTAAAAAAGGCAAACTCCATGTTAGGCATGATTAGGCATGAAAAGGTTTTGAGAATAAAACTGCCAGTATCATGCTGCCCTTATACAAATTTATGGTGTGACCACACTTGGAATACTGTGTACAGTTCTGGTCACCAAACCTAAAAAAAGATATTGTAGAGCTAGAAGAAAAGGGCAGCTAAAATGATCAAGGGGCTGGAGCATCTCCCTCATGAGAGAAGGTTACAACAGCTGGGATTGTTTAGCTTGGAATAAAGGAGGGTAGGGAGATAGAGGTCTACAAAATTATACATGGTGTGGAGAATGTGGATAGGGAGAGATTTTTCTCCCTCTCTCAAAATACTAGAACCTGGGGTCACCCTATAAAGCTGATTGGTGGGAGATTCAGGACAGATAAAAGGAAGTACTTCTTCACACAACGCATAATTAAACTATGGAATTTGCTACCACAGGATGTAATGATGGCCACCAATTTGGATGCCTTTAAGAGAGGGTTGGACACATTCCTGGAGGAAAAGGCTATCAATGGCTACTAGTCTTGATGGCTATGTGCTACCTCCAGTACCAGAGGCAGTGAGCCTATGTAGACCAGTTGCTGGGGAATATGGGTGGGAGGGTGCTGTTGTGCTCATGCCCTGCTTGTGGGTTCCTGGTCGACAGCTGGTTGGCCACTAAACAGAATGCTGGACTAGATGGACCCTTGGTCTGATCCAACATGGCTCTTCATAAATTCTTATACCCCCCCACCCCCAGAGCTTCTCTGAAATGGAGTTTGGTCCTCAGGCTGAAAGGGGTTCCCCACCAATACCCTAGATCCAATTTCACTTCAGCTGTAAGCTCACTAGGTGGCTTAGGTAAGCCAACATTCCCTCAGCAGCATCCATCTGCATTATGGAGATAACTAGTGTAAATCCTGTGTCACCACAGGGGCTAATAGTCTGAGAATGACTGGATAAAAATATGTTTCCCATTTCCCTTGTGTCACCCAGGCTCCTGCCCCCTATACATCGTCCATATACTAAAAAGGTGAATTTTCTCCATTATGAATATGTGAAAACATATTCAAGAAGTGAGAAGGAACAATTTGATGGACTTTCAAGAAGAGCGACAAAATTTCTGACACGCACTCATGAATAACCATGAGCTACCTACTTATGGTGGCCAGATGGACAATTGATGAGTGGCACTATAAGACATAGAACAAGACCCCAAAAGTCATCTGTTCTCTTAGAAGCATTTTATTGAGTGTGGTGGGAGGGGCAGAGAGATTCTGTTTCATCACAGGTATCTTTTGCAAAGCCAAGTTTTCTAATTATGATATCTGAAGACTAGTTATTTAAAAAAATTGAAATCCCTCCACATACAACAAGGCATTAAGACTTGATTAAGCCTGTCCAGATATTAAGGTCACTGTTGGAGGTCTTGCTCTTGCTGTCATCTTGGGATATTCAGTGAATGAGCTGCAGAAACAGGGCCTGCTCTGTAGTAATGTCATTACTCTGGCAAGGCCTTCTAAGTGAAATCTCTCAGGCTCCCTCTTTGTTGCTCTTTCATTAGAAATTGAAGACACCCTTATGTCAGCAGGCTTTTAATATGTAACATCTAGTTTTATTGTCAGTTTTAATGTGTAATATGTTAGCCTTGCTGCTGTTTGGCTTCCGTTCATTCATGACTACCCAGGGTTAAACAAACCCTGGGCAGCCATGACATGTGAGCTGGACCAATAAGGTCTTTGTTACTGCTTTAAGATGTTTTTGTTAGGTGTACTTTTATAGTTACATTGTATGCCACTCTGGGTACAAAGAATGGTATATAACAATATATCCTTCCTCTTTCTTTTTCTGTAGAAAGCATGGCATTGATGATGTCCCTGTTTTCTAGAGATCAAAGCATAGGTCCACAACTGTGTAACTCAGCACTAACATTAATGGATCAACATTATTTATTATTTCTATATTACATTATTTCTTCATTAATTTTGAAGTAGTTCAGAGTCAGTACCTCTTTACAGACCAATAGGTTCCTCGGAGGAGCCTACAGATGACAAACATCACAGAGTAGTCCAGAATTTATCTGTTTTCAGCTGAATGCCATACAGTATTGTTAGTTTTCTGCAGGGCAGCCAGGTACTCTGTGAAGGGACATGGCTTACAAAGAAATACTTCAATAAATCAGAAGCACGTAACCATCCAAGTTCAGTATCAATGCAGAAGCCCCTCCCTTCTCCCAAAGAAGCTTGGCATGAAGATCCAGCATTGGGGAAAGGGGAGTCTTTCTGTGGTGAGCCATCTGTTGCCACACAGGGAAACAGTTTTCTAAAATAAATTTACCAACACTGCAATTATTAAAAGGTACCACCATTTATCTACTTACACTAAATGTTGTTGGGGTGAGGGGAGGCTTTATTTTGCATAACTCTTACTACAAGAGGTTCTTCCATGGCTTTTCACTCCTTTATGAATGTATTTGAGCCTATATTAGGCTAGTGAAGCTTTCATGCACAGTGTGCCTCCCCAACGTTTAAAAACATAAACATTAACACAAGCCCAAACATCCCCAGAATTTATACAGAATGACAGAAGTCATGCACTGACCATTTAATTTCACAGGAAAATCCATGATGAGATTTTGGAAGCCTTTTGCTTCTGGGCTGGAGTCATTGGTATAATCCAGAAGTTAGGGATGCTTAGGGCCCATTGAAATTAATGGGAGTTGTGCACACCTAACTTCCTTTGAACAACCAAAATCAGTTATGGCGATCAGCTGCCAGTTCGCTTTCACAAAATACTGCTCATGCAAGCAGTCTCCCAACATGGGCAGTGTGACACTGGAACTGTGAATTTACACAAGGCTGCAGCTCTTCTTCTGTGTACTGGGGAAATTACAGCAGATTCCTAAAACTGATAGTCAGATTCTTCTAAAATGGGACTGATTATTCTATATCTTCTACATAAGTCTCTTCTATTGGCTCTAAAATCATGCACTGATGTCAGAATACATCATGAGATGGACTATACATTATCTTAAGGAGCTGAAGTAGCAGAGAATTCTATGGAACTGTCGGCAGGAAGGAACACATCCTGAAAATAAGGCACTTATAAAATAAAAAATAAAAAGGAGCTTTTGTAGCAGAGGTGACCCGGAATCCAAATCTAGCCCTTTGGGGTTCCCCAGATGGTTCCACCCCTATACCCCAACCATTTGGAGGTTTCCCAACTTCTGTGCAGTTTTGTCTCCGTTCTGAAAAGTTGAAATGTTCTCCTATGGCTTAGTTAGTGGCAGTAGGAGCTTTACACGAAAATATGTTTGTGTTTTTGGCTTTCCCCAACATTCTGCCCTCCATGTGCATTGGATGACACATCCCATGATTCCTGACTGGGGTTATGGAAGTCATCACCCAAAACATCTGAAGGGCACCTGGGCCATGTTTGCTCAATGGAAGGGTGACACAAACGAAGGAATACTGGATTTTTCATGGAATCGGCATGGCTCTGCTCAGGGCACCGCACCATTATAAGTCGCTGACAGAAACATACTTTTAGGTGGGGTGGGGGGATTGGAAGTGAATGTTATTAGACTGGCAGGGGCTGCTCAATCAATAAGAGAGGCTCCCTTTCTCCTGCCCCCCTGATTCGGCAATAATGCAAAGGATTGAAGCTAGCTTTAATTATTCCCAAAAAGCCTTGAACCAAACAGCAGAGATGTGCAACTTTGGAAACAGCACTTCATGGCCATTAAGGGAGTTACTATGCTTTTCATCAGATGAATACATGATGTACCCTGGGTGTACTTTGTGCTTTTGGCTTAACGGCAATCTTGGGAACAAACTTCACTGACCGCAATGGGAGTTACTTCTCAGTAGACTTCCTGGACCTATGCCCGATTCTGCACATTTTTTCCCCTTTCCCTCTAAATACCAGGCTTCTGCATTAGCAGGCAGCCCTGAATAAATGTGCTATCGCGTGACAGCGCAACCACGTGATGGTGCAATTTCAAGAACAAGCCTCATTGACTATAACAGGAGTTAGCATGAACCCCTGAACTAATGTGCTATTGCGCTATAGCCCAAATGCATGTTAATGCTACTGAGTGATAGAGTGATAGCGAGATACTGACATGGGGAGTATGTGTATTGATGGAAGAAATGCGCAATAATGTTATAATGAGATACCAGGCCAGGGGCAGAGATGCTGCTGGAGAACTGGGGCTTTTTTCAGTGTCAAGTGATAGTGATGCCTTCTAAATGCGCAGCTGAGGATTCTGCAGTAACTACCTCTAGAACTATGATCTGGCCAGGAACTTATATATGTACACCTCACCCAATGGTTCTTTTAGTAGTGTAAGCCATAGCCCCGATAGAGAAACAACCTTAAATGTCCAACATCAATATTGTTGGTGGCTGGTGAATAGGGAGTGCTTACTTCTAGTTCACAACATAGTGCTAAAGCACTGGTTCGGCTTAATCCTTTACTTTTTAAAGAAAGAACTCTGGCGGCCAGCGGGGAAATGGAAGAAATGTCAGGGAAACACAGGCAGGGAAAACACTGGGGAAACACCCCTTGACCGGGGTCACGGTGAAAGGCACACCTCTGGGCAGGGCTAACACACTGGAGTAAATGCAAAGGGTTGGTGTACACCACAACAGAAGTACAGACAAGTCAAATTGACAAGAATCAGACTATAAGCAGTCTGAGAAAATCTGGTTTTTCTGTGATAAGTTCTGGGGTGGCTGCTGAATGGCCATGATGTCATGGCCTCACGACCTCAACACTCAGCCAGTTCAGAGTAAATCACTCATGGAAACAGGCCCCTGGTTGGTGAAGGCTGATCTAGGAAGATGATAAACTTCACCTTGACATAACTCAGAATATCTATATAGGGGAAAGGAAATACATTTCAACAGGTGGTACAGGAAGCACTAGTTCTGTTGTCTTTGATATTTTCAAACCAAAAATCCAGCTGCACTATGAGACCCACTTTCAAGTTTGACCTGTATATGTCTATCCTTCTAGTCCCTCCTTCTCTATATTTTCCTTTTAAGAAAACATACACACAGACTAAATGGGGGGGGGGGAAATGGTTCCCACCAGGTAAAGACCAATAATGAAAGGCAGATATGAGTAAATGAAACGACAATGGAACCAATTACCTAGGGAGGTAGTGGGCTCTCCCACACTGGAGGCATTCAAGATGAGGCTGGACAGTTATCTGTCAGGGACGCTCTGACTTGGATTCCTGCACTGAGCAGGGGATTGGATTCGATGGTCTTGTAGGCCCCTTCCAACCCTACTATTCTATGATTCTAAGTAAGCCAAAACTGTGTCTGTTGAACTTCCCTCTGGGGATGGTGTAAAAGCTGGAATGGAACGGAACAGGCTGGAACAGCCCCTTTATATTAAAAAAGTATGCCAAAAATAGTGGCATGTGTTAGAAACACTTGTGAACAATATTTTAGGGCTAAAACCCTTGCAATATTGTATTATTATTAATCCCATAATGCCCAGAACACATCCAGAACAGAATGGAATGGCCCAGAACGGGCACTTCCAAATGAGCGAAATCAATCAAACTTGCCAGTCACACATAACTCCATGGCAGGGATGCAATAAGTCACAAACGTCCACAGAAACCATGTTCCAATATCCATTCTGGGCAATAGTCCATATTGAAGAAAAATGGCCCGGAACAGCAACTTCGAAGTGAGCCAAATCAATCAAACTCACCAGTCATACACTACTATATGGGACAGATATAATAAGCTCAAAAATTTCCACAGAAACCATGTTTCAGTAGCCATTCCGGGCCATAGTCCATATTCTGGAAAACAGGCCAGAATGGCAACTTCAGAGTGAGCCAAATCAACCAAACTCACCATTCACACCGGACTAGATGGAATTGATATAACAAGCTCTAAAACCTTCATGGAAACCATGTATGAATAGCCCTTCTGGGCAATAGTCCATAACGAGTGAGCCAAATCAACCAAACTTGCCAGTCACATGTTATTAGTCAGGACAGATATAATAAGCTCCAAAACTTCCATGGAAACCATGTTTCAAAAGCTGTTCCAGGCAACAGTCCATATTGAAGAAAAATGGCCCAGAATGGCAACTTCTGGGAGAGCCAAATCAACCAAACTCACCAGTCACACAGGACTAGTTGGACTGATATAATAAACTCTAAAACCTCCATGAAAACCATGTTTCAATAGCCGTCCCGGGCCATAGTCTGTATTCTGGAAAACAGGCCAGTATAGCAACTTCCAAGCAAGCCAATTCAACCAAACTCACCATTCACACAGGACTAGACGGGCTTGATATAAAAAGCTCAAAAACATCCACAGAAACCCCGTTCAATCTTCATTCCGGGCCGTAGTCTGTATTGTGCAAAACAGACTGGAATGGCAACTTCCGAGTGAGCCAAATCAACCAGACTCACCAGTCACACATGACTCCATGGCAGGGATGCAATAAGCCACAAAACGTCCACAGAAACCATGTTCCAATATCCGTTCTGCGCAATAGTCTGTATTGAAGAAAAATGGCCTGGAACGGCAACTTCCAAGTGAGCCAAATCAACCAAACTCGCCAGTCACATACTACTAGATGGGTCAGATATAGTAAGCTCGAAAACTTCCACAGAAACCACATTTCAATAGCCGTTCCAGGTCATAGTCCGCATTGTGCAAAACAGTGCGGAACAGCAACTTCCAAGTGAGCAAAATGAGCCATGAACGGCTGTGGGGAAATAGCCCAGAATGCCAACTTCTGATTGAGTGAAATTAATCAAATATACCACTGTTCATTTTGCTAGATGAAACTGATGCAGTTTATCATGAAACGTCTACAGAATCCAGAAGGAAGATCTACAAAGACTATTTTGAACAGAAGCCCATAGGTGTGGTATGGTTTAGTGCTTAAAATGTCAGACTAGGATGGGGGAGTCCCACTCGCTCCTGAAGCTTACAATGACCTTTGGTCTTTCACATCTCTGAGCCTAATGGACCACACAGGGTTGTTTCAAGGGCAAAACTGGGGGAGACCATTATATTTCACCGTGAGCTTCTTGAAGGTAGGTGGGATATAAATGTAGCAATTAAATAAATATGTTGCCAGAAGCATGAGGTAAAGACTGGGTTCAGACATCATGATAACCCATGATGGGTTAAAGCAACCACAATGGTGTATTTAATCCATTGTGGGTTACCATGCCGTCTGTCAAGAATTGCTTAACCCACAATGGCTTATTTCGCTGAAATAACTTGCTCTGCTAACCCACAGTCTGCATTAGGCATTATTTAATCCATTGTGGGTTATCATGTTGCCTGGTAGTTACCATAGTTTAGTTTGGTCACCTACAGAGTTGTCCGGCAAGAGTGTTTGAGAGCCCTGCTGCTCTGCTCCTTGCAGGCATCCTCTATTTGTTGCACCTGGGATTTTCCCTCCTCTGGGGTAATTGCTCAGGGTTTTGATGGTGACTAGGAGAGGCTGCGTGTCAAGCTTGGTCCCGATCCTTCACACTGCCAAGGGATTATTTGTGGCACCCCCTTTTTGGTGTACACCGGGATTTTGCTCCTTGTAGCCCCTGCTGCGATGGAATGAATGGGTATTGAGTTTCTGGGGTATCTCTTACAAGCAAATGAACAAGACACATAATATTATAATCCTACTTGGGAAAAGAAGCAACCTAGCCTAGGCTATTATGCAGTCATAATCAAATTAAATATGTCTACTATTAAACCAACCAACGTTATATTTGTCTAATTTATCACTGAAAACAATTGCAGCAGGTCACCTTAATCTCTCCCTGTGTGTGTAAGTTGGATAGTGGGAAGTTAAATTGTTTGGGAATGGGAACTGTGGCCCAGAACGGGTATTGAAATGTGGTTTCCATGGACATTATGGACCTTATTACAACAGTCCCATCTAATACTGTGTGACTGGTGAGTTTGGCTCACTCAGATGCCATTCTGGCCTATTTTGCGCAATACAGACTATGCCCTGGAACAGCTGCTGAAATGTGGCTTCTGTAGAAGTTTTGGAGCATATTACATCAGTCCCATCTAGTCCAGTGTGACTGGTTTGGTTGATTTGTCTCACTTGGAAGTTGCTGTTCTGGCCTGTTTTCTAGAATGTGGAGTATGGTCTGGAACGGATATTGAAACATGGTTTCCTTGGAGGTTTTGGTGCTTATTACAACTGTCCCATCTGGTCTGGTGTGACTGGCAAGTTTGGTTGACTTGGTTCACTCGGAAGTTGCTGTTTGGGTCCATTTTTTTCCAATACCGGCTACTGCCCCAAACTGGTATCCGAATATGGTTTCTGCGGATGTTTTGTGGTTTATTGCATCCCTGCCATGGAGTTATGTGTGACTGGTGAGTTTGGTTGATTTCACTCATTCGGGCCATTCCGTTCTGGATGTGTTCTGCTCATTCTGGGTTTAATAATAATACAATATTGCAAGGGTTTTAGCCCTAAAATATTGTTCTCAAGTGTTTCTAACACATGCCACTATTTCTGGCAAGCTTTTTTAATATGAAGGGGCCATTCAGGCTTTTACACGTCCTCTCCTTCTGTGGCAAAACTGTTGGGGTGGGAAGAAAGCCGATCTCCACGTTTGGACTTCAATTCCCAGCATTCTTGACCACTGGCCATGCTGGCAGGGGCTTCTGGGAGCCGAAGTCCAAAGTATCTGGAGATCCACTTTCTACCCACCTGTGTTTAAAGCACAGAATCCTGCAACCTAGGTTTTAAAAGATGCTGAAGCCGGTGCCTCTCCAACCCCCACGTGCCCTTGCTCATCAGGCTACCAGTGCCTGGCTTTTCCCTGTTTAGCACCACGTGGGTAGGGGCCATCCCGGCACAGCCCTTCTATTTTTCCCGTGGGGGGGGAGGGGAGGATAGAGCCGAGCCCAACGCTCCTTGGCTTGCTTTCGTAGAGGAGACCAACGGTGCCGACGCCGCCACGTGCGCGCTTTGAGTCTTCCGCCTTCCCTCGTGACCTCAAACAATGAGCGATCACAGGCACGTCTGCGCGCTTGCGCTCTCGCCATCGCGGTCTGTCGCAGCGCAGGCGCAATAGTGGTTAGTCGAGTCTCACCCCCCCCCGTCCCGCCCCTTTTCCCCTTCTCTCAGCGGGCGGAAGTGCAGCCCGACGTGAAGGGTGGGAGGAGGGGGGTCGTTGGCGGCGCTTGTTCCGGTCGCGAGGGGCTTCCTGGTCGCGGCAGGCAGCGCTAGTGAGTAACGTGGGCGAACGAGCGCACGAAATAGGTCGCCTTGTGCCCCTTATCCCCCAGCCCGCCTAGGCCAGCTGTAGAGTACCGGCTCGTCTCCCTCCCACCCCGGCTCTCATCGCACTGCCCTTCTCCTCTCGGACGGCTGTTCAGGCAGGATTTCATTCTCTTTTCTAGTTGCCACAGAAGAAAGCTGAAAAGCCAGAAAGGCAAAACAAAACACCAAAGTTTGGGCGCCTTTGATTTTTTGTGTGTGCTTTATATAGGATGGTTCTCTTTGGGGTGGGTAGGAGCACTTTGTCCATGCTCGAAGGCACTGTGCCCCTACACCGTTTTCTTTCTCTGTTTAAACGTGTTTCTTGTAAGAGGGCTAAAGTATTGATTAGAGGGACTATATAATTAAGTGTGTGTATGTATGTATGTATGTGTTGTTTGTTTATTTAAACCACTTATACTCTGCTTTTGAGCTTGAAAAGCTGCCAGAGCTGCTTACAGATCAACAGTAATAATAATAGTAGTAGTCGGTAGTAGTAAAAGACAGTAGTAGTAAAAGACAGTAGTAGTAGTAGTAAAAGACATTATCCTCTCTCAGGCTTACATCTAAACAGACATCACACCAATGGAAAAGGGGATGGGGAAAGGAAAATAGGAAAACTCAGGCACCACTTTTTAAGGTTACGAGGTTCTTGCAATGATCAGCTTTAATGCAGCTGGACATTGTTGGTCTTATCACAACCAGCTGGAATGGAAACAGTTCTAAGCTTCCCAGTCCCTCCACAGAGCTGATAGAGTAGCTCTGTTTCCTATCTCTGCCTCTGTTATTGCCTGATGGATTGGCTCCTGGATGACAATGGTGGAGTGCCAAAACCTCATAATTTTAGAGCTTTGTTCTGCTCAGAGGGAAATTTTTTTTTTTTTTACACATGCTTAGGGACAGTACTTGAGTGCCAGGATTTTTGAGTACAAAAAGTGACAAACCTATTCTTCTAATGTTAAGGTATGGAAAAACTACCCCTCAACAGCACAGACGTTGGCAAACAATCTTGTCAGTCCTGAGTAGTGCCAGGAGGGCCCTTAATAGCCTATATGAAAAGTTAAATACAGTCCAGGAGTTCTGTGACATCTTAAATACTAAATACACATTTATTGTTGCATACATTTTCTATAAGCAAAATCTTGCTTCATGAGATGCATGAACGGTGCAAATGTTGAATATGTTTCATATAGTGCCTTGTGTAAGTATTCACCCCCCTTTGATTTTTCCATATTTTGTTGTGTTATAACCTGGAATTAAAATGGATTTAATTGGCATTTTAACCATTTGATTTACATGACATACTTAATACTTTGAAGGTGCAACATATTTTTATTGTGGCACAAAAATTAAACAAAAACAAACTGGCATTTGCTGGTTGCATAATATTCACCCCCCTGAGTCAATACTTGGTAGAAGCACCCTTGCCAGCAATTAAAGCTGTGAGTCTTTTGGAGTAAGTCTCTACCAGCTTTGCGCATCTGGATCCTGCCATTTTTGCCCATTCTTGAAAAATTGCTCAAACTCTGTAAGGTTCAATGGGGACTGTTGATGAACAGCAGTCTCCAAGTCTTGCCTCAGATTCTCAATCGGCTTTGCCGGGGCCATTCTAAGACATTCAGGTTCCTGTTTTTAAACCACTCCACTGTAGCGTTGGCTGTGTGTTTAGGGTCATTGCCCTACTGGAAGGTGAACCTCTGCCCCAGGCCCAGGTCCCTTGCAGACTGAAACAGGTTTTCCTCTAGAATTGTCCTGTATTTGGCTCCATCCATCCTACCCTCAATCCTGACCACTTTCCCAGTCCCTGGTGATGAAAAGTATCCCCACAACATGATGCTGCCACCACCAAGCTTCACCATGGGGATGGTGTTCTCAGGACAATGAACACTTTGTGTTGTGCCACACATAGCGTTTTGCAGTACGGCCAAAAAGTTCAGTTTTGGTCTCAGCAGACCAGAGAACCTTTTTCCGCATGTTTGCCGTGTCTCGCACGTGCCTTCTGGCAAAATCCAAATGGGATTTGATATGGTTTTTTTTTTCTGGCAATGCCTTTCTTCTTGCCACTCTTCCATAAAGCCCAGCTTTGTGGAACATTCAGGTGATAGTTGTCCCATGGACGGTTTCTCCCATCTCAGCTGTGGATCCCTCCAGCTCTTTCAGAGTTACCATTGGCCTCTTGGTTGCTTCTCTGACTAATGCCCACCTTACCCCATCACTGAGTTTTGGTGGGTGGCCTTCTCTATGCAGAGTCACGGTTGTGCCATGTTCTTTCCATTTTGTAGTAATTGATTTACCGGTGCTCTGGGGGATGTTCATAGTTCACAGTATTTTTTTATAACCCAACCCTGATTTGTGCTTCTCCAGAACTTTATCCCGGACTTGTTTTGCTAGCTCCTTGGTCTTCATGATGCTTTTTGTTTAGATATGCTCTCCAACAAACTCTGGGGCATTCCAAGAACCTCCAGAAACCTTGGAGATCATGTGACACTTGAATTGCACACAGGTGGACTCCATTCAACTAATTATGTGACTTCTGTAGGCAGTTGGTTGCACCAGAGCTTATTTAGGGGTGTCACAGCAAAGGGGATGAATACTTCTGCAATCCAGACTTTTCAGTTTTTTATTTGTAAATCATTTTATACAATGTATAGGTCCCCCCCCCCCCCACTTCAGCATTATGGACTATTTTATGTAGATCAATGACAAGAACTCCTAATTAACCCATTTTAATTCCAGGTTGTAACACAACAAAATGTGGAAAAGTCAAAGAGGGGTGAATACTCATGCGCTGTATACCTAACACACATTATAATACTTAGCATTTGTATAGCACATATCAAGTGTTCAGAGTGCTTCATGCATAGTACCTTAGTAATCCTTATGACAGCTCTGCAAAGTAGGCCAGTATTATCCCCATATTGTAGGTAGGATGAGGGGCCTCTGAGGATGAGAGACAGTAGTTTGCTTAAGTCTACCAGAGATGAGAGTTGAGCTGTGGACTTCCTACCTCATGTTGGTATGTAATATAATATAATATAATATAATATCCAGAATCTTTCACAATCCAATTTACATGTCTCATAAAGGAGGGTGCTGCTTATGAAAACTAGTGTAATAATACATGTGTTAGTCATTCAATTGTGGTTGTTTTTGGTACAACAGAATAACTTGGACTCTTCTGGAATTTGTCCTTATTATGGGATACAGCTTTTTCTCATCTGTCAGGTAGGCAGTGATGTGGGATTTCTGGAAAATTTTGAACTAGAAGATTTTCCAGAAAAATTTCCAATGCAAATTAGGGTCATTTGCATAGGAAGTTTTTCAGTTTGTATTGGAAAACGTTCTGATGCTCTAGAGATATATAATTTAGCATGTTTATTTTACTTGCATTTAGAAAACATGCTAAGGGAACATCTTGTGGCCCCTAAGTGTTGTCTGAGGGGCCATAGAATATTGGGGATTCCCCCCTCCGAGATCCTGGACAGCGCTTTGATGTCAGATGAGTTGGAGATCTGATCCCCCTCCCTTGCAGCCGGTGTGGAAAGAACTGCACTGGCTGCCCTCCAAGGTTGGAGAATTGAGCTCAGAGAGGGGGAAGAGGGCGGGGAGGGGAGGAGACCGGAGAGGCCAGGGTATGAGCTGTCCTGAGCCTCTGCAGCCTCCTTCCATCCCTCTCTGAAGCTGTCTAGCAAAATATGCAGAGTGGGAAGACAGGGAGGTGAAGATCACCTCTGCTGCTCCTCCTGCCTTGCATTGGATGATTAGAAGCTTCTGGGTTCAGGGGCTTCCAATCAGCATGTAGTCGATAGGATTGCACCCTAATTAATCTTAGCAACCCAAAGAAATGTGCATGATATGCTGACACTACTCATCTATTTCAACAGATTACAACTCTTTTCTACTGAGGTTGTTGGGTGCACCTTCAGTTTCACTGCCACTATTTATTGGTTCCATTTCACTCTGAGACATAGGTGTCTTTCAGTGACATATATGTATTCTGACACATACTTGCTAAAGATAATCACCTGAAAAACATTAATTACAACTTTGAAACTGTCAAGCTTGCCTAATAGTTGTATTTGCAATTGGCATCCATTCATTTTTACTAATGAACTTACGAAACGGAAACTTTTCCATGGAAAAAAACAGCACAAGAAAAATGTTTTGTCTAAAATTTTCTGCCCCACATCACTGCAGGTAGGGTTGTTGCTTTTTATTCTTACAAATTATTAGGGATGTCAGAGAATTCCGGCATGGATCTCGGTGAGGCTGAATGCCAGTGCATTTGGCCCCGCGAAATCTGTGGCGGAACAAAGCCCCCCCACCCCGTGAAAGGCGCGCAAAACGGGACACCTACCTGCTGCCGTTCACGCTGCTTTGCGAATGGTGGCCGTGGCTGCCATTCACTTCTTCATTATAGCCGTGATAGGCTATGTAAATACTTACATAGCCTATCACGGCTACGCAGGGATGCCATTTGTGTCCCTGCGGAAGCCGTGATAGGCTGCGTAAGTATTTATGTAGCCTTTCACGGCAAAAAAAAAGGGAATGCAAATGGTGGCAGCTGCAGCGGCAGCCATTTGTGTTCTCTTTTTTTTTTCCGTGATAGCCCATGTAAATATTTACGTAGCCTATTACAGCAAAAGAGAGGGGCGCAAATGGCGTAGCAGCCGCCATTTGCGCCCATCTCTTTTGCCGTTATAGGCTACGTAAATATTTTTATTTACGTAAATATTTATGTAATCTACGTATCTATGTAATATCTACGTAAATATTTACGTAGCCTATGACGGCCAAAAAAAGGGAACGCAAATGGCAGCTGCCGTAGCCGCCACCATTTGCATTCGCTGTTTTTTTTTTTTTTTTGGGCCGTGGTATGCTACGTAAATATTTACGTAGCCTATCACGGCAAAATACAGGGACGCAAATGACGGCGGCTACAACAGCCGCCATTTGCGTCCCTGTGCAGGCTGCCCAGCGGCCGGATGTCCGGCAGTTCCGCGGAATCGCTGCGGAGTGGAGCCGGCCGGAGAGAATTTCGGGGGGAGGGACGGAGCGCCTCCCCCCCACCGCGAATGTCACCCTTCGAAAAGGTAAGTGACTTTCATGCATCCCTACAAATTATGATCGGTCCAGTTGTTTACCATGTCACTGGGGACACTAGGGGGAAACAGGAGGAGCATAAAAAGGATTTATTGTAATCAGAACAATAACCATGGGTATGTGGTCATTCATTTAAATGGCTGTAATTATTACACACACAGTTGGAAAACTGCACTCGTAGTTGGTATAGTTCCTAAAAATGGCTTGGAATAATAAACCATGCTTTGGCAAACAAAATTGGCTGTAACACTTCTCACTTCGGAGGCTGTGTGTGTAAGGGGGAAGTACATCTGCTATTGCCCACAACTATCCCTTTTCATTAAATATTTTTGAAACTGAAGCTTATACTATACATAGTGTTGACTTTATAAAGATGGACAAACACTGTATATAATACATTTTCTGCTTATGGATAAGGATCCCAAAATGTCAACAATCCATAACATAACATTTAAAAATGGGCATCAACCCTACCTTCAATCCCATTCTGTTCCTCTTAGGAAAGAGAAAGTTTAGGAGTGTGAATTTGAGTGATTTTGCTGCCCTTGGGGATGGGCGATCTCCATTTTGGGGGGATAGATTAACTTTTGTGCCTTTCTTTTCAGCAAATAAGGAATATAGGTATCCTGGAAAGTCCTATTAGTTTCAGCAGTGTTTAGGTTTTCTGTGCTGATAGAGAAGTCTACTTAACTCTATTTAACTTAGAAGGTTGCATACACTGGACCAGCGTGTTAGAATTTTACTCTAAGGAAGCATGTGTTCAAATCCCTGCCAAGCCAGTGGGTAGCTATGGGCAGGCTGCTCCAGCTGAGTTTTAGCTTACTTACAGTTCTGGTAGCACTTGACAGTATTCTGAATGAGATAAAGTGCTTTTCTCTGAAGCTATTTCTCTGAAATGTAAGCTATAAGCTATGTCTCTGAAATGATGATAAATGCCACCAGAACATGTTTGTCTAGTAAAAGATATTAACCTATTTCCTTTTCCAGAGGTAGGCAACCTGGTGTCCGCCAGATGTTTTGGACTATAACTCCCATCAGCCCCAGCCAGCATGGCCAGTGATCAGGGGTTATGGGGATTGTAGTTCCAAACACCTGGAAGACATTGGATTGCTTACTCCTATCCTTGTTTCTAAGAAGGTTATAAACGCCAAAGAGTTTTCAGCAGGTTGGCACCTAATGCCCTTCCCTACCACTTCCCTTGTCCTTAAGGTTACAGATGCTGAAATCTACTTTCTGCAGACAGTTGTAATAGTTTTAATAGCAGCACTGTAGCTCAGTGGTAGGGCACATGCTTTGCATACAAAAGATCCCACGTTCACTCCCCAGCATTGTCAGTTAGGGCTGGGAGAGATTCCTGTCTGAAATCCTGGAAAGCCACTGACATTCCATGTAGACAAAACTGAGCTAAACGGACCAATGTCCTGACTTGGTATAAGCCAGCTTCCTATATGCTGTATAATGAGTGATTTGTGAGTTGCAGCCAGCAGATTGCTTCCCATCTGAATTGTGAGATGATTTCCTCTAGACAGTCAGACTTGTTCACATTTTTTTCAGAGTATAAGTCTGCTACTCTGTCCTTTAAAATGTTTCTGCAAATCTTTAAATAGTATATATTCTACCACAGACAAATCCTTGTCTCCATCTAACATTGGTACACAAATGTTGGTGTGCTACATCCATATAGCATGGCAATATGGCTTGGCTTGATAGCCTTGACTCGATAACCATCCCTTCTTCATCTGCTTTGTGTGAAGGGGTGGTTATTAACTCAAGGCATTTCTTGTGAGAAATACCCCCACAGGCTAAGGCTCATATGAATGAGCCCAAAGTGTGGAAAATTAAGTCCCTCCCAGTATGCATTGTGTTCTTTTGAACTGCAAGCCTTCTGCTGTTATAGTACCAGGACCTGTTAGCTTTACTTAAGATATGGAAGTCAGCCTCTGCCTACTAGTGATGTTGCAGGTTATGAGTTTTGTGTGTAATAAAATGTGGAAAGTGCTTTCTATTTGAGAGGCATGACTGATGTTTGAAAAATGTATTTCAGATAATTTTTCATGAAGTGCCTCAGCCCCCTAGGTATTCTACGAAAAGTGAAAACATAGAACAGGCCCTGTCTGCAGGCCTACAGTCTAAAAGGCTATCATAAGGCTAAAGTTACAGCATTATCGTTTAATATTTCACAATTTTCCTGAGCTTTGTGTTAACACCGTATCATCTGTATTGTAAAAATTCCATTTTCTAAGCAAATTCTTCTGCTGTTCCCACTGAGTGCAAACATGGTGATAAAGTAAGCACTATTGTTGCTTAATACCCAGGGATCACTACTAACTGCATGTCATCTGGCTCTGTTGATTTGATTCTTTTGAATTTATCATGCTTTAGAAACAAGTGAACAAAATCAACTCTGTATTGGTTGTGGACACATATGAATGGGAGCATAACTTGCTTTCCAAGTCTTGAGATATCCATTGCTTTCTTCCCTAGACTGGCTTTCTGTAATCCTTTTTCTCCTTTGCCTTGGAGGAAGAGACAGCATTCAGACAGACGTGGTTTGCCTCTTGTCTGTGACAAGTAGCATTTACTACCTCATGTGCATATGGCTAGCAAAATGTAAAGATACCCCATCCGCATGAGTGCATGCCTAATGAGTCTGTCCTGACGCTTTAAAACTAGGACTGACAGTGACAACTATCCCCTGGTAGCTGTTCGCTAGAAACACTGTGTAGATCTGTGTGATCTGTGCACCCTTCTCTCGTTTTTAAACTTGTGGCTAGTGTGTACTTAAGATGGGGAACCTTTATCTAACTCTATCTCTCCCCAGTTCTGTGTTTCCATCAGAATCTAAGAAAGATCTAAATCAGTGTCTATGTCAGTAATGGACTGGATGAGGGTGAACGAATTGAAGCTTAATCTAGTTAAGACAGAGGCACTTCTGGTCAGTTGAAAGGCAGATCAGGGATCCAGCTTGTGTTGGATGTAGTTACACTCCCCTTGAAGACTCAGGTTGATAGCTTGGGTGTATTCCTGGATTCAACCTGAACCTGGATGCCCACGTTTCAGTGGTGGCCAGGAGTGCATTTGCATAGCTAAAGCTAGTGTGCCAACTATGCCTATAACACATTCCATGTGGAGCTGTGTTTGAAAAACATTAAGAAACTTTGGCTGGTTCAGAATGCTGCAGCCAGACTGTTGACAGAGACCAGTTTATAGGGAGCATGTGACTCCCTTGGTACAACAGCTTCACTGGCTATAGGGCTGTAGGGCAAAATTCCAAGTACTGGTTCTGACCTATAGATAGGGATGTGAGAACACATCCTAGTTTGTGTTCTCCAGGTACCCCCGAGCTTTCCCCCTGCTCTCTGGCCCTCTGGGCTGCAGTTGAGCGCCCCCTCTGTGCTTGATGAGCAGCCCGCAACTTACCCGGGCCTGTTCGTCTCTGTGCCAATCACCATTAAAAAAAAACGCAATCGGCAGCACTTGCCCATAGAGCTATACACAAAATAGCTCTGTGAACTACAGTCTATGGGCGATTCACAGCGCTTTTTGCATATAAGTCTGTGTGGGCACATAGACTTATATGCAAAAAGCGCTGTGAATTGCCCATAGACTCTAGTTCACTGAGCTATTTTGCATATAGCTCTGTGGGCAAGTGCTGCCGATGGTAATTTTTTTTTTTTAAACATGGCTATCGGCACAGAGATGAACAGGCCGGGGTAAGTTACAGGTTGCTCATTGAGCATGGAGGGGGTGCTCGACTGCAGCCCGGAGGGCCAGTGAGCAGGAGGGAGTTCGGTGGGCACAGTTTGGCGGGCGCCAGTGGTCTGTCAAATTGGTGGACCAAAACGGGCGCCCGCAAAATCCCTACCTATAAAGCCCTATACAACTTGGGACCAGGCTATTTGAAAGACCGCATTCTCCCCTATGAGCTGGCCTGGGTTTTAAGATCCTCAGGAGAGGCCCTTCTCTCTGTCCTGCCACTATTGGAGGCATGTTTGATGGGGATGTGAGAGAGGGCCTTTTCAGTGGTTGCTCCAAGGCTCTGGAATTCTGCTGGCAGCCAAAGGCATTCTTATTCAGACAGGCTTTTGGCTTTTTAGCTGACTTGTGGGCACCATTTCATTTTTTTATTAATGTGTTTTAATTGATTTGTTTTTGTTTTAATTATAATTCTCTATTTTATTAGCTCCTTGAGTACTATTTTTAGTGGAAAGGTGGAATATAAATTTAATAAAATCTTACCCAAACGTTCTTGTGAGATAAGACTCAGTGCTACATCCAACATCAAGTGAGCAGACTTCCAGTCATACAGTGGACTTCCTTTTCCTCTCCTCCCCGTTACCCCCTGCGTGCCTCCCAGATCTGCTCCCCAGCCCTCCAAAGTTTATTTGGGGTGCAATGGAGGGCTGCAGAGGCACAAGGGAATCTGTTCTGCTAGCGGTATATTCTGCTGGCTGCCACACACCACTGGACACAATCCTTTACCTTTTTCTCTGACAAGTGCAGAGGCCATGGGGTGGGGGGAGACCGAGTTGTCTCTCACTTGTGACATCAGGTTTTTTAATGTTTCTGCGTTTCTTCTTCTGCATGTGTCACTTGAGGGAGAGGCGGGATCTTATTTTATTTGCATTTAGCCTTGGGTAAGATGATAAACAGTGGGACTAGCACTGGTTGCCTCTTACTTTCTGCCAACTGGAGTGCAAGTGAGAACCTGTGAAAGGCTGCTGGGAGTCTTTGGCCTGTGAGTGTGGATTTGTGGGCCCTGCTGAGTAACATAAGTACTCCTGTGCAGCCCTTGAATGAAATCCATGCACCACAAGTGATTTCCAGGCTGTTTTCTTTTTAAGGCAGCTTCAGCTTTTGCAGCCAATGCAAACAGCTAATTGGTGTTTATTTCACACCTTTCCCTATTGCTCAGATTCAGGGCAAAAAAAGGTAAGTGAAAAGAGATCAGATTTTCTACCAAAGGCAAAGACCACACTTAGGGAGCACAACCAGTCCGCTGATTCTAACAGTTACATCCTGTGCCACCTGGAAGCACACTCTTTGGGAGGAGGGTATTTCCTCTGACCTTGTTGCAGGGCTCATTAAGATAGTTGCAGTGGTGGCAGGGACACCAAGAGGGCTGGGGAGAAGCTTTAGCATCATGTTCTCCCAGCATCTCTCCTAGATGCCCCACCACCAAGGGATGAGTTAATTGCTATAACCTTTTGTAACTTGCCTTGGAGATAATTTGTTTGAAAGTTGGGGTATAAATCTTTAAAATAAATATTTTATGAACATACTGGGTTTTGATTGACACAAGAAGGTTATAAACAACAGCTGTTTGCAAATATAACAGGAAGCTTCTAGTGCAAATGTCTTGTCTTAATGATTGACAACAGGATGTGAGGGTTTGGGGGAAACATTTATGCCAGAAAAAATTGCCTTCCCTAAGTTTATGGATGTTTAAATGTTCAAATGTTTTAAATGTTTAAAAGTTCGTATTGATTTTACATGCTGTCTGAATATCTGAAAAGTTTTCCCAATAGCCAAAAGTAGTTAAACTGATGTGTTTGATTAGAGGAAATTAAACAATGCACTTAAAATGGTTTAAATATTATATTCAAACAATTTCAAAGCTTGGCATTTTAAAAAATCTGAATACTTGTAGTAAATATTTTAAGGTATGACAGCTCCTTTACATACATTTCCCTTATTATAAAGTGAAGGCACTTTAACAGGCTACTTCTGGCATGCCTGAAGAGCTGTGTGTATAGATATATCTACTTCTGAGGGATAGTCAGATAAAAAAAGTCAATTACAGCGTTAATTTTTAGATTTGAGTATCATTTTATATATGCCAGTTGCTCAATTTTACATGTATTGTGTTCATTCTTTATGGGCACAATCCTATGGCAATTGATGTCAGCCTCTGAACTCGGAGGCTGATGCCTAGGTATGCAATTTCCTGCGTCTAGCTGGGGACGTCGGAGCGGGAGTGGGAAGGCTGCATGGCACATAGGCAGCCTCGTAAAGAGGCTTCTGTGGTCCCCTCTCCTCCCCTGGGACTTCCCCCTTTTCACCCTCTCCACACTCTGTTTGGGAGTACGGAGAAACTGCTGGGGTGGAGAAAACTGCTGGCTACAACAGGGACAGGGGCATGGTTTCTGGGAACTGAGCTCCGAGCCCAGGCTCCGAGCTCAGTTCCCAGAAACTGAAAAATCCTATGGCCCTCTAGGCAGTGTCTAGTGGCCATAGGATTGTTCTCTTAGTTACTAATTAATGTTATGAAACACTGTGTTTCTAAAAGTAGAAAACTTTCTGTGGATAAATATAGTAGTAGGAAAATTTCCATTTCTCATCATTGAAATTCAGGCGGCACAGAACTGAGCTTGTCCAAAGGATTTTTTTTTCTTTATTCTCATGCTGTAGAATGTGCTGCAAATCAGGGTCTCTGAGTCACTAATTGGTCTCCTGAGGGATACTTCTAGTTGCCCGTGGTGACCAGGTGACATTTTAATGATAGCCTTGATCCTATGGTGTTCCAATCAACAATTGGTGCACAATAATTTGGTGTTTTTGAATGTCTCATAATATTTTGTTTTGGGGGGTACATGAAAGAGGAATATTGTCTCTTAATGTCTTTCATATTTGAAGAATCTGAAGAGAAAATCTAATTTCTATTATCTACTTATGAATAAATAAGTAGAAAGTGTCCGAAATGGAGATTTAACTAGGAGTAAGTCTCATTGAACACAATGGGACATGCTTTTGAGTAAACATGCATAGGATTGTGTTGTTAAAATGGATGAACTGATGCTTTGTGCAGTTTAAGATTGCTGCGTGTGTTCTAATGCCATTTTACATATGGGATTATCTAGCATCATCCATTATTGTTTTGGGTTTTTTCTAGATACAGAACATTTCCCATGATGTTTGGTGGATACGATGATATAGAAGCATTTGAAGATGATCTATACTGCGAAGATTCTTCCAGTGAAACAAGTATTGATAGTGAGGTAGAATTTCATCTTTACAGTCAGGTCCATTATGCACAAGACCTTGAGGATGTCAATGGGCAAGAAGAAACTGAAAAAGTTGGATCTGTGAAGAATCAGAGCTCAATGAGTAAACAGGACCAGAGAAATAATTCTATTATAATTTCAGATAGTGATATTATTCACATTTCTGATAGTCCAGATGTCATCATCTTATCTGATACCCCTGATGAAGATAGCATTTACAAAAGCAAACTCCAGAAGCTAACGATACCACAGTCTCCAACTCCAGGAAGAACATACAACCTTGCTGAGCCCAACTTACCAAAATCTAGTAGAGATTCTTCATGGATTACCCTGAATTCAAAGGGACGGGCTACTGAAACTTCAAGAAAAGAGAAAAGGGCTACTGAAAAGTCAATTTCTTTTCACCGTGATGGTGTTCGCATGATCCACAAGATCTTAGTAATAGGGGACAGCTCTAGTGATGAGGATGCAGATGATGTGGCAAGTGTAGCCTCTGAAAGTGATAATGTGGAGAGCTGGATGCTGTTGGGAGGTGCCAGAGATGACAAAGATGATAATATCCTCTTAAACCTTGAGGGTTGTGGAACTTCAGCCAGTGAAGGTTAGTATATTTTTGTGGATGGTGACTTCAAATAGAACATGGAACTGTGAGGAAGATTTGGCTGTTGTAATGGAAACAAAAAGATAAGGGGCAAATAAGGCTAAGAATGTTTTTTTTTTTTTAATCAAAATGAGAAGTGGAACTATTGTTATACAATAACTGCGGTTTATGTGGTACCTGTCAGGAATGAGTCCAAGCCCCTTAAGATGTCTGAAAGCTCCAATTCTGAATCAGAGTTGGAACAGCTAGATCAGAGCCCAGGGGAGGGACCTTTCCTAGAGAGCCAAGACTCTGGGAGGGATTCCTCCAAAAGCCTTGACAAACAGATGGCCTAGGCTGAGATCCTGATCCCTCCTTCCACTGTGAGAACTCAAGTTTCTGAGGAGGAGGAGGAGGAAGAAGAGGGGCATGACTTGAGAGACGCTAGGGTTCATTGCAAAGCAAAACTGGAAAAGTTAGGGGCAGGGCTCAGATGCTCTGCCAAGATAGCCACTCTTGGAAGTCAGCGTAGGAGGGAGCCACCCTAAGAGAGGGGCATCACTGTGAAGCAAGTTTGGCTATGAGGTTCACATCCAAACTGCTGGCAACTTCACTACCCTCTGGTTCGTCTCCTTTGATTAGAGATCACAAGTTAGTTGTTTAGGGCCTAAGGCAGTCAGAGCTTCCTTGAATCTGGATTTGTAGAAAGGCAAGTCTCTAGCAAAATAAAGTCGTATTAGCCTGAAGCTTTGTCTCCTTGTAGTGTTGATTGTGAAGGGGAAGGACAATCCATTTCTAATAGTACCTTTATAAAAACATACAATATTACGTGTTGCTGAATAATGGAGGACAATTCATATAGTGATCCTATGCATGTTTATGAGGCCCGCTGTATTTCTTTACTTCAGGAAGGTATGTAATTCAATTGCAGCCAGTATGTATCTGCAATAAAACAGGACGGTGAGAGAGAATGGGAATTGACAATTAAATGAGACGATAACTTTGTTTTACCATAACGACAAACTCGTTAGGGGGACAAGCCTAGGTGAGTCTCGGGTCTCTCAGGCTTCCCCTCCCCTTCTCTTGTGTGGCCATGAGGAGGGGACTGGAAATGTTCACTTCTGTTTTTGCCTAACCACAGTTTAGCATTATGTCTGAACCCGGACAGACTGTGGTTAACTCCACTTTACTGAAACAAGGCTGCTTCTAATCTTGGTTCATGAATCTGGTTTGTTCCAATATTTAAGATTAACCACAGTTTGGGTTTGAAGGAAATTGAAGCAAAAGCTTCCAATCACCTTGTCACCATGCTGGAAGAGGAGAGGTAAGGAAGGCAGCGCCCAAACCCAAGGCTTGCTAGGCTTGTTCTTGTAACGATAAGCCATAGTTTATCATTATGTCTGAACACAGACCAGTGAGCATAGTAGGAGAAGGAAATAGCAACCCCATTAAAGGGAGTTGAGCCATGGCACAGTTATAATATACGATGTGAAGAAAAATCAGAGTATACAGTTAAACATAAATGGGTCCTAGACGGCCATCACTTGGAACAGTCTAACAGATTTAACTGTCTGGGAATCTGTTTTGCTTGCAGTGGCCTGTGGAATGGCCACTGGCAGGCTACCAGACTCAAAGCCCAATGCTCAATGCAGTCAGTCCTAAAATTTGCTAGAGTGAAGGGTGGGAGTCTTGTGAAGCCAGCTTTAAGAGCTTTTGCCACCAAAGTTATCCCTCAGATGATATACAGGGCAGAAATTTGGGGCATTCTGGAGCCAGTTCTGCTTGAATCAGTACAGAATAGATTTCTTCACCCGCTACTGGGCCTTTTGCCAGGGGCATATTTGCAGGAAGTGCCTATACATTTGCAGCAGCCAACAGGTAGAGGACACCATACATTATATGTGATATTGTAAATTGTATGATGGACCCAGGCAAAAATATTTGCAGAATCTTGTAGCTAAGATCTCTACATTCAGTGATATGGATAAGATTAAATGTCTGCTGTCCAGCCCAGAGAGGTTTATAATGTCTAATACGGCTAAATTTGCAGTGAAGGCTGCCAAGTTTAAACAAACTTATCTGGCCTACCTCAAGTCTTATGATTTGTAGGTTTTATTCTCGGTACATGATAGGCTCTATTTTATGTGTGTTTTATTCTCAGAAGTATATATGCTTGGCTATGACCTGTATTTGGTTGCCTTACTACTAATAAAGTGAAAGTTACAATATATATCAACTTGTGGTGTACAAAGGCCTTTTCACATACTACTTGATGGCAAACGTGAGGTTGACCTGGCATGTTCACATGGAAAGAAAACGCATTTAATCCTGGCTGCCTGGCATAAGTTCCCGTAAGATTTTCAAAAAAGGGCATTTATTGCCTGAAAATATTGCAGTTTCATAAATACATGTGAAAATGTATTTACTGCTGGGTATCCATGTTTGTAAACAGTGTATGAAGCTGTCCTAATTCTTCTATCAAGTTTACATGCTACATCATTAGCATGTAAACTTGGGTAGTTTTAAACTAAGTTTCCAAGGCAAGGCAGAAGATATGAGGTAGGTACAGAAACAAAATTTCAGCCTAAACACCTAATAGAGAAGTATTCATCCACTGCACATGTTTAGCACTGTATGCCAAGTGGAGTCTTGCAGTGATCTTTTTGTTGCCATGGTATGTTGTCTCAATGGTTGAAAAAATATTTTATGTCCTCCTTTGCTTGTGTGTTATTACACTTTCATTAATGTTCTTGTCAGTCACCAAGAATAAACATTGCTTCCGGAGGTGTAGTTGTAGCACATTAAGGCAGCAATTAGGGTTTCATAGGTTGCAGGATCTCACAACCTATGAGATCCTACAACCCAACATTATTCTAAATCCCTGGTTTGGCTTCAAAAAAATGCCTAGGAATATAACATGAGAATGGAATGTTGCATGCTATATGCTATGTGTTTAGCAAATACAATGTTGCATAATTATTGGGTTGTATCCTAACTTCTGTTGTATGAGGACAACTTTCCCACCTTCACTCTGTAGCCCCCTCCGCCCCCTGAAAACTTAAGATAATGCCTATCCACATAATAAAGAAAGCTTTGACCTAACAGGAAGTAGAACCCAAATCTTTCTTCACTGAGAATTTTATGCCTTCATCATGTACACTGTAGCCCTGACAAGACAGCACACATGAATGATGGAAAGGAATTGCTGTTTCTGATCACTTACGTGTCCTATCGTGTAATATGCAAACTTTTATTTAGAGTGGCCCCTTCTTTCTTCGTCTCTCTTGCCATAGATTTTCTGGATTGTGCATCCTTGGGAATTATGACAGCTCTAGCATTATATTATCTACATTACAAATATATTAAACTGTGTTACTTTGTTGTATTAATGCTGCTTTTGTGAACTTGTAATGCAGTAGGGCTAAGTTCAGCCTTGACTGTAGGTGTGAAGGTATGTGTGGCTTTGAAATTATTAACCCTTTTAGAAATTGTTAAATGACAGTAGCTAAAGCCTAGTTTAGTACTATATTTTATCCACTTACACAAATGTATCTGCCACTGTCAGATACATTTTCTCTTGGAGCAGGTGTCCTTGACTTCAGTGGGTTGTATGACAAGCTCACTGGGGTTATTAATAGTAATAACAAAGGCCCTCTGAGATTGGGTACATATGCATGGTCTGTATGTTTTTGAGATTTTCTGAATTGTTTAAAAGTGAAACATTAATGAAGGCTTTGGGTTACTTTTTATTGTGTAAATAAAAAAGCAGTGTTTTCGTGTTGCAGGACTGAAAATTTTCCATTTCTAAAATTGTGTTTCATAAAATTAATTAGTAGTTAATGAACAACTACTATATTGGTTAATTGAGCAGTTTCAAAGTTGTATCTTTGTCTGTCTATCCGTCTCTCTCGCTCTCTCTTTCAGACACGCATACAGTCTGTTAACCTGTAAATGGCGTGCATGTGTGGTGTTTGCTTGGATCTTTAGCGGAACATAAAAGTCCCTTGCCAGGCAGTTTCCAAAGTATGTTAATGCTGTTCAGAATCTTTTTAAAGCCTTCCTTTATCACAATGTATCATTACGATAGGCTTCCTTCCTAAAGTGTGTCATTCATATGACACCTCCAGCACACATTTTAAAAGCCTGTAATGTGTAACTCCATTCATGACATGAAGAAGAGGTATCAAGGGAAAACAAGTCCATGTACCTGTTGACACTGAGTTAACTAAGTGTAACATCACATTTCAACCATCACCCCTCCTTCCCTAGTCACAACTTTGCTAACTCCTCCAGACCTCTTGATTTTTCACCTACTTTCTTAATAATCCCTGAAATGAAGTGTTAACATGTTTTAGTAGAGTGTTATTTTAAATAATTTTACCTGTATCTTTGCAATGAAGGATTCTTAAATGGAATGATGGTTTCCTTTTCTGCTTTAGTTCTTAATCTATCCAGTGATGAAGCTTAAATAATGACTGGAGTTAAAATTTAGTTACCGTTGTTTGCATAAGAGTAGAAGCAAAAGATATAATAAATACTGAAAGTGCATAATTGTTTCAGTCAAATGGTGTTTGGCCATTTTTCTCCTCATGTTCAGTGTTGAGAGTTTGTGTACTGAAACTTAAAAACAAGTATTGGAGTTTAATTGCTTTAGCAAGTTGTTCTTTCAAAATATGAGCTTTATTGTAAATTGCTAACATAAACATTTCTTAATTTTCAAAAATTAAATTTGAAGAGAGCAGGATTCAAAGTTAAACACCTGACCCCTTTCTAAAGTACTTGAAGATTGTCTTAGAAGGACAACGTACTGGCACCAACTGTTAGTATGTGTGGCTCATAACATGATAATAAATAGGGAAGTAAAGCACACAATACTGTGAATATGTTTGAGTGTCCTGTTGCGTCAGTCACCTGGGAAAATGGCTTTGTTAAGGGAAAAGATTAAGGCCCACCTACATATTTTCTGGAATTTTTCCCCTGCATCTTATCTATCACATTTTTAATAAACTGAGTATATTTTAAAATACTGTTGTATTTAAAATGAAATTAATTATACTGCATCTTAAGCCCTATGCAAACGTTTACCTGTAACACGAGTAGGGCTAAATTAGTATGCAAGCCCTGCTCTCAAATGTCCCCATTGATTTTAGTGGGATTAATCATACACATGCAAATTGAGCCCGAAGGTTTTTAATGCAGCTGGGCACATGGGGATGTCTGGAGGCGGGGCTTATGTGTTCATCTACATCCTATCTCCAGTTCAGTCCTACTTGTGTTATAGGCAAACATCTGTATAGGGCTCAATTTGCCTCCAATTTGCTTACAATCTTCCTGTCCCTCTTAGATTTCACTCTTGGTAGATATGGCCATGGCCAGGATCCAGAGAACAAGGCAACTAATTACATGCGCGCGCGCGCGCACACACACACACACACACACACACACACAGAGCTTTTCACTTGACTTGTTTTTCTTGAACAGAAGTCCCACTCCCACCCCCCCAGCACATAGTAAGCCTCTTTTGAAAGTGGGGAGGCTTTCAAAAGCTGTTTGTGATTTGGCATGCCCTTGGCTGCCCTTCAAAGAAAGAAAGTAAAAAACAAAACCTTGTCTATGCCTAAAGTAGCTCTTTGCATCTTGGCAGTTGTTCACAATCCACCACAGCACTAAGTGTGATTAATGCCATTGACATCAATGGGATTAAACATACATAACTCTGTACTGAATTATGATGACCATTTTGTTTGAAATTTATCAAATGTTGCATTTCTTTGAGAATTCGAATGGGTCTCATAAATGCCTGTATAAATTCTTTCTTTTGTTGTTTTCTGCAACAAAACTGGATGGCATTAAACATATAAATTTGAAACTTGTTCTGCGTAACTTGCTTTTGGAATTAATATGAAAGTTTTTGTTTTGTTTATTTTCCTCTTCGTCAAAAAGATTATTAGTAGCTTTTGCATTTTGGATTAATATTGCCTGAAACATGACCTTTCTAGTCATTCCTTAGATACGTTTTTAAGGGAGCAATCCTATCAGGATAGGTGGCTGCCTCCAGACTCAGAGGCGACCACCTATCCAGTGCACAGAGGGAGGAGTGCGGAGGGGATCCTTTCCTCTGGGCTCCAGCTGCCCTGCATTCGTGGCTAGATGGCTGCGATTGGTCAGAGTGTAGGGTGGGGAGGCCGGACGATGCATAGGAAGTGCTGTATCAGCACTTCTGCACTCCTTGCCCCTGCCTGCCCCTGGGAATGCCCCCTTTTGCTCTCCTCCACTGCTCATACGAGCCCGGAGCCTGGGGATGATCCATGCCACCTACGAGGCAGTGGGGGTGGGGAGGCAGTTCTCTGGGAACCAACCATCTAGCTGCTGTCTACCGGTCATAAGATTGCGCCCTAAGTGACTTTATTTAATTTTGGCAAAGTAGCTAGGATACTGTAGGCTCTCCCCCCGCCAAACATCTGCAGTTCTGCAAGTATCTTCAATTTTAATAAGGGTGTCATTCCTTCAAAATCATTCATTCATCTCAATTGCATTTCTTAATTTTACACCAGTTTGTATTAATTCGATTGCTAGTTTAATAAATATGTATCCCATAGTAGTCACTTCTACTTCTCACATGTTACCTAGGAATGTTTCTGTTTAACACTTTTTTAGTTACTACTTCTACTTTAGTAAATTCATTCTGTTGATAGTTTGCAATTTCCTTCTCCATATTTATTATTTTTAAAGTAAGGTTTTACATGTTTGAGCTATACATGTGTTTGGTTTCTTATGACTTGTTCTTGGCTTTAAAAGGTTGGTTGGTCTGTATAGAAAAAAATGGCTATATTCAGACATCATGATAAACCATGGTTTATCACAATGGAAGTTAGCCTTGGGCTCATACGGTCCCCTCTCCTCCTGCTGTTTGGCTGCAAGGAAGAGACTAGAAACTGCAGTTTTACTAACTGCAGTTTAGCATTGCACTGAAACTCTAAACTGTGGTTCATCTTAACTATGGTTTGCTTGAACCAAGTGAGTTTCATAAACCATGGTTTGAAGTTGACTTGTTTCAAGCAAACCAGAGTTAAGATGAACCACAGTAATTTTTTTATTTTATTTATTTAAAGCATTTTTAGTTGCTCTTTAGGGTTACACCCTCCCAAAGTGACATACAGTCAAGAGGAAAGGCAAGAACCAAAAATAAAAATGGCCACATTAGCAAATGTGCAGGATTAATGGAGAAGGTGCTTTCAAATAAGTAAGCTAATTCCACTCTCAGATTAAAGGCAGCATTGAAGAGAAAGATCTTAAAACCTCACCCGAATGCCTGCACAGAAGAGGGAAGGCACATGTCAATAGAAAGGGAGTTCCACAGCTTTGGGACCACTGCTGAGACACTCCTATTTCTTCTGTGTGCCAACCTGGCTGATTGTAATAGCAGGCACTCGAGAAGGATCCCTGAAGCAGATCTTAATATATGGGCAGGATTGCAACCAGGTCCTTCAGATAACCTGGTTGCAAGCTGTTTTGAGCTTTAAAGGGTAAGACTTGGACTTTGAGTTGGGCCCAGAAGTTTATTGGCAGCCCGTACAACTGGCACATTGTATTTTTAGACATCCTGCCCCCCACTAGAAACCGGGTGGCCGCACTTTGTACCATCTGCAGTTTCAGGACCATCTTCAAAGACAGCTTTATGTAAAACGTGTTGCAGTAGTCCCATTTGAAAGTAATCAAGTGCAAGGTTAACTGAGGCCAGGTCTCAGTGCTCTAGAAAGGGCTACAGCTGGTGTATAGGCTGGAGCTTGTAAAAGGCACTCTCGTCCACAATTGTTACCAGCAGCACATCCAGCGACAAGCACCCCCAAGGTGCGTGCCTGGTCCTTCAAGGCAAGTTCAATGCTATCCAGGATGATTGAACACCACTATACACTAATAAACACTAATTAGCTGTTCCCATTTGTTGCAAGAGCTGCAGCAGCATCAAAAAAAGAACTGCCTGGAAACTGCTTGTGGTGCATGGAGTTTATTCAAGGGCTGCCCACGATTACTTATGTTATTCAGCAGGGTCCACAAATCCACTCACCAGCCAAGGACTCCTAGCAGCCTTTGACAGGTTCTCACTTGCACTCCAGTTGGCAGAACGTAAGAAGCAACCAGAGTCGGTTCCACTGTTTTATTGTCTTGTCCAAAGCTAAATGCAAATAAAATAAGACCCCACCTCTCCCTCAAATCTTTTGACACATGCAGAAGAAGAAACATAGGTTGGAGAATGTAAAAAACCCAGACATCACAAGTGAGAGAGAATTCATTCCCCCCGCCCCATACCCTCTGCGCTTGTCAGAGGGAAAGGGAAAGGGTTGTGTCCAGTGGTGCCTGTTCACCAGCAGAACATATACCACTAGCAGAACAGATTCCCCTGCCCCTCTGCAGCCCCTTATGCACCCCAAATCGACTCTGGAGGAAAACGTAGGAAAGAGAGATAGAGTTGTGTGTCATCTGCATCCTGGTGACATTAAAGCCCAGTATTCCAGATGACCTCTCCCAGCAGCTCCACGTTAAAGAACATAGGGCTAAAATAGAGCCCTGCGGCAACCCACAGGCCAGAGGCCATGGGGTGGAACAGAAATCACCCAGCACTACTTTCTGGTTTTGAATATCAAGGAAACACTATGCTACCATGCCTCCTAAGCCCAGGTGAGAGAGACAGTACAGAATGATACCATGTTTGGTTCTATTCTGAGAGGTCCAGAAGATTCAAAAGGGTTACACTCCCACAACCCATTCTTTAGCAGATGTCATTTGGTAAGGTGACCAAGGCAATTTTCATCCCTAAACCAGGTTAGAGTAATTGGTTTCCTTTGAAACTCCCTGGACTTGACATGCCCCACCCTCCCCCAGACCTCACTCAAGAATGGAAGGCATGAGACTAGATGGTAGTTGTCTGAGATCTAAGTTGAAAGGTTCCAAAGTTGGCTTCATTTATTACTGCTTTCATAGGGAGAGCAGGGACCACACCCTCCCTCCAAGAGGAATTGACTACTCCTGAAATTCAAGACTTCAACCCCACCCTGGATGCTTTTAAATAACCACGATGGGCAAGGATTTAAACAACTGGTAGTGGGTCTTGAACTTCCAAGTAGCTTGTCCACATCCTCTGGTTGAACAAGCTGAAGAATATCCATTATAACTTTGCAGTGCGCTAGCTACATTCATCTTTGACCCTGTTAATACCACGGTCCCTAACTCAATGTGAATACAAGTGATTTTACCCACAAAATGCATTGCATATCTGTCACAGTGAGCCATTGTGGACTCCAGCACCTGATCTATGTGGATGTATGTGGAGCAGGTTTTTCACCACCTGAAACCGCTCCACTGACCATCATTGTATAGATGCAATGGTGATAAAGAAGTAAGCCACCACAGAATTAGCCCAAAGATGGGCTCTTACACCAGCATGTGTTCAGTCATGCTCACAACAAGTTTTTAATCATCTGTGCTCTGATTGTTGGCCCAATCACTTAATTGTCCTGAGCTCCTTAGACTACCAAGGGAATGATATGACTGTGCGACTTGGTTGAGGATACTTGGCAATGATCATATCTAAACCCAAGGATGACCCAAAGGGCGGGCCTGTGAGAATGCTCCTGACCCCAGGAAGTGGTTGCTAAGGTGCAAATTCAATGTTACTCACAGGGCGGGGCTAACTTAACTGGCCCTCCAAGCAACTCACTTGATCTCACTGCTTCCAAAGTGGCAGACAAGGCTGGGGAGCTGAAAATATGTTAACTGTCTCCCAGCCAGTCTACTCTTTGTTGAGTTTGGACCAAACAATTAGCTTCTGAATTCTTTGTGGCTGCACGAGAGCAGGAGGGGTGTGTGCTTGATCCCAAGGCTTATTTCCATAGTGATAAATGGTTTATTGTGATGTCCAATCACAGCCAATGACAATATTATATTGCTCTGTAAATATGTTGTTAGAGGAAGTTACAAATCTCGGGTAAATAAAAATGGGATGGAGAATCTTGTCCAGCGGTGCACATTTGCACCATTGTTTTTATCAAGTGTCATCTTTTGACATATTTCTCACATATGGCTGCAGTACTAATCTCCATGCTTTGCACTTTCGGTAAACACAGCACTAGGGGCTGTCTACCATGAGACTGAATGCCACTACAATTTTTCCTGTTTTACTTTACAAGTAATAGTATGATTCCTGTAATGTTATCATTTCTTGACCGTATGTAGGGATGAACTCCTAAAATGTT
Organism: Heloderma suspectum; assembly: GCF_057233095.1. Lineage (NCBI taxonomy): Eukaryota > Metazoa > Chordata > Lepidosauria > Squamata > Helodermatidae > Heloderma > Heloderma suspectum. The sequence continues at coordinate 137,219,367 of NC_139459.1, forward strand.
TCCAGAACCCATATCCACCAGAAATCAAGATTCTTCTGAAGACAGCTTTTATTTAATATAATGGATGACTTTTTAAAAGGCATATAGATCTGGGTATTAATGTATCATTGCTAATAATGGATATTTTAAAGTAATACAGTCTGGATGTCGCTGTGTTTTGTAAACAGCATTGAATTGCAATGCATTTTGGAGCAGTTGCTCAGCAGACTGAAAACCTCATTAGAAGCTTTGGAACCTTCATAGCAGCTTTGGTTAGCATTTTAATAATAATTTTGGAAGTTGATGCCATGTTTAGATACTTTGTCAAGTTTACATGTCCTTCCCATGGTGCAGCCACTTCTGGCTGTCCTGGCAGTATTTGACCTGGTATTTCTGACATCCACCTGCTAATTTGGAAAACTGCTCATTTTGATTCCTGTCCAGTGTCAGTATTGTTCCAGAAGTGATAAGTGACTAAACCAAAAAGTGTAATGTTTGCAGAATAATGCTTTACTGTACTGAAACCTTTTCTTTGAGATTTTTATCACTGCCATTTTTAAAACTTTTCTTTTAAAAAACAGAGAAACCACAATGGTCAGAATGCATGAGACTATTTCTTTGGATTTCAATGTGCACAAGTGCTTCTTTTCCAGTTCATCATCAGAACTGGGTGTTTGAATGATAGATGAAAAATAATGAATTTGTGTGGGTAATGACTAGTTATGTAAGCAGTTGTGCGTTAGAGATTTTCATGCTGGCCACTAGTTTAGAAAATTGAGGCGTATTTTCATGGAATTTACATTAAATAAATATATGCTATGTTTTGAACCAGTTTGCTTTTTACCTAATGGCGGTGCCATCTGCTCATACCACCATTTATGGAACCTTTTAATGTTGCATTAATGAGAAATCACACTCTTCTAAAAGATAAATTGTTTTTTTAAAAGCGGGTAATCATTTTTAATAAACATCTCTTGCTAAATTGAACTTGCTGAACTACGTATATGGTATTCATTCCATATATAGTGAACTTCTAGGCAGGCACACTCAATGTTACGAAGACAAAATTTAGATTCTGTAAAGATTCATCTTATTAATGTTAACATAAGAACTTTTTTGAGTGTAACAATTAACCACTTAAAATTGCAGATGTTGGGAGCAGCGCAGAAATGGTAGTTCCGTAAGATCTAATATTTGGACATTAGTGCTTATAAAATGTACAGTCTTCCATTGAGCAGCTGTCCTTTAAACAAACCCTTCTTACCAGTAAAAACAAAAGCAGAAAACTGAAGTTTTAACATGCTGGGGAAAGAGCTTTCCAGTAAAAAGCTATCTATTTCCCTTCCTTATTTTTTTGTTTTGCCTGTGACAGTCTTCCCTTGATCTCTGAAAAATGCAGACACATGTAGTGTAGAACTGCTATTTCCTTAAATAGCAGTTTAAAATAACATTTAAATATGTTTTCCTACTACATCATCAGCATGACGATCTCCTATGTAGTCAAACACACACAAATCCTTAATAAGGATTTGTGTGTGTTTGACTACATAGGAGATCGTCATGCTGATGATGTAGTAGGAAAACATATTTAAATGTTATTTTTCTGTATCTTCTGAAAATAGTCTTTAATTGGAAAGGTTGCTTTAAAGATTCCTATCTGATCAGTAAAAAGTATTCTTTGCTTGAATAGAAATTAGGTTAAATTTATATGTATTGTGTTTACACAGAAAGCTCTGTTTAAAATTTACATCAGCCCATTTTCTTTCTTTCTTTTCTTTCTTTCTTTCTTTCTTTCTTTCTTTCTTTTCTATACCACCCAATAGCCGAAGCTCTCTGAAAACAAACTATTAAAAAAAATGATTACAGGAGTGGCTGCTAAAGCATGATTCTTCAAATAGAATTCTACCTGGTATATATGACACCTTTGCTATCACATAACTTTAAGAAAAGCTACAGTATTAGAAAAAGTAGCTAATCATTTTTGCTAGTGCTGTGTCAAAGTTCCACACTTACAGTTTATTGATTCTTCATTTGATGTTTATTAGGCTAGGGAGAATCTGATCTCTGCCACAAAACATTTTGATCCTTTCCAAAGCATTATTGTCAACATGCAAGGTAAAAAGAAATCTTATTGTCTGAAACCTAAACTCTGTTTATTTTTATTTTTTTTAAATGGGAAACACTAATTTGAAGAAGAGCTTTAAGCCGGATTGTGCCTTGTGAGATAATTGTATACTTGTCTGTACAACTTGAAGAAAACCTCTACTTTGCAGGATCACAGTGTATAAGGGCCACTCTTGAAGACAATGATATTCTACTTATGTATGAAAGCATATGGATCAATATTTAAGTAGGCAACCATTTTACTATGCATACTTGAGATACATTAGTACCTCGATAAGTGTACAATGAAACTGCATGTAAACAGCCTACCATTTAAAAGTTCTATTTTGTTTTTGTCACATTTTTCTAATGATAATCATTTGTATTTTAGGGTACATGGACTACCAGATGTCTCTTATTTTCAAGCATTACCTTTTATTGTAGGAATTGACAAATCTTTAAAATGGAATGCTCTTATTTCATATCACTTACGCTTCATAATGAAATCTTGACTTGCCAGTGCTGATATACATGTAAAGGGGGTAAGTAAATTAAGTTAGAATTTCCAGAGGGGTAAATTAAGTTAGTCATTCCACACCAAATTAAATTCAGAATTTAGGTTGGTGTCGTGTAGGTCCATACACTGCAATGCCATTGAATTGGTAAGTTTGAAATTATGTAATATGTTCTGCTTTTCGTGGAGAAGAATGAACCAAGTTTAAAGCTGGTGTTGTTGTTTTTAACTTCTCTAATTTGTGCTTTTGTTTATGGGAATGTTAACAGTATTTAAACATAGGATGAGCTTTTTGTGCATGCATTATTATCACAGTATGCACCCTGGAGCTGTAATAAGCAATGGGAATCCACCTACCCTTTGCTAGGAACAGCACATGCATATGGATATTTGATTAAAGGAAAAAAGTTAATCTTCTTTACGGTGTAATGTGGATACACTTGAATCTCTTGATTATTTTAAAAAATTAATAAAACTAATAAAGTTCATGTGGAAATCTCTGGTGATCTAGACTAAGTATACCTGCAGCCGTAGCAGTCCCTTTTATCTGTACAGATTTCTCTGCCTATTGTGGACCTTGGCTTTAACTAATTTAAATTTCCCATGGCTTTGGGTTGCAGACTAGGTTTTCTGCAAGAGTGCCCATGCTTACATGGTCATATATTCTGGGTGACTTTTTCACTTTTTTTTTTTTTTTGTCGTTTTGTTGATTGTTGAGAGCGGAATTTTTTCCACTTTTCTCATCAGTTTGATCTTTCTTCCTTATCCCCATCTATTTAAATTCCTTATAGGTTAGGAAGAAGCTTTGTGTTGTCATTTGAGATAAGAGGACTGGTGGGAAAACTATTTTTGTCTGTTTTTTCATGAAATGTTATAAGAATTAAAAGGTCTACAGATGTTCTCAACTATTCCTTTGGAAAACAAGTAGATAGTAACAGTGCAACAGACCTACTTTAGCAGTTGGCAAAAGACAATATGAGATAAGATAAAATTATATTTGTAGAAAGTCAGGGTGTTATAATTTGATGTTTTGTTTGTTGGCATCCCAGACAAATGGTGGCAAAAGGAAACTGAGATATCTGACTATGAAAAGTATAAAAATAATTCAGAACATTTTCCAAATGAAAAGAATATGTTAAAAGGTGGAATAGTGATCTCTTGAAGAACATACTAAAAATGAAGTATTAGCATATACATGTCGGTGAAATATAAAATGGAAAAAAGTAGTTAAAACCTTGGTTGGCCTACTGCTGTATTATTAGATTTACATTTGAAAAGTCCTGATGCACTTGTGATCTACTGTATTGTGGCTGCCTCCACCATAATAAATTTATGACAATATTCCCATCAGTAATAGGTTAGAAAAAATTGAGCGTGTATATATTTCAGTAGTTATTGGTGGGTAACAGCTGCTGTAAAAGTTTATGAAATAGAGACAACTAAAAGTAAATGCCACCTGCTTAACCTTGGCTATCAAATACCAACCCAAATAAAAAGGTCTTGCAGTATGCACGCTGTAATTTTCCTGTTTAATGAGTACTGCTGGTCAAGAAGAGTTCTCTGCAAGGCTAACATTTAATGTCTTGTTGCATATTACAAATATACTCTTAAAGAGTTAAATGTCTATTTTTGAAACATATTTTTAGAAGAAACATTCTTGCACCACAAGTCTAAATACACTTGGAAATAAATTCTATCATAATATCCAGGACTTAATTTCAAATGAATTAATTCCTGGTCAGGGTGCTGATACTATGATTTCTTTTCTACACAAGTATCTTATAAAATAGCTTTAAAGCACACTTTATTTCAGATAAATGCAGCAGGGTTTAGTTGTCTGGTATAAATAATCAACTTTTCCATCCCCCAATTTCTGCTGACAAAGTTATAAAGCCATAGAAGAGTACTTGACAATTTCTCTTACAGTCTTCTATTTGTTAGTTGCAACCTTTACTTGCCAATTAATCTTTGTTTGGTCCTGCCACTTTACCATTTAAACCCGTTTAAAAAAATCAAACCATTAAGAATAGATAAGATTATGCAGTCCAAACACTGTTTTTATTCTCAAAGCCACATGACTATGGAGTTTGGGCTTTAACCTAAATATACCTGAGTTTTACTTGGCTATTCCAGCTACTTCATACTGTATGAACTACTTCAACTACTTCATACTACTTCATACATACTTTTACACTGTATAAAAAATTGGTGATTTGGTATCCGTGAATTTTTTATACAGGACACTCACATAGAAATGCACATGGTATAATTATAGTATCGAAAATTAGGCAGATGAGAGAAGCAGTTCTGATAAGTGTGTGGTGAGAAAAGCTTATCTCTAGATAACTTTACTCAGTGAGTTAAAAATAATTGTTGATCCTGGCTCATATTCTCATGTGCAATTCCAAACAGTTAAAATTCTGGAAAATGATAGCATGGTGAAATATACCACACACCTTATAACATCATCTTTATTATGCTCCTCTCAACTATTTTTATGCCAATGCTAATGTAAAACTATGACAACACAATGGCTTGGATGGAAAATGGCTTCACTGCATGATGCGTACATCTGCTCCCCCAGATGTGTAGATGTGTCCTGTGGGAGACACCTTTCCTACATCCAGCCGCAGGAATACAGGCACAGTGCTCATGGACTGTAGATATCCTTTTGGACCAGCGACTGAAGTACTGGTCACCATTTGTGCATTGGGGTATTAAGTGCAAGCACCCCATCTTTCTTCCTCTCATCTGTGTGTGCAGTAGTGGGCACAACCTGTCACAATGCATAATTGTTCCATGTAAAAAGTAGCTTGTCAATAATCAGCAAGTCTTTTGCTGTAGTGCACATTCTTTAATGTACAAAAGTAGACATTTGCCTTATCTTTGATCAAAGGTATTTATAATCAGATGTGAATACATTTTCTTGTATGTACTGTGGGCCCATTAGACTTCTGAAGTAAAATCAGTTTCTTGACAGATAAATTATGCTTCTAGATAGTATACGCAATAACATAATGAAAAAAACGTGCTGTGTAATGTAGCCCTGGTGGTCATTATTTTATTTATCCAATGTCCAGTGTTAGTTTGACATGTATTTATAATTCTGTCTTAACAGAAGAAAAAAAGTTAAAAGGATTAGATAGGGTCTGCACACCCTTCCGGGGGACAATGATAGGAAATGAAGAACAACATTCAAGGCAGTTCACTGAAGCAGAGAGAAAAATCAGTTTACATTTGTAGTATGCAAGTTCTTAAAATATTCTCATGTAAAGCGGATTGCTGCCAATTTGTATAATGTTATGAGTTAAATTCTTTATGATGCAGAGCCCTTAGACACATCTCTTTCAGACTTCTGAACTGACAGAAGTTTGTGAGGTGGGGAATGGGGAACACATTACCCAGCTATGAAATATAGCCTGTAAGGACTACTATTTTTGTCACAATTGTTATATAAACCAATCTTATTTTCAGAACTAATCCATCCTATTGAAATGGTGAATGTACTGAGATATAATATTGTACGTTTCTAATTATAAAATAGGATTTTGAAGTCAAATATGTTTTCATAGCATACTTTGGATATTAAACATCTTCATTATCTTTTTAGAGGTAAAATTCTTAAAGTCCCTTTCTCCACCATTTTTTTGTGTATAGGATTCTGTTTCTATTGCACTCTAAAAAAAAAAAAAGGTTGCTGACTTTGTGATGTGATCAAATGTAACCTTAATCCTAAAATTAATCTGAAATAGCATCAGCAGGTCTGAAAATGGATTGTCATGCCAAGTTAAAACATTACATATATTGCCCCTTTAAAATATGTCCCTCGTTGTAGATATTTAATTTGGTTTGCCTGTTAAGTAGATCTTATTGTGACTTTCAAGAGGGTTTTTTTTTTGCTGCTGTAGAAGAGACTTGTTATCTCAAAGAAGTCTATCAAGTAAATTTTTATATTAAATATTTTATTGTACTGTTGCCACCAGTTCTTGAGTGTGTTTTAAATCTAGTGTTAGCTCACTACAACAACTAGAACAAAGTTTCTGTGTAGCCATTCTTTATTCTATCTTTCTCCAAAAAGACTGTCAAATGTATGGGACTAGCCCACTCTTTTTGAGTTGTTGAGCAGGGGGTGGTGGTGGGAGGAAATGATCTCAGAAGACTCAAAGGAATTCTTTAAACTTCTAGCAGGGCCAAGGGGTCAATGTCAGATTTAGTCATGCTGTTATTTTAGCCCAGTCGTCCAGAGAGATGGCTGAAAAGTGAGTCTTTTATTTCTTTTTTGTGTGATTATTAACAGGATTAAATGTAAGCCATTGTGTACTTAGTACCAATTAGTTTCTCATCTGAGAGGTTCATTATGATTTTTTCCAGTATTCATCTTGTAATATTTTTTAATGTCTGATTATGTTTGGGTGAATGGAAACAATTCTAGAGTTCTATCTTTACTGCAGTGTTTGATTCATCTTTTACTTTTAAGTTAGTAACAAAATGGCTTATGAAAAGTTTTGCCTTCAATTTTCATCTTTTGCCCTGTTCTAAGAAATGCAGAAGAAAAAATTAATTTCACCCCCCCCCCCCAACTTACCCTAATAGAAATACAAAAAGTTTTGTATCACTCTGGGACATCATTTGCTCAGTCTTTTGAAAAAATGGATTTAGTTTTACAGTTTAGAATCTACTGTTAAAAGTAAAATGTGCTGATTTCTTCAGTTCTAAAAACCTTATAATTGATATATTCCACAACTGATAGATGCATTGAAAGTGTTTGAAGATCAAATAATTGAATATAGCAGTGCACTATTTTAGTATGCAGCCAGTGTTGTGTTTTTCAGAAAATAGGGGTAAAAGAGTGTGTGTGCATGCATATGTGCACACACAAACATTTAGGTTCTACTCTGTATTGAATGTGTTTGAGAGATTATATGTGGTTGAACCACTCTTCACATACTGGTTACAAGTAATATATTTTCAAATCAAATTCTATATTGCAACCTTGAAGCCACATTTTTAGTTTCCTAGTTGAACCCTGAGGTGGAATAAATGGCTTTAAGGTTGCATCTATTTTAAACTGTTCCAATAGCCAAGGCATTATTTTTAAAAGTGTGCTTCACAGAAATGACTAGGCATAGTAAATTAAGACAGTGTTTTAACTTTTTTTAAATTACACTTGAATTTACTTTGTGTTCTAAATGTGGGGCATGCCAAATAATACAACAGATTTAAACCTGTCTTTGGGGATTGAAATTATTTACTAATTGCAATTATTTTTATACAGACCTTTTGGTTGGCTTATTTCATATTAAAATTACTAGGATGAACGATGTTCCTCCTGTCCTTGTTTGTTACTTACAATTTAGAGGTTAGCAAGCTTTGTTGTAAAGTTTGACTAAGTGCAATTGTAAGTCACTCAGCCCATTGAAATCAGTAGGACATTTCCCAGTAAATAATGTTTACAGTCAAGGTGGTTTTATATACTCAGACATATTTTCAGAATGAATAGTAAATGGATTGTATGTAATGTTTTAACAAATGCTTCTGTGTGTAAAATGGGAGGGAAGGTGTCTTTGAAAAACCATCCTTAGAATTGTAGTCCTCAATTTTTAACTAGCAATTTTAACTAACCTTCAGTAACAGAATGTGAACCTCTGTAGAATAACCTTTTCAGTCCTTACCTCCTCCCCTTCCTCCCAAAGGCAAGAGAGATGTGTCACAGGTGATATTGGCAAGTTCTCTTGGAAAGCAAACCAAATAGAATTATTACAAATATGCTTTCATTTCTTTTTAGAAAAATGTTTTGTGTAGACTGCAGCAATATGTAATAAACTTTCTTACTTGTGTTTGACAGATTGAGAGAGAAAAAAGCAGGAACTATTTTGTATATCCAAAATGTACCAGTTGTTAAATTGTTTTCTATCACTACATGCTTTAATGGAACTAGAGCCTCTTCAAAATAGTGTCCCTAAACTTCTAATGTGGCTGCTTCTTAAATAATTTCATATCTTAAAAGTGCCTGCTCAAAATTTTACCTGTAATTAAGATGCAGTTATAGTATGCTCATAAGCTAGTTTTCTAATGATTTAGAAAAACAGCCAAAGTATTATTTGTATTTTCTCTGTCTATCAGCGTTTGATTATAGAGGCATGGGTGTACAGAATAAATCTTAAAATAATCAAATCAGTGTCTGAAATCAGTATTTACCTCCCAGTCTTAAATATTTGAATGGGTGTATCTATCTGCCAATGTTTGCATAGAGACACGGCCTATGACATGGTACTGACACAGCAGTCAGCATATCCTATTTGAAGAATCTGTTTGGTATTGCACCATATATTACACATACTTCTCTTGAATATGGCTGTAGCAAGATATACCTCCTTTACAAAACAGTGAGTTTAGAAGAGCAACTATATCTTAGGAAGCCAATTCTAGTTTTTAGAACATCTTGGTTATACAGAGAAAGGTGAGGTTCTTCAAAATGTATGAGAATAGTAATGTACTCTGGGAAGATTCTGACATGTTGGTGTCAGATAATTTGATGACATAATGACTATGATGTCTGCATGATAACCTGTTATGCCAGTGACCTAAGTTTAGAAGCAAACCCCCTTTAAAAATCAGCAGATATTCCTCTTTCATTTGGACAGCACATTATTTTCATTATAGAGGATAAGGACAACATAATATTATAGAGTATGAGCAAACATCTTTGTAGGAAAGCCTATGGAGAAAATAATATCAGTGGGCATTTTGGTACCCAGAGCAAGAACTATGGGGTAGGTTAGAAAGTCACTGGTTTTACACAAGTAAAATCCTTGAGTTCTGCAGAACTTTCAATCAAGCAGGGAAAGAAGGAAGAAAAGTAATCTTTTGGAGTTAGTTCATGATGTTTCTTGATTGTTATATATGCAGAACATTGGTCCAAAGGTGACGTGGAATGGGACAGACTTCATCTTACTGGTGTGGCCTCTTCTATATTTAAGTATCTGCCTCCATTTATTCCCCTCATCTTGGGACTGAAATTCTTCAGAGGAGACACCAACTGAGGGAACCTCTTGAATGGACTCAGTTGCATTTGTATGTATGTTAAGTAGCGAGGCAAGAGATTTGCTACATTGGCACTGTGTGTACTCCTGTAATCTACCAAATTTGAGTATTGGTGGTACAGAACACAAAGTGCCTTAAAAACTGTTTCATGAGGGCTGACTAAAGGAAGTGTTAATATTGTAAAATGTAGCCATTTTATGAATCTGAATTAATATGAATGATACATCATATATACAGATATCCTTTGTAACAGTTTCTTTGGCATACTTGAGTATAATGATTTGGAAGGTGTGTAATTTGTAGAAATATGAATTCTTTCTATCCGATGGGGAGAGAATTTCTAAGAACTCAGTATTTGTGGTTTCGTGGTATTCTACCTGAGGTAAGGCATTCTTAATGAACATTATAGTAAGCCAGTGGCGGCACTACAGTAAATTTTATGAAAAAGTGAGAATTGCTTTGAAATTGTAGAACAGACCTCATTTTTTAACCAAGAGTTTTAGACCAGCTTGTAACTAGATCATGATGGTGTGTTTGAACTTAGTTCATCTACCTTGTTTCCTTAACGGTATAATCGTATGTATATCTATTTAGAAGTAAGCACCATTGAGTTTAATGGGATTTACTCCCAGGTAAGTATGCACAGGATTGCAACCCTATTGTATTAAAATAGAAGAATCACTGTCAAAACAATTTTGTAAGATTTTGTATGTGCGATATGAATTCGTTTCTATTTGGCTCCCTCCATACATATACAATGATGTGGAGGGCTGAACTGCATGTTATGCTGGAAAGTCTGTGATTGGTCTCCTGACTGCCCCCCCAAATGCTGCCACAGAAGCCTGCTCATTTGAATGGGAAACTGCATCGATATTTTTCCCTTCCCCCATATGCAGATTTTCTGATTCAAATCTATTTGCTGTGTGTGTGTGTGCGCGTGCGCACGCGCGCATGGGTGAATGGGGGGCAAATGCAGGCATGAAACAAGTGGTGGTATTTCCACCCTCCCCATGAAGCAAGTAGCAGCATAAGGGGGGCAATTTAAATTAGTAAAACAACGCAGGGGAATGGTTAAATATCTGCAGCTGCTACTTGGCTTCTGTTGTCAAATTTGCCCTCTGTGTGGCATTTAGTGGGGATAACAGAAAGCTGTGTGATCAGAGATCTAATTGTAGTTTGTCCCTAAGCAAATAAGTTACTTGAAGATTAAACCCAGGATCCAAAATCTAATGAAAATAGTTCCGGGAGCTCAAGTGGACAGCTCCTCGTTAAGTCATGTAACAAACTCTTGAAATTGAGGGGAATTTCAAAAGCAATTTGTGGTATCCCATAAGGGGTCACCTGTTCAAAGAAACAGCTGTTCAAAGAGTCAAAATTTTCACTAGGTGCTTGCTGGAAGCCATGAGGCTCTTTGGATACCTGAATAAGTACTTAGAACTTTCCAGAAGCAAGGGCTTATAGTTAGTAAAAACAGCACACACGGAAAAGTAAATGTTCGTGGTGCTGGGTGGGTAGAAGCATAATTATTCATAATTTGCCTCAATAATATACAATACATCACCTGTTCTATCACATTTATAATGCTTCATCTCAAGATTTGCTCAAGCAATGTCTTTCCCCATTGTGATCTTTTACATAGAAAAGCTGGGTTGAATTCTATGTGCTTGATAGAAGATCATGTATTCAGTTTAAGGATTCAGTTTAACTGATTGTAACTGTAGATTTCATTTATATTAAATCCAGATCTCATTTTAACCCAGTCTATTCTTAAAGAAAGGAAGACATCTACTGTAATTGAAATAAAAATTTAAAAATCCAATTTAAATTTTAAAATGTTTTTAAAAACATTTTTTTTTGTGTAGTACAGGCTATTATTGGAAGAGCATTGAAGTTTTTGCAGTGAATTCGTAGGATATGGAAAATGTCAGTTTTGAACATTTATTTGAAGCAAGATACTGTTGTGAGTGTGGGACGTAGCAGTTTGTCTGCTACCCTTTGCAAGCCCCTATCCTTATGTAGGGGTTATTTCAAATTACTGGTCTAAGATATTTTGGCACATGAGAAAGAAAATCCAAATCCTTCACTCTCTGGTAAAATTACAGTAATACAAGTAAATACTTAACAGTTCACTGCCTTTTAATGTTGTCCAAAATCTGTCTCCCAACACCATTGCCTCATGGCAAGGGTGGCCATGTGTGTTGTGGACTCCACACATTTGAAAAACGAATAACCAAGACACAGTATTTAGCATACAGTGAGCATATTTATGAATAATGACAATTGAACTTCAGTGGAGATGGTTTGCTTCTAGATACATTTTGTAGGGCCAAGCTTTGCAATACAACAATACAGAGTTTAATGGCAACACTATTCTACAGCTTTAACACTTACTGCATTGCTTGTAAGTCGAGTGAGTTAGATTCATGATATCCTATTTACATACAGTGATAGAGTGGCCCGTGTAACTGGGATAAGAGGAGAAGACATATTATGCACTGGCAACTTGTTAAATATCAGGAAGCAGAGAGTAGAAACAGACTATGGGGAGCTCCTCATTTGCTGCCCTTTATGTTGGAACACTTACATGGTGCTACGCCATCTGTACTGCTTCTTATCTTTCTTCAGACCCCACCTTTGCTGTGAAACCTTTGGTATAATGCTTTATTTATGCTTACTTTAAAACACTTTTATTCCACCTTTCTGTCTTGCGAAACATTCAAGTCAGCTTGCAAAAGTGAAATAAATACAAGTGGAGACTTGCAACAAAAGGTTGCAGCTTATCCTCAGCCCACAGTAGGAGTGCTCCTGTTGAGAGCTCCAGCCAGCCTGGAAGAGGAACAAGATGTAGTGATGGCCACCAATTTGGGTGTCTTTAAAAGGGGATTGGACAAATTCATGGAAATAGCTTTATCTACTAGTCCTGATAGCTATATGCTACCTCCAGTATCAGAGGCAGAATACGTCTGTACAGCAGTTGCTGGAGAACACTGTTGCACTCATGTCCTGATTGTGGGTTTCCTATGGGCAGCTGGTTGGTCACCGTGTGAACAGAAAGCCAGACTAGATGGACTCCTGATCTGATCTAGCATTGCTATTCTCATGTTGTTCTGTTCTAACCTTTATACTTCCATTCAGGATAATTTTTTTAACCTCATGGCATATATATCCTGGCCCTAATACCTCCTGCAGTGAATTATAGGTCTTGGATGTCAGTGTTAGCATTGGTTGAGCCATTTTGTGGATTTAAAACATTTTCTGTTAACTTACAAACAAATATACCCTGCGTACGTAGGTATTTCTCTGAGTATGTAGAGACAGTCATCTTGTTTTGGGGTGGTTCCATTTTGCTTTCAATCAATTGGCATGGAACCACCCATGTTCAAAATGAAGAAAGAAGTGGGACCTGTAACAAAATGTTGCAGTATGCTCATCTCGTAAGAGGAGTGCTCTTGTTCAGGGTACCAGCCCTCCACACTCTCTTCTAGGACAGTATAAGCTCTAAAGGGCTCAAGCAGGCCAATTCACTCTTCTTCCCCACTTGTTGCTCTTGTATTCTGCTGAATATGCTCAGTATTCACTGGGCTGCTGTTTTGGGGTGTATTCCTCAGTGGCCCTTTTTTTGGCTCTAATCTTATTGGCACTCAATCCCCCATTAGAGGGAATTATGATAACATCAACACTAAAATCAAGTCCAACAAAACAATAGACAGCAAAATCTGAAATATAAATGGCTTAGTCCTCATATTCATCTCCAGTTACACTTTTCTCTTTTTTCTCTCCTACCACCCCCCCAACAAAATTTAGATTGGAAGCTTCTCAGAGCAGGGGCTTGTAACTCTGAAGTGCAATATACATTGCTAATGTATAAGTAAGAGCACCAAAGGCTTCTCCAAACAGAATGAATGGGCAACAAAATGGCAGATGAGATTCAGTGTAAGTAAGTGCACACTGGTGAATACTGTGATGGAAAATCCCAACTTTGTGAATGCAGTGACTTGGTATGAACAGGCTGTAGTCATCCAGGAAACAGGTGATGGGCATTTTGCTAGCGATAATGACATTGTACTATCGGAAACTGGGTTCCGAAATATGCAGAAGAGGAGAATCCAACGAAAGCTATGTTCACACAAGCACAGTTGTGCGATCAGTTGCATATTACACTTGCACATTTGGATGCATGTTATGCTTGCACAAGTGTAACGCACAACTGCTTGCTCAGTGTAAAGATTTGGTGGAGCTCTGCTAGCACTGTTTGAGTTTGCGGAATGACACTGTTGAATACTGCTAATTGGGATTGTAGTGGAATGCTTGTTGATAATCTCAGTTCAGTGCATTGTGGAAGTAAATGGCAAATTTAATGTTAGGAAATAATTAGGAAAGGTGTTGAAAACTAAGTCATAATCTATTATATAAATCAGTCTTCCCAAATGCAGGTCCAGCCAGGTTTTTGGCCTACAACTCTCAAAATTGCAGCACATTGACCTGGGGTTGATGGGCATTGCAGTCCAACATCATCTGGAGAGACCCACACCAATATAAATCTTCCATGTAGCCATATTTAAGAAAACTGGGTTGATTGCCCATCTTGAAAATGATACCCTTGGCCTGGAAAAAGCTCAGAAAAAAGCATCTATTTGAAGCACCTTCCCAACAAGGAATGGCCAAAGCATTTGGGTAGTTTAATTAGCTGCCTCGAGTGCCTTTTTTGATGGACAGGTGGGATATACATTTATTAATTTATTAAAAATAAGACAGCTAACAGTGCAATCCTAACCCCATTGGACAACTGTCCAGTGGGTCTAAGGATGGGGTGGCTGTGCTTCTCCACTAGTGGAGGGGGGCATATTTGTCCCAGTAGGCCGTGCTATGTCTGCAGAAAGCTCTGTGGACATAGATCTACTGCTGGTGGTAGGCCCCAAACATGTCATAGGTGGCGTTGGATCCCCTCTTTTCCCCTAAGAGGCTCCCAGATGTGGCCCCAGCTAATTTCCCCCATTGGTTAAAGCTGCCCCTACCTCCCGCCCTGGTCAGCAAAAATGTTCATGGTGAAATTACGGCCAGCATTCCTTGCTGCTCCAAAGACCCTCAAGGATATATAAGTAAAGTCATGTAAAGTTAGGAGTATGACATGTTATAGGAGTTGCATATAATCCCCTGTAAGGCTGTATCTAAACAGGGCAAACTGGTCCATTTCTAAATGGTAAGGAGTAACAATGTATTGTTCTTATTCACCTGTCAATATGGAATGGATTGAACAAGCCCAGACCTTCCCTGACTTGGACTATACTGGAAGCCAGGAAATCATAATTCACTTGATTTCTATGTTAAGGTGTGAGTGATATTTCTTATATAGCCAAAACAGCACCACTTTGTGCATTTTTTGTCACTTGATCCTGGCTGGGAGCATACTAAAACTATGTCTGCATTCTGAATTCATTTCTTTGCCCCTTCCCTAAGTTTGGAACTCTCAGGTTTACTTCAGCTGGAACTGCTCAGAATTCACACATGCTCATTTCAGGGAGCATAAGACAGAACCTTGGCGGCAGGGGCATTGCTAGGGTCTTAAAAGATCCGGGGCACAGGCCTATAACACAAATTTGCATATATACACACACACACACACACACACACACACACGAGTCTTAAGTGCACGTCTAATGTGTGTGTGTGTGTGTGTGTGTGTGTATGCAGTGTGCTTGCGTGTGTGTATAGATTACATACATACATACATAAGAAGTGTGCACTCACCCCCCCCCACTTCAACTCAGACCCTGAGTCAGCATTTTGGAAAACATCCCACTTCTGCTCGGGCCAATTTGCAGTTGGACCACTTCAGCTCAGCACCAAACCTGAGTCAAGGTTTAGAAAAATGAGTCTTTATGCTTCCTGTTGACTACCATGGGAAATCAGAAAAAAACTAACTTTTTTCTCTTGGTCAGAACTGGATGATAATTTCAGGCATAGTAGCCCCCTAGAAGAGGATTATACTTGCCCAATGTCAGAAAAATAGGTGCAGGGTTTATATTTTAATTTTCTTTTAAAGGGAACTGCCAATAATATTTTAATTCCTTGGAAGAATTGGATAAACATTTCAGGATTCATTGCCCCATTAGAGGAGATCATGTCTGTGAAATTTCAGAATGATAGCCACATGGGCTTTTGTTCAAGGGTGGCCTTGACATTTTGAGGTCTCCAAAAGAGGACATACTTATCTCCCTATGTTCCTTGTGGACCATTGTTCTGAAAGTTACAGACAGCCTACAGTTGTCCCTAAGTAAGAAACCAGTAAAGTTTCAGAAGGATAGGTGCAGCAGTTCATGTGGAAGGGGAGTTCTCCAGTTTTGGGGAGGGAGGGATTTGGTTTCCCTTCCATTCACCCCTTCCCCAATAGTTTTTGGGTAAATTTGTATGAAAATGCACAGGTCATTAGAGGTGTCCCCCAGGCAAGAAACCTGCAAAGTTTCTGAAGGATATACATGCATTCTAATTTCGAATTATTAGAATTTATTTACATTTCACCAGTGTTGGCAGCAGGGGAACATGGGTGGGAAGGTGCTGTTGCACTCATGTCCTGCTTGTGTGTTTCCAATGGGCATATGGTTGGTCACTGTGTGAACAGAATGCTGGACTAGATGGAGCTTGGTCTGATGCAGCATGGCTCTTCTTGTGTTCTTAAATAGAGAGTGCCTCTGAGCATGTGCAGAATGTTCTTCTTTCACCACTGAGCACTTGCATTCTCCCCCCACCAATTCTCTTCCCCTCCATGCAACCATCCCTTCTCATCCTACCATCCTCCAGCAACTTTTCATAAAAACAGATGTCTTGTTTTATGCAACTCCTCTGTATGCACATCTTTCTCCCCATAACTTCATTTGTGCCAAGACTTCACCAGGATTCAGCTAATGAGTCTGTTTTCAAAACTAGGGCTAAGTGATGGAGAAACTCTGAACGTGCACTAAGTGCCTTTCCCTCACCACTGAAGCTAGAGTTCATGCAAAAAAAACCCCAAACCCACAAATAACAAAACATGCATAGGACTGAGTTGAAATAGTCAATTCATTAGACAGAATTGGGCAGGCACTGTGTTAAGCTTGTAGTACCATGCTCACAACTCAGGACTTATTTCTGAGTAAACACGCAGAACATCAAGGTGCAAACCTCCCTGCAAAAGTAACCTGTGCTGGAATCCTATGCACACTTTCCTGAGGGTGAGCCTCATTAAACATAATGGGGCTTCTCAGTAGGCATACATAGGATTGCGTAAATTAGCAATATTTATCTCCCCTCCACTTAAAAAACAAACCAAACGCTCCCATTTTTATTAATGCTTTCTGTTCAGAGGAACACAGGAAGCTGCCTTATACTGAGTCAGACCCTGGGTCCATCTAGCGCAGTATTGTTGGCACTGACTGGCAGCAGTGGCTCTCCAGGGTTCCAGGCAGGATTCTTTCATAGCCCTCCCTGGAGATGCTGGGGATCAAACCTGGGACCTTCTGCATGCCAAGCAGGTGCTCCGCCACGGAGCTACAGCCCTTCCTATTGCTGGGTAATGGCAACTGACAAAACGGCCCCAGTTTTGTTTCTCTGCATCCATGTGAACCCACTTTTCTCAAAGGCTTGAGTGAGGAGGAGAAAAACCAGCCCTCTTGTCTGTTTGTATAAAGTCAAATACCGTTCAGCACTTCTCTTGCCCACTGAAGAGAATATGCCCCAAGATATGCTCTGGGTGGAATAAAGAAAGAGAGAGAGAAAGAAAGAAAGAACAGGATAGGGAAGGGAAGAAGAAAAGAAGAATGGTGATTGGAAATGTGTGCAGGGTTGGGGGGTAGAGAGAATTCCCTAAGCCAAGAGGCTCCTTTCAGAGAGGTAGTACTCCAGAGGAATTTAGGAGGCTGTGGAGGGTTTGTAAGGATTGCACGTACTTAATGAACTTTATGAGTTGAGGTGGCTGAGGGCTTTTTCTAGCTTTTTTAAAACTGTAGAACCTATTTAAAAGCCCCAGCAGTTTCTCGATCATGACGCCACATAGCCCTAACTCTCCCTTTGGGACTGAGTCCCACAGCTATTCAGGAGAAATTAAAGTGGAGGGGGAGAGAGAAGTTTGTAAAGACTGATTGGATCCTTTGCTGTGCTGAACTACTAAACTTCTGCAGAATCCAAAGGTTCAGGGCAGTAAAATCTGACGCTGTGCGAAATACCAGTATTTCACATGGAGCTCTTTCTTCCCTTCTCCCTCTTCAAAATTTCATTGCAGGCAAGCTCACAACAGTGGGCGTGTAAGAGGAGAAAAGAAAAGTAGGGGGAGATAAGTTTTTTGCACCTCAGAAAAACCCTACACCAGAGATTAGGGATAGTGACCTCCTAGTGGTCACCTTAAACACCTTCTGATTAGGATCTCTAGTCCCCTGGGTGACTTGGCAGTTTTTACTTTTTGGTTTAGACTTTGAGAAAAGGAAACTTTACACATGGCTAGCACAAAAGCCACTGGACCAAACTGTCTGAAATTTGATAGGTTCAGTCATCTCTATATGGGCTTCCAGGTCCCCAAATTCCATGCACATATGTGGAAGCACACAAAAAATATAGCTCTTTGCTTTGACACATCTTGAAAATAGCAATCTTTACCTGTGACTAGCACAAAAGTCACTGGACCTAACTGCCTAAAATTTGGCAGGTTCCACCAGCTTCATGGGGGCTGCCAACTGTCCAAATTCCATACACTTATGTGGAAGAACAAAGAAATTATAGCTCTTTGCTTTGACACATTTTCTTGAAAATAGCAAATTTTACCTGTGACTAGCACAAAAACCACTGGACCAAACTTCCTGACATTTGGCAGGTTCAATAAGCTCCATGCAGGCTATCAAGCCTCCAAATTTCATATATTTATCCTACAAACTAAAAAAGATATGGCCGTTTTTGTTTTCCAATGCAAGTCAAGGGGAAAATGTAAAAAAAAAAAAAAAAGGCAATTAGGACAGCTCAAAAGATCCGGGGCACAGCTAAAAAGATCCGGGGCCCATGCCCAGGTGGGCCTCTTGTTAATAATGCCCCTGCTTGGCAGCCATTTGTGCATTAAGGGAGCAATCCCATGGCTGGTAGACAGTGACTAGACGGCCATAGGATATGTTGTTTTCCAGGAACCGACCTCCCCCCGCTTCCGTGCTGCCTCCGAGGCAGTGCGGAACAGCCCCATTCTCCATGCTCGCAAGAGGAGTGCGGAGCAGCCGGAAAGGGGCGTGGCTGGGGGGGGCGCTCCAGGGTGGGGAGAGCATCACTGCCTGTATGACACATCCTATGTGTCGTACAGCAGCCTCCTTCCCCACTCTGTCCTCCCGTGGCTAGACAGCCGCAATCGGCTGTCTAGCCGAAAAAGCAGGGCAGGATATGGCCGCCTATCTAGATAGGATTGCTCCTTAAGTGATCTTTTGCATTTTTATGAATGATAGGGAACAAAATTGATATAACATTTGGGTTTGTTTGGGCACTTAGGAAGGGTTCGCACATCACACTAAGCCACCCTGCAAATAAGTCAGCATGGCTTGGTTGTTTGCTTGCTAACCCGACAGACGATTGGGCTTGCTGTGGCTTCTTTCCCCCCTCAGTCCTCCTGCCAGTTCCAACATGTATACCAGGCACCTTTGTGGCAGAACTCGTTTCCTTAGACCCTAACACAGTTTTTGCCACCCTGGCTGGCTGGCTCTGTAACCTGACAACCCATGATGAAGTTGCCCTGGTGAGTTCAGACAACACAATAAACAACCATGGGTATCAACAACCCTGAAACAAGCCATGGGCTCTCAGGGCGGTGTGTTTGTGGAAAATCAGCCAGTGTGCAGAAACTGCACCGGATGCGCACAACATGACAACCCACCATAGGTGATCAGCCATGGTGGGTTGGCCTGTTGTTCGAACCAGGTCTCTTGAGTGCAGCTTCATTTAAGCTCTGAGTGAAATATGTGTGCCATTACATTATATCCTTAATCTAGAAAAAATCATGGAAGGGGTTTCTAAGGATTAGAATTTAAGACAGACTTCCCCAACCTGGTGCCCTCCAAATATTTTGGTTTTCAGCTCCCATCAGCCTCAGTCAGCATGGCCAATGGTCAGGAATGCTGGGAGTTGTAGTCCAAAACATTTGGAAGGCACCAGGATGGGGAGGGCTGCTTTCGGAACATAAAGCAGGCTTTCTCTTCCTAAAGTTATTTTATGTATACCTTGCCCATAAAATTATCATATTTTAAGACTTTTAAAAATAAGCTCAGTAAATTTGTAATTCTTGTCTGAATAGGTTAGAACTACATTAAATGATTGCTAGAGCATCAGAAACACAGGACTCTGTAGAACAAAACCCAAACTGTCAAGAATGCACATTTACTGTCAAGAATGCGCAATGGTGACTCTGCTCACATGTTGGGAAACTGAGCATAAATGTCTATCAGTAAAATACACTTTAGATCAAGTATTTTAATAAGGAAAGAAAGAAATAACTATACTGAGAATCATACAGAGAAGATTAAAAAAAACATTTTTCCCCATGGCTTCATTATTTCCAGACATGTTACACCACTAGTCTTTCTAGAAAAGTGTTCTTATTACAGTTTTTAGAAATCATTTTGGGGGGAGTAAAAGCTGGATAACCATCAACACTTTCTCTTAAATTCTAAAAGAAAATATCCCATAATCCAAAGCTGTTCAATTTTTCCAATATTTTGGGGAAAAATGAATGGTCCTTGGGGGAAAAAATGGGGCGGGAATTTTTTTTCCCGGGCCTTCACATATCTAGGGGTTTCTAAACATTCCTTTTATTTCATTTTTATTGATCATGCTTGTATCCCGACCTTCCTCCAAGGAGTTCAGTATGACATGCGTGGGTTTCCCCATTTTGGGTTTTGTATTGGGTTTTTAGTATGTGCCACCTTGAGAGGGTTGTGCCCTTAAAGGTGGCTAAATAAATAAAGTACATTTTATTCTTACAGCAGTCCTATAAGATAGTTGACTAAAACATAGTGACTTGCCCAAAACTGCACGGTGGCTTTGTGGTTGGAGGGGCACTTCAATCCAGGTTCCTTCAGTCCAGGTCTATGATACTATACTGCAGGTGTAGGCAACTTTTTTGGGACCATGGGCCAATTGGTAATTTGAGAAACTGTATTGGACACCACCATGAAATGGCTGCCATGAGAAGTGTGGCTAAAGAACAAGTAACCTGCCCCAAAGACTGAGTACAAGGCAGCAGTGGGGTCTGTGCCCCAACACATTCAACAATTCCTTTGAATCCCCAGTTTTCAGCACCAACAGAAGTTATTTCCTCCCAGATTGTCTTGCATCAATTAAAAGAGAGAGAGGCAGGCCCTGCCACCAGGCTGATGAACTAGAATTTGAAGACACACAAGGGAAGGGGAGCGGAGGGAAAAAGAGGTAGAGGGATATCAGTTGTTCAAGGCCAGAACAAGATGGTGAACTATAAGTGGGCATTTTGAGCCAGGCTGATCTTCCTTTGCTGGTGTTCTTGCTTGGATGAAGCTCTTGTTTTTTAGGTCAGCGGATCAGGCCAGAGCATTCTTTCCCCCTCCTTCTGCAGTCCCAGCAGGGCAGCTGTCAATTGGAGCCGAGTGTTCTTTCCATCAGGGAGGGGAAAGCAAACTCCCCGCAGTTGCTCTTTCTCCAGCCAACGGATGAGCCAGGTTGGTCTCCCCCTTGGCATGATGTCATTCCCAGGAAGCAGGGAGTGCAGCTTCCAAGTGGCCTGGCTGCTGGCAGAAGCCAGAATGGGCTTCCCTTCTGCTCTCCAGTCCCAATGTAAAAAGGCAAGACTTACCCTGGCTGTACCAGGCAGAGTCCAGTAGAATTGGAAGTGCAGAAAAAGAGCACCCAAGGCCAGAGTCAGGCTACATTTTTACAGCAAGACCCTTTTCTGGAATCACTAGGAGATCAGGAGTTAAGTGGTACAAGAATGGGCACCAAACTGAGTGTCTGCCAGCGAAACTAATGAAGGATGCATGGAAGATTAGGGAGGATTGTGGGCATCTTGAGAGACTCACTGAATTCAGGAGCTCTCAGGCAATTACAGTTTTCGATTACAAAGACTAGAAGAGTAGTGTGGTCCTTGAAGGACAATGTTCAGATGCGCAAAAGCAAGACTATTGTATTTTCCTGTCTAGCAAAAGAGGGGAATCAAGGCTTTAGGTGGAATTTAAAGTACTTTTTCTAAAGGACACTTGAAATCTCAGGGCTCTCCATAGCCAGTCAATAGGTGATACAGTGTTGCTTTGATCAGATTAAGAATGGAGGAAGATGGCACATCAATGATATTGAGAAGTCCCACGCCAGTGTACAGAGTGAAAACACCTCCCTTGTCCAATTCAGATTTTCAGTGGGAGTTTGCAAGCGGATTTTGCTCTAATGTGCTAGATTCATGCCAGCCAACCTTTCCAGATGAAACAAACATTTGAGCCAAGGTGCTCATGAGGGAACACACACAATGGCAGTGGGATAGTGCTTTTTGGCAGGGAAGGGATCCAGGTGTAGCAAGCGGAGAGGAAAGAGAAGAGGGCGTGGTGATGGGACTGCTGCTCAGTCTGTTTTACATTGCAGCCTGTGATTGGAAAGGCTTGACCAATACTAGACCTCAGGGACTTGACAAGTGCATTCATATTAATGACTGGTTACGTCTTGCATCTTTCCAAGACAGGCGACATAGATTAAAATTTCCAAACATTTCATAGCACAACATCTGACGATTTAATATCAAAATAATTGTTAAAAGTTTTTTATCCACATTTTATGTTCTAGATTTTAACTATTGCCATCTAATTCATTCCCAGACACACATCTCAGTCTTCACACAACAGCTTTCTAATAAGGAATTGCCATGGAATTTTAAATTATAACCATTGGTTGGGTGCATTCAAAAATCTCCTGCATTCCATGCTGACTCCTATAGTGTGCATTCCACCATAGAAACAGGGTTGATGAAGATGTATTAAGGGAAAATGACAGAGTCTGCAGATATTTACTGTAGCTTCTTGATTTCTCTGTTTTCAAATGTTGTTCTGAATTCTTACTGCTGCTCTGTAGCATGGTGCTTTTTATGTCTAAAAAGTGAAAGTACTATCAAGTAAATATCTAAAATGTAAAATCTAAAATTATAAAAACCCAAACAAATAGGCAAATATAGTTGACTTCTGGAAATTACTTTGATAAGAATAGTTTCATCATATCCAAGGAATTAGTATTTCATATCTTGAAGTTTAAATAAAAACCAATTCATAAGAGAGGTTTCATATGTACAAGTATGTTGTTTAAACCTCTCCCATAAATCACTGGGCTTATATATCTGGAGAAATGTACAATCATGCTCCATTATAAATTGCACGAGTCTTATATGTTTCTCTTTTTAGTTTCAAATCTAAATTTTAATAATAAAAATTAATTGCAGTAGAAAAGGGACCACAGAAACAATTCTTGGGAAAGTTAAGCCAGACTTCTGAAAAAGGGCAGCAAGATTTATTTTTTACTAGAGGTGAGGGTAGGGTGGCTAAAGAACTGTGAATCCTTCCAGTTTATGCATTTATTTTGAAGATTATACCCCACCTTTCAGTTGAATGATTCTCAAGGCAGCTTACAAGAAGTTGTAATAATACCACACACACACACACGCCCAAACACACAACCCAATAGCCCTTAAATCTTCCTAGGGTTAAGGTGGTGCAGCCTCCCAGTAGCTCTTAATCTCCTGGCTGATGGCTGAGGCTGGTGTGCGCTTCCCTTGAGCTCTCCAGGCTCTTTCTGGTGGAGAGCTGGGGAGCAAGCCTTACACTTTCTCCTTGTCCAGGCAATGGATGGGGCTAGGCTGGGCTTCCTGTGAGGCAGGGAGTGCAGCCACACAATTACCCTTTGGGTCTGGAGCCCCATGGCAAGTGACCATTCGAGTCCAGTGTTCCTTCTGGCAGGGGAGGGGGAAAGCAAATTATGACATTTGGAACCAACTGAAGGTCTACTCCGTAAGTAATATGCTATGTTACGTTAGGCAGAATCCAATTGGGCCCTTCCGCCCCACCGATTGCATTGCACAAGTGGACCCAACTGCTTGTGCAACTGTGTTTTAGTGCTTCCGGGGCAACCTGAAACGAGCAGAAATGCCCGGTTCTGGAAGGAGGCAGGTTGGTGGAGCGCCACTGACCTGCCTCCTTCCAGAACCGGGCATTTCTGCTCATTTTGGGGCTTCCCTTAGGCAAGAGAAATTTAGCACTTCTTAAGCAGTGGGTCCCATTTGCACAGTGCGATCAGTGGGACCCACCACTTGTGGAAGGGAATTGGCAGGACAGAAAAGAGTCGGCGGGGGTGTAAGTGTCCCATTGGATTCTGGCCGTTACTTAAAGCACTGGCAGGGCCTGAATTTCACTTAGTTTTACAACACAAACACTTGACACTAAAGCAGTAAATATTCCCAGAATTACCACGAAGATTGGTTTAGAGTGTGTTCTATATGGAAACTTGAATTTCTGATGGAATTTCATTTTTAAACATTTACAAAAAGATATGTCTGCTTCTGAATTCATATTTATCACCAATTCTATTCTGAAGGCCTAGGCATAATAACAGTAGATTAAAAATGGTTAGTGTAAAAATTAGAGAAAGCTCTCCCAGCTTTACCCTTGTGTTTGAAAGCCAGTCCAAATAGCAGGGCTTTAAATACTTCCCGAATATAGTCTTTGGTGAGTTTACAAGGGGAAGAAATTGCACAGCTGTGTGTTCATAGCATAAATACACTGTGGCAATGGGCATTTATGTAGTTAATTTATGTAGTTATGGGTTAGTTCATTTCTCTGTGGATCTTTTTACAGCCTCTTGAATGAGATTTTGATGTTTACATAATAATTCCTGGAACATCTAACTTTGTGAAAGTTACCTGTTTGTGTTGCGGGCAACACTGAATTTGGGCATTTGATCAGTCTGTCATCTTTGGCATCACTTTTAGGGAGAAATACTGGATTTCATTTGCTACGAGTACACAGTTGCCATTAGTGCCCTTAGTTTTGAGGTACTAATGGATCTGGATGGCCAAAGGCGGGATGTTCCTTCAGTTTGACAAGTAAGGAAATAATGATATGGAATATATCACATTCTGAATACGTGTCCAAATTCGTGAGCTTCACTGTCTGATGAAAGTGTGCATAGCAATACCATCCTCTTCAGACCTCTCATGTGGGGAGCTGTTAGCTAAAAATGAGTGCTTAAAACTTATGTGCTAATTTACAGTTGTACTCTTAAATGTACAAGATGCAAATGCAAGATACTTTACAGGATGCAAATGCAAGATACTTTACAGGATGCAAATGCAAGATACTTTACATGAGTAAAAAATCCACTTTCTCTTACAAAGGCTTTCAGGATTAGCATAAGTAAAGGCAAGGAAAATACATTTAATAGGAGAGAATGAATATGCAGCATTTACATCTTTGAGAATATTCTCTCCTGTTCAAAATATTTTTGAATATGATGTTAAAATTTGCACTTGAGCAGTTTTCTAGGAAGAATTGCAATTCCATGATATTAGTGGTTTGTTGCTTCTTACAAAAGCAGAATGTGTCACTCCACAAATACATTTATCAGATACTGATGATGGCTTTTGCCTTTTTGTAAAATAGGCTGTCTGGTCAATACAGCACAGTTCTTTACAACTGAACTGCTGTTGTATTTTCAGAATGTGTACTTGCAGTTTGGGCCGAGTGCAAACTTCATGATGAAATGCGCAACCATATTTACTCTGGAATAGCCAGCCCTAGTTTGTTTTATATAATTAAGATACATTTTTGTAAAAAATACTGTTTGCATACTACTTTTGTAGTGTTTGATGAATATACACAGCAAACACAAAATTAGAATTTCATAAACTCATGAACTGATGTTTATACTTTGTGCAAATAGAGAGGAAGATAGTATGTGAAGAGTTGTTCATTCATCAAGATTTGTTTCTGAAACTAGCAGGAAGATGATTTATACCCTGATCCCAAACACGTTTACTGGAGAGCAAGCCTCATTGATGTTAGTGAGACTTCCAAATAAGAGAGGAATCATACTTCGAATCACAGCATCAGTCTATTTTTGCTAACCGCTCAGTGGCCATTCAGCAAGTACCTGTCATTTTTGCTGGAAGCTGCATATTTCATGTTTACTGTGAAATGCAGCTATAGTCTAGATCTAGCAGCTTCTTAAGTTAGAGAAAAACTTAAGAGTTGCCTCCACCATTTGGATGTCGATCCTTAGTGAATGCCTCTGTGCTTTTGGCTAAACTGAGGCTAAAGTACTTTTTGATATATTCTCTTTGAAAATGAGTAATTTTTACCTGTAGCATGCACTACAAATTGTGTCAGTTGCTCATATTTTACTGAAGAAATGCTTTCTTTACAATTAGCAGTTCCTGAGCACTTGATTTTATTTTGTAGTTCGACATAATGGTATTTAAGCTTGAATACAATATAGGTGGATACATTAGCAAGCATACAGACAAAATAAGCAAATGAAAAGTTGTTTCTATGTGTGTATAGTGAGTATCTGTAAACTTTCTCAGATTCATATTAAGTTTTTGTCCTTAGAATGTCAAATTAGTGTATTTTGATAGGTATGAACATAGAAATCTCTGATAAGGAAAGCAGGCTACTGTGAAGAAATTGCAGGTAATTACATGGCATTACAGTAGGATAGGAATGCAAATTCATTCATCTACAGTGCAGTCCTATGCGTGCCTTTTCAGTCCCATTAAGTTCAGTGAGAGTTAATCCCAAATAAGTGTGTATGGGATTGAAACGTGGGAAAAGTAAGTCATTATTCCCATTGCTTTCAATGGGAATTACTGTTTTTTAATTTAGTTGTGACCAATTTAAGTTGGCTCCAGACCCTTTATTTATGAGATTTGTAACCTGCCCTTCCAAGGAGCTCAGGTAGCATCTAGTTGCCATTTTATCCCCATATTATTATATTTAATTAATGATTATCACTGACTGACATCCACTGTGTCTAGTTTCACTTTATTTCTGTTGTGCAAATTCCTCATGCAAAGTTGCAAAGAAATCTTTACTATATTGGGTTCTTAATGCCCGGAGAATCTCCCAGTGTACCAATATTACACATTGAATAGGCAATAGAAGCAAGATGGATTAACATTTACAGTCCAGTCCTAACCAACTTTACTTAGAAATAAGTTTATTAATTGCAGTGGGACTTGCTTCAGGTTAGTATGCATGGTTTGTAGCTCTAGGCTCCATTAAGTAAGGAAAATAAAAGGTGCTTATAAAAATGAATGTTTTTTTTTCAAACAAACCTTTCTAAAATGCCAACTAGAAATTCCATCATTCACAACACAGAAATTTAATCAGTCATATTTTTGCCATAATTAACTAAAATTTTCTAATCGGTTTCAGCTGTCACATTCTGATTCCTGTTTAATGTTGATTCCTGTTTAAAACATCAACTCATTTGATGTTTTAAGATTGTACCTTCTGCAGTGACTATGTAAGATCAAATGAAGTGCAACCAATGCATTGGAAATCTATCTGTAAATCGACTTTTAAATAGAGAATAAATTTTAAACTACTAAAAGCTAAAGAAAGCATGATTTGTTCTAGAATTCTTATAGTTTTCTTGAGACATTGTACAGAAGCAGAGCTTGGTGGGTTAATCCCCATGATGGTAAGAGCAACTGTTATTCTTTATTTTTATACTGCTCCATAGATTTCTACTATTTGTCTTAATATTCTCTTCACAATTCTTCACACCATATAATCCTCAGCACTATTTTTCCTAAAGTGCTTTTATAAATCCAGGATATGATCAGGTTTATGAAATAGTATTTCCTAATAGATCATGGCTTTTAGTTGGGATTGAATTATGAAAAATGTTCTTCATTTGCTTTACACAGTGTGCAAACACCCCTTTGTTACAAAATAGTAATTCAGGGAAATGGGTTCAAAATAGTTCTCAAAACTGCTATGCTGTACTGCTATATGAAGGTGACTACTACTTAGTCACCTTCCTATTGCTTCTTATATTTATTTTAGCTTGCCCTTGTTAACTTGCCAGTACTTTGACAAATTATTTAGGACTTGTAATACAGGATAGCTTGTCTTTTAACCTAGACATGTTAGGAAAGATGGGATGTAAAGAAAGGCCTAAACTATGTAATGGTTTATAGTGGGATGGAATATATATCTTGTAGTAATTACGAGGGTCCAAATATGAGACGTAGTGATAAATGAGGTGGTATAGTCCATTAATTGTATTTGAAAACAACTCTCCCTTAAATGTCAGCACTGGAATATTTGTAGCTAACTAAAAGGTTTGGCAGCCTTCTAAAACTAGGGAAACTGACAGTTGTCCAGATGAGGACCGTGCTGCCACTCATTTTAATAAGATGACTGAAATAAGCTTAGGTATACATAATTTATAAATGTCATGTATATAGGTCAGTATGGATCTATATAGAAAAGATGAAAACAGTCATCAGTATGGATATGAGGACATGATTTCATTATCGTAATGCTAAGTGTCTGCAACTCTCATCTGATATATGGTTAAACTCTTAATTAGATGTAATTATTTGAACATTCTGGCTGGTATTGTTCATCTTTTACCAATGGCATGGAAAGGCACATGTAGCTGTAGCCTGCAATCGTACACACACATAGTTAGGAGTAAATCCCACTGAACTTTGTGGGGCTGAGTAAACACATTTAGGATTGCTCTGTTAGTGACTTGGGCACAATCAAGGCTTTGACAGTCAAATATTCTAATTAAGATGCTTTGAGTGTCCTGAGACTTTTTATGGTGAAAAATAACCGTTTTTTCACGGTTTATCTTAAATATCAAGGTATGGTATTTTGGCTGAAACAGATAAGAATAACCAGTGTAGATATTCACTGGCCTCATCATAGGAGAGTAGCTGGTTTTTTCCCCTTTCTATCAACTCTAATAGTGTTTTCATAAAATATTATGGATTTTTAAGTATGTTTAACAAGCCCTTCCCTTTTTTGTCTTAGCTCTGCTTCTAACTGCAGATGCAGTGACTGCACAATAACTTCTGTGGTGTGACAGGTAAATTTTACAATTTACCTGCTGTAATAGTGTATTCTGTAATGCCATTCAATCATCATTGTATTTTGCTTTTCTGATTTGGTGAGTGCAGCAGATTTTCAATTTAAATATAACTTCATCTGTTTGATTAAAAATCTAACAGGACATTATCTGTGGCAAATAAAGTTAAAAGGAAGAGATTATTTTACCTGCTTTTTTTAAAAAAAAAATCCATTTGCATTGGCTCTGAACGGATGATTAATAGCTCTCTCTAATTTCGAGGTTTACTAGTCTAGCTCACCTGTCTTTTTGCATGAATAGTTGAAATTGATGGCTGTCGGGTATAAGCATTTACCTGTTGATGTTTAGTGGATGGATTTCTTTAAGGATAATGCAGAATCCCATCATTGGGCATTCATTTATTTGCTGTTCATCAAGATGATTGACAGCTTTGCCAGTAACATGGGTGGAGGAATTCCCCCCTGCTTTGTGGTGTGTGTGTGTGTGTGTGTGTGTGTGTAAGATATTTACCTTTTTGGTGACAAATATTTTGCAGAAATTTGATTCCAGGCCTCTATTTTAGTTGCTTCATGCTTTAAAGATATTTTGAATAAACCATAGATTTAGACTGCTTGGTAGAGCTCTCTCTCTCTCTCTCTCTCTTTCTCTTTTATCAAGTGCTAATTTGGTGAGTCAAGCTAAACATTCAAGGGAGCATCTGAATGCCTGAAATATGCTAATCCTTTAACCAAAGTGCCTATAAAATTTTAAGATGTTATGGCACAGAGTTTGGAAATGATCTCTTGTTTCCTGCATATTATTTAGAACCTGGTCTAACAGTAAGAAATCAAAAACTCCTTATGGGATCATGTTCCTTTTAAAAGGAACTTCTTAAAGCAAAGCTCCTCACAATGTTGATTGTATATGTTTGGTAAGAAAGCATTTAATAATCAACTTTAAATTGTAATTTTTGGTGTAGGATTGATGGCCCAACTGAGAGGAAGCTATAGTCTGATGAAATTGATTCTTGTCTTGTTGTGAAAGTAGAAATATTAGGCCATAACCCAAATACATGTGGAATTAGTTCAATGAGACCCAGGTGACCTTTATATTTGCTTTTTTTGAAGAGCAGCTCTCCCATTTATTCATTTATTTTTTCTGATATGTATATCCTAGTTTTCTTCGTTAAAATGTTACTTAGCACATTGCAATTTGCTCTTGAATCAGAGTGGAATTTCAGAAGTGATTTATTAAGATATGACAGTGGGGGTCAATTCTTCAAAGAAAAAAGTTAAAATTTCTATTGGGCTAGCACAAGCCTGGTATGTGTTTAAGCAGCTCTTTCAGTCTTAGTACTGTTATCTGCCACTAGTATAAAAATTCCTATGGATTTTAAACTAGAGAAGCATGTACTCCCCCTCCTATGGCAGGAGAATAAATGAATAAGTAGGGGGCCAGGGCTTCTGCTCTCTCTGTGCTGTTGTAGAGTAGGCTTGCACCAGTCATGACCCACCAGGCTGAATGCAGCCCACCAGCCATGTATGGCAGCCTGCCAGAGACTTAGTAAACCTCCTGTTTTTACTTCTTGCGTAGGGAGGGTGTCAGCACTTGGTAGGCACAATGCATAGCTTGTGGGATTTGTTCAGTTTGGTAGATCCAGGTTGTGCAGGCATGCTCTTGAGCGGCCTTCCCCAACGTGGTGTTCCTCAGATGTTTTACACTGTAACTCCCATCACCCATGGCTATTGGTTATGCTAGCTGGGGCTGATAGGAGTTGTAGTCATGAGCATCTGGAAGGCCCCACGTTGGGGGAGACACCTGTAGAATTGCTAAGGATGTGAAGTATCCTGGCATTACTCGCTGTTACTTTAAAAACAGAGTTCTGCTGTTTGGAGAAATAATTGAAATGTCATGCATTCAATAATCTAGTCTAGAATACTTTGAACAGAAAATTATTATGGCGTCAGTTTTGTATCCCATCTCCATTCCGCCCAGATTTGCGTTGCCTTTCTTCTCAATCCTCTACAATGCAACTAGAAAACCTTTAAATATATTAATAATTTTGTCATATTAGGAAATATTTTATTGAAAAGCATTGTTAGACAAATCCTTGCCGGAATGTTCATTCGTTTGTATACAATTAAAGGGCTAACTCCCACATTGATATTCTTTATTAATCACATTACTTTTGACTGGTTGATTTGTACCTTTATTATCTTTTAAAAGTTGTCCATTTATGTTGTATTCTTTTTAATAGAAAAATTGATAGAAATATTTCAAGTTGAATCTTTTGCGTAGTCTGTAAGGAAATATAGTCTGTGGTCTCATAAGCAGTTGGAATGTATCTCTTTTGTGGACCATTCACTAGAAGAAATAGTTTATATTCTGCTTTTCCACTTCTGGATGGAGTAGATACAGCCCATGCAATTTTAAACCAAACATTAAAAAATGTTGGATTGTATCCAAAGGTTCACTAGCTTTGATGGAAAGAGTTTTCCCCTTCCAGAAGACGGGAACCTTTGGATCAAACCCAATATAAGTAATAGACAACAATAAAAACAAGAATCAAACTGCAGAGCAACAGATAAAACAACCTTTTAGGGTCTATAGCAACCAAAAAAAATTTATTTAAGCAGCAGACAGATCAAATGCTTGCTGGAATAACAGGTTCCCTGCAGTGGAGTCCTATACATGTCTACTCAGAAGTAAGTCCCATGGAGTTTACTTCTAGGTAAGTGGGTATCTCCCTTGCATGACAACCGTACCTCAGAAGATGGCAGGATGTGTAGAAGGGCACGATTTTAGCAACCAGGCAGATTTGTAGTGGGGTAGGGCAAGGAAGAGCAGCCCTTTAGGTATTGTGGAATGGGAGAGGTATAATATTGATGGCTTTCAGATCTATTACTAATAGCAAATGAGCAATGGAAGTTTGCAATTGTAGTTTCTGTTCTTGATTTCAATGAGTGGTGATTTTGTCTACAAACTATTCCTCCCCACACCCCTATTTTGCCCTGTCCTGTATTGTTCTGAACAGTTAACCCCTTGAAGCCCCACAATACATATTTGCAGTTATTTTTCCCTTTATGCACTAACAGCTCCTCTTCCTGTCTGCGCCCATCAACATCCTGAACCACTTCCCTATTCTCCCTCTGTTTCAATTATCTCTTTTCCTCTTACTTGTTTCATATCTCTGGATTTTGTCTCATTTTTTCTGTGTGTTGTTGGGCACCAGCAAGAGATGAAAAGCAATAAAAGCTTATATAAAATCCAGTCAAAGTTAGGAGAATTGTATAGAAATGGCAAGAGGTACATCTCTAAATATACAATATTGTTTTGGTATTTCAAATCTCTATTCCACAAAGTACTAACACAACTATTGAGAGAGAAAAATTCAGGATTCCTGGCACAGGAATGCTTTAGTGCTTGGAAATACTGGTCCGTTCCTTGTAAAATGTAGTGGAAAGCGCAGCTTGAGACAGGCCTTTAGGCACATAAGCTGTCCTCTCCCACCCAGCTAATGTTTGGCAGTTATGTTTCT
Organism: Heloderma suspectum; assembly: GCF_057233095.1. Lineage (NCBI taxonomy): Eukaryota > Metazoa > Chordata > Lepidosauria > Squamata > Helodermatidae > Heloderma > Heloderma suspectum. Next base: position 137,251,619 of record NC_139459.1, read on the forward strand.
CAAAAAGAGGATCTTATAAAGGAGAGCTGTAGTCATGCTTAGCTATCTGCAGAACTGATAAATTATCCCATCCTGTGATAAAAGTAAACATGTTTCACGGCTCGTTTATATTTAAGATATGATCCTTCCTCATTTATTTTAATTTAAAATATAAGTTTTATATATATTCTGAAAATACTTGTAACATCTAGATTCTGCTAATATTCATACTTTGTGAAACAATCATTATAAAGAACTTTAAAATACAGAATATGTAAACAAACATTTATGGATTATTTTCTTTAGAGTGGCCATTTTCTCAATGTGCATGAGAAAAAAGGTTATTGTATTACTCAACTTAGAAAGTGTTCAAAAAATCTCTTGAGGCTAATCCATGCTGCATGGAAAACAAGGGAGGGCACTTCAGAGGATTTGTTGAAGTTGTGCTATTGTCAGTCTTCAGGGTTTTAGAATGCTCTTTCAGTGGGTCAAGATGACCTCATCTTTCCATGGCTTCTAATCCACAGGCTCCATTTTCATAAGGTCTTAGGAAAGTTTATTTAGGGAAATTTTTCTTGGAATAATCAGCCATAATTTGCATGTACTTTAAAAAAAATTAACCAGTAGTTTTGCTATATGGTTACTTGTAGAAGATGTTTTCATGTGGGGATTATAAAATATAAGCATCAGTTGCATCTTCTGAAATGTTTTGAGTGTTTTTCTTAGTATTGCTAGAATAATCTTCACAATAACAGTCTTGTGACCTGGGGAATTCTATGCTGACACCAAGAAGCCCATCAATGATCCTGATGGGGTTGCATGGCAAAATCTTAGTAATAGTATGAGTGCAGAGAATCTGTCAGAAAGAATTCTTCTCAGGCATTATTGTCCTGAAATTCTAACTAGAGACTCCCAAGCATGTAGATTAGATGGAAGAGGCGGAAGGACAATAGTAAAGGTGCCTGATGGTATTGTCAAGTTGGAGCCAGTTATCTTCTCTTGCAGTGATTTGCTTCCCCCTCTCCCATTGCAGTTGCTTTTGAACAGATGTAGATGTTTTCATTTACAGCATGAGGTGGCTACAAAATCTTTGACTCTAATTGTTCCCCATTAGTGATGTTGTGGGAGGAAACATAAATCAGACTTCCTTCACAGTAGATATAATTATCCTATATTGTATGTAAACATAACCCAATTTTTTCCTATGGTTGCCACACACAACAGTTACCCAGACTAGTTCTGCAGTACCAGGGAATGTCTTTTTCCTATTGGCATTGAGAAATTATTTACCCTAGTCCATGGCTGATGAACATTATATAGAAGGAATCAAAAGGTCTTCCTCCATTAAAGTGCTCCAAGGCAAAAGAAGCTTGATGGTTCAAGTTGACTTGGCTAGTCTGCCAGTAACAGTAACCTCCTCGACTCTCCCTGGAAGAGCTCGGCTAGAAGTTATTTACTTCCTAAGAAGATCCTAATGCGTTCAGTAGTACTTTGACAATGTGGTATGAGAAAGATCTGAGAATGTTTTGCTTGAGAGGTCACTGTGTTTCATATAAGCTAATTAGGAAACACTGTCAGAAAGACCTTCAGATGTTTGAATTAAGAGGTGCTTTTTTAGAGTAGTTAGGATTTTATGTATTTGATTCTGCTTGTAATGGATGCACAGATCTGACATCCTCAGTAATCATGTGTCATATCATCATGGGTCATTAACTCTTATTACTTTATGCAATCACTTTAGGCAATTACTTAACAGTGGAGCCGATCTGGAAGGTGAAAAGTCTATTGCAGGTTGGTTTATCACTTATCAAGCAACAAAACAGTACATAAGCACAGATTATGTGGGCCCCTCACAATGAATTTCCATGCTGGGAAATAATATCAGATTTTCCTCCTATTGTAAATGAAAGACAGGTCTAGAAACATAGACTTTGCTAATTAGCCAGTCATTATTTGTGGTTACCACCTATCCCCTCCCCTCTGTTCCCCAAGATATTCTGGAATGCTCATTTGCACTGGACAGTGGAAAAGGTAAGAATCAGTAGTAGGGATGTCAGAGAAATCTGCAATGGAATCAAATGAGTTTGGATTTCAATGAATCTAACCTGTGGATTCTGCAGCAGACTGCCTTTTCCTGAGTCGCATGGATTCCGTGGACTTGTGGGCCGGTTATTTTATTTTCCAGAATTCTATGTAGATTTAATCGTAGAAAAATAAGTAAGATAAAAAAAAACATGGGCCGAAAATGCGGATTTCCCCCTTAGGCTAAAGCATGAAAATGCACATGGGGGAGGGGGTTGCACAAGTGCAAATTTGCGCAAATTTGCGAAATTGGAAAAAATGTGATTCCAGCAGTGAGCAGACAATGGAACGAAAGGCATTTGACAATCCATGAAATTCAGATGGAATGGATTTTACAAAATCTGTACATCCCTAATCTGCAGGAGACCCTTGCATAGAAGAGACTTACTTTCCCCAAACTGCGGCACAAATGAGAATTCTGGGAAGAAGCTTTGTGTGCTCCCAGGTGTTGTTGGGGCAGTTGTTGTCACTGGAATGTGGATCTTTTGATGCCTGAAGAGAGGTATTAACTTCTCATAACTTGCCAACAAAGGAAATCTTGAGTCTGATCGCGGGACTAAAAAGCAGATAAACAGGAGCAAACTCTTTTGTTCACATGGAAAGACTGAATACTTATCAAGCTGTCTGTCTAATAAATGAGGTCTAGTAATTGATTATATTAACTATCTGGAAATAATTGACTTTAAAGATTTAATATTGTATGATCTCAGTTAATCAGTTGGAACCAGGTTGGTTTGCTCCATCTTTGTAGAGAAGAAACCTAGAAGGCCATACGCTCAGATATTGGCAGGAATGTTTTACAGCATTTATTACTTTCTCGGTTAGTGAGTGGGTGGAGCAGGCAGGAAAAAGTAAACTCCCTCTTCCATAGAAGCCAGGGCCAAACTATCAAAACATTGTCCCACTGGAAGAGGGGGAACCCCATCAGTCTTTGGCTCTGCCTTCCAAGAAGAGCAGGGTTAAGCCTAGGCTCCCGTTGCTTCAGTGGAGCCTTAGTGTTTTTTTTCTTCAGTCATGCCTTGGGATCTGATTCTCAGTTGTTTCTCCCTCACTGTAATTTCTGAGATAGGGACATGGGCTTGGAGCAGTCTCCGCAGTCATAAATGGGATAGCGAGGAGACCACTCCGAACACTTCTCTTTTTTGGGGGGGGGGCTGTTGCCACCGCCACCCCAAACCCTCCTAACTAGATTGGAGCGCTGGCAGGTCTGATTGCTGTTAGAGAAAAGAAGGCTTCCTTCAGAAATGGGAAGTCTTGCCCAAATGAGGAGAACAAAAAGCAACACAAACTTGCACAACGGATTTGCAAGCAGGCAATAAGAGATTGCAAAAAAAAATATCTTGGGTGCATATTGCAAATAATATAATGGTCAGTAATACAGATTTCTTAAAAATACATCAGAAGCAGGAAACCACCTATAGAGGCAGTTGGAGTATTGGATGACAGCAAAGTTTAAGGAGGTTGCAGAAAAGCTGAATGAATTATTTTCATTAGTCTTCACTGCAGAGGATTTAGGGCAGATACCTGTGCCTAAATTGAGGTTTTTAAGAAGGGAGTCTGAGGAACTGAGACAAATAGTGGTGACAAGAGATGATGTTCTAGATCTTATTGACAAATTGAAAGCTAACAAATAACTCAATCCAAATGGTATCCACTCAAGAGTTTTGAAAGGACACAAATGTACAATTACTGATTTTCGAACAAAAATGTATAATGTTTTATTACATATAGAACTCACCCTTGATGGAAGAGCAGTCTCTCCCCTGGAGCAGTGCCTCCCAAGCTGCAGTTCCAGCCCTTATAAAGTCTCCAGGTAGTAGGGTGGGACAGAGCAGATGGAATAGCTCACCCTAGAGGGAACAGCATTCTCTCTTCTGAAGCAGTGTAATATTTTATATGTAATAAAAATATGACACTGCTTCAGGAGAGAAATTGCTGTTCCATCAAAGATGAGTGTTTTCATCTGCTTTGCTCCACCGTCCTTCCTGGAAAACCTTATAAGTAGCTGGGGGTTACTTCATCTCTCCTTTGGCAATTTGGCAATTGGTTTTTGGTTTTGGACATGAGGAAGGGTACGTTGGTGCTCTAGGGTTGTTTTTTTTTAAAGTTCTAAATAGTAATTGACTGGGTTTGGATGACACAATAACCCACGATGGGTTAAATAAGCCACCATGGCTTCTTTAATCCATTGCTGGTTATCAAGTCGTCTGTCACGAATTTTTAAATCCACCATAGCTTCTTTGGCCAAAATGAGCCACTTCGATAACCCACAGTCTGCAATAAGGATTATTTAACACACTGTGGGTTATAGTGTCGTCTGGCACTCACCATGGCTTATTCCAATTGCCTACAGAGTTGGCTGGCAAGAGTAGCCAAAATGGCTGAGGCCACTCTGCTCCAGCCTGCAGAGCCCTTTTTCCGAGATCTGACAAGCAGCCGAGGAACAACCACTGCCAAATAAGCATAGGCTTCCCTGATACTGCACTACAGTTACAAAGTGACAGCCTCATGCTGTCACACTAACCCGCTACAGCAAAGTTACATAATGACAGGCTTCCTTGATCACTATTTTGAAACTGTGCAACTTGGGACATAGGAGAAAATAGGGGAATGGGGAAAGAACTGCTCACTTTTCCATGAAGAAGCACAGTTCTGCAATTATCCACTACAGCTTCTGGAGGCTCCCCATGAGGGCACCCCAGCTGTGCAATTTCACCCCATTCCAGCAAACTGTCAGGGAGTTATAACTCCCACCCCCTTTTCTTTCTCTGGTCACTTTTCCAGAAAGAAGCAAAATGGCTGGGGGTGGGGGTGGGAGGGTATGCGCAATTCTGCTTTTGTGCAAATTTGCTTTTGCGCAATTTCTCCTTAGTGCTAATGTGCTATAACAAACAGAAGCCACTCTGCTGGCAGTGTGTGTGTGTGTGTGTGTGGATGAAATGAGCAACTCCACTGAATTACTAAAGCGCTACAGCACTTCAGCGATTTTGACAAAATAAAGGCTTCTTGCCAGCAATGGGTGAGGTGGGGACTTTTGTACGATTTTGCTTTAGTGCTAAAGCACTATAGCAAACAGAAGCAGCTCTGTGACAAATGTCTGGGCAGGAGGGTGAGATGCTATTGTTGTCAATTTAGGACAACAAAGGCATCAATGCCAGCAACGGCTATGGGGGAAATTCGCAATTGAAGGTTTTGTCCTGATCCTGAAGGTTTTGTCCCCAAGGGTTTATTTGTGCTACCCCCCTTTTGGTGCACCTGGGATTTTCCCTCCTCTGCAGTAATTGTGCAGGGGTTTGATGGTTCATTGTGTGCCTCCCGACTAGGAGAGTCTGCATGTGAAGTTTGGCCCCAATCCTGCAAACTTCCAAGGTTTTATGGCTGCCACCTCTTTTTGGTGCACACAGGATTTCCTCTCCTTTGTGAGTAATCATGCAGGGTTTTGATGGTGTGTCTGGTGCCTCCTGGCTAGGGGAGGCTTTATATGAAGTTTGGTCCCAGTCCTGCAAACTTCCAGCACTTTAGATCCGCCACCCCCCCTTGTTGGGGTGATGTTGGAAGCACTGAATTAAGCCCCTGTACTTCACCCCACACCACTGTCCTCTTATTGGGATATTGTGGAAGGTTAAAACAGCCTGCTGCAATGTTGTCTATGGATGAAACAGTGGCACTGCTCAGGTGGGAGGACTGCAGCAGGACAGGAGGAGAGGGGATGACTCAGATTAGGCACAGGTACTCACAGTAGCTTATTAGCCTGGTCATGTGGCTATCTCAAAAATAAGCTACTGTGAGTAGTTTATTAAGCCACCACGGCTTAAAGTGACATCCAAATGCAGCCATTGTGATACTGTTGCTTTAAACTTGTATTTTATTGTATTGTTTGAATGTTGTATTTTATATTTTTTTGTAAACGTTGTGTTTATATACTTTTGTGAGCCTTTTGGAACAAAAAGCGGCATAGAAATAAACAGTAATGTAACATGTCCCTAAGATCAGTCTCTTTACCAGAGGACTGGAGAACGGCCAGTGTAACACCAGTTTTTAAAAATGGGTCCAGGGGGGATCTGGGAAATTACATGCTAATAGCTTGTAATCAGCCCGTCTGTTCCAAGTAAATTGGTGGAAAGTGCTCTTAAAGATAAAATTAACATGCATAAATCCTGCTGAAAAAGAATCAGCATGGCTTCTGAAAAGGTAGGTTCTGTCTCCCTAACTCTTTAAGAGTTCTTTTAGAGTGTCAGGAACATTTGGACATGGGTGATCCAGTAGACATTTTGGAAGTTTACTAGAGCTTCCAAAAAGCTTTTAACAAAGTCCCTCACCAAAAGACTCCTGAGCAAACTTACCAGTCATGGGATAAGAGGAAAAGCCCTCTTATGGATTGAAAACTGGTTAAAGAACAGAAAGCAGAGATTAGGAATAAACGGTCAATTTTTGCAAACAGGAAAAAATAAAAATAGAAAACACATATGTTATAGTAAACAAAAGAAAGTGTATTATTCAGACAAAAATCTCATACCATCAGAATATTAAGTACTAGCAGTGTATTTGAATAGTAAATTAAACATTATAACATTGAAAACATTGAATGCCACAGTATAAAAAGGAATTGTCATTCTCTAATGCTGTAGATCATCTTATATGTGCTACATTTTGAGTGAGTAAAACCCTGTTTTTTTTTTTGGGGGGGGAACCTTCACTTATTCAAAGGAGGTAATATTTCATAGTAGTTTTCTTGAGCATTTCCCCAAATTTCCAATTTTTCAATTGGGAAAAAAAACCTCAGGAAAAAGTCCTCTCCTCCTCTCCCCTTCCCTCCATTTTTCAGTTTCCCCCCCACCAGCCTTCACAACTTGTAACCAAGTGTCACGGTCCATTTTGGTGCATGCAGAGCCATGCTGTGTGATGCATCTGGTTCAAGCAAGATGTGAGGTGAACCAATCTGGAACAGAAGTCAAGGAACAAAGAGCCAGTCTCTAAAAACTATGAGCTGGTCTACAGGCAGATAGTGAGGTATCAGGTAGGCCAGGAGCTGGGAGAGCTTCTGGGAGAGCAGGACTAAGTCCAAAGTAGAACTGATGTCTGGTATCCTCAGTTAGGGCCTGATGACTACTAGAGCTTTGCCCCTTAAATGAAGGTGCAAGATATTTAAAGCAGCAGCTTTAACAAAAATCAGTGCACTATGGTGCCATTGAGTGATCTCGGGTTGTGGTTATGATTTCTTGATTAAATTGAGGACCTTTAGGAGAATCAACAAGCTTTGAAGATGGTGAATATACAGGATTTAGACATTTCACCTGCAAGATCTAGAGTCAGTCCCAGGTTCAGAGCCAGGTTCTTTGATGTTCTTTATGACAGTTTCAGAGGCTGACAGGTCATCCTGGAAGATTATTCTGTTTCAAGATCATTTTCTGAGGAATGATCATTCTAGGATGTTTTAGGTTACAACCCTGCCATGTAACGCACTCTCCTAGTCAACCATTGTTATAGACCCCATCCCAGTGTTGTCCGCATACTATAGAACAATAGGCATGAAAGGACAGTGAGCAGAAAACCCACTGAGCAAGTGACCTAGACAGTAAATGCCAGGCTTCTACACAACACACATGCTGACAAGAAATAGGATGTTGTCAAGTACAGGTTCTAGCTCTGAAGCACCCCTTTGCACACACCCATTCAATTGGGTTGCTTATGTTGCGAGATGGATCCACTATAGTTAACATCCAGACATGCACAGTAGATTGGAGCAATCTACCCCACTTCTGTGTGTGTGTCCAGATTTGAACATTAAATATAGTGAGGCTGCGATGGCAGTTTTAAAGACCAAAAAGGGTTGACTGTTGAAACTTGGGCAGCTAAAAATAATGCTGAATGTCTGAAGTTTTACAATTTTAAAAGTTTTCTAAATTAAAAAAAAAAAAAACATTCTGAGAGGTGTGTGTGTATTTAAAACCTATTTTTTAAAAAAACAAACCATTTTTTAAAAGTATAAACAAAATGCTTTCTTTGTTTCAATCTGGCCAAAGTTATTTCCTAACAATTTTTTTCTTGAATAAGGTTAATCATCAGATATAAATGCAGAACTCCTCTTGGCTTTTGTAGCTTTGCAAGCAGAAGCCCTGACTGCCTGGCAGTCAATAGTATAGTTTTCTCATTGCACAGATTTACATTAGTTTCCATATTATTTGTATGGGACAGAGAGAAAGTTCACTCACCCATTTCAAAGAGGCCCTTTATACAAGTCTAGTATTCTTTTTATTTCTCATGGGTTGCTTGTTGCTGTATAACAGAGTTTTATGGTATTAAAAAAAAATAGCGTGCTCCCCTTCTGGGAAAGAAAAAGCAATGTTTCACATTGGAGAAACTTCTAACATTTCAAAACTGTTTTGTATTTTAAAGGTGAATTCAATCTTCACTATTTGACTTAGGATGTAGTTATATTTAATACTTTCTGTGCCTTAAAAGCTACTTAATGAGATAATAGTTTGATATTTTTCCAGTGACATTCGAAGTCAGATTACTCTAGGTATTCACCTGTATTTGGTATTCAAAATATCCAAAATATAATTTCTGTTCCTCTCTCTCCCTTGCTCTCTCCTTGGTGTTCTCATAACACTATGCCACGTGAGTAAATCCTTAAAATGGAAAAAGTAATCCAATTCTAAGGCTGACAGTATTAACAAAGCAACTGATTCTAAGGATGAACAGAATAGCCTTGAGAAATGGATTTTCATAAACTTTTATCCAAAGTAACTGGGTTTTTATATGCAGTATAAATGGTGTTGTGGAAAATATAAAGTTCATTAATACATGGTGTATTTTTATCCCCTTTATTGTAATTTGGAGATTATACACCATAATAGGATTTACTACATTATACTGTTTAATCTTTAGGGTGTTGAAAACACATCAGAGGTAGTTGGCAGTAACTCCTGGAATCATATTAGAACAGAAGGCTATAGTATTATTAGAATATAAGTAGCTCAGTCATTTTTATCTAACATTAAAATTTAAACAATACACATTCTGTGTTTAATGTATTTATTTATATCATGGTCTTCTACCATCAAAGTGGTTTACAGCATTTTAAATTTTAACTTCTTACCCCCACCCTCCAGTTCTCAGTACTTCAGCCCCCAGTAGGAACCACATTTCTCCTGTAGCTCACCCCTCCTTTTATTGGGATTACAATAAATTTTGGGTGTATTGTATAGGTACTGCACATAATTGGTAAAGTTTACATATGTGCAATATGCTCAAAATCTGATTTTTAAAATTCCATATAGCAGTTTATTGTAGATGGTAAAGATTACACATGACTGTTTGGCTGGGTTTGCATGTCACTTTAAGCCATGGTTGTCTATAAGCTACTCACAGACCACCATGGTTTATCGTGGCGTCTGTGAGCAGTTTCCCCCAGCTGTAGTGGCTTAAGCCAAAGTAAGCCACCCTCATAAGCCATGGTCTGCAGTGAGGTTTATCTAAACCGTCATGGCTTATCATATCACCTGGCACTCCAAAATGGCTTAAAGAGTGGTTTAAAGATTGCCTACAGAGTCGAGTGGGAAGAGTGGTCAAAACTGCTGCCGTCGTTCTGCTCCAACCAGCAGATCTCTGTTTCCGAGATCTGCCTAGCAACAGATTACGCTAAGGGAAGGTGAAGGGGGGGGAGTGAAGGGAATGAAAAGGTAGCAAGTGGTTGGTTTCTGATCACTTTTCTGTGAAAAAGGTAAGTTGAGCAGTTATCCGGTACAGCATTTGGAGGCTCCCCATGAGGAGACCCCCACATATAAAATTTCACTCCATTCCAGCAAACTGTCAAGGAGTTAGAGTCAGCACCCCCTTTTTTCTTTTCTGGTCATATTTCTGTGAAAAAGGAAAGTCATGCAGTTATCCAGTACCACATTTGGAGGCCTTGAGGTTCAGAGCATGCTGGTTGGGTGGGGCGGCGGGGGAGCAGAAAAGTGGCTAACAATAGGCAAACATGCCGATAATGGCAGGGATCCAGCAGAGACAGGAGACAGAAGAATACACGCCTAGCATATTCTTCTGGGAAGCTGGGATACCAACCTGGCTGAGTGGGACAACTGTAGTGGGAGGAGGGGCAAAGGCGGGGAGAATAAGCTATGCACAGTAGCGTATTTGGCCGATTGTGTGCGGGATACAGTAGTTTATAAGCTACTGTGAGTAGCTTATAAACCATCATGGCTTAAAGTGATGTGCGAACCCAGCCTCTAAGTTTATATCCCTTTCTGCCTGCGCTGTGAGGTAAGAATGTTTTCTAGATGCTTCAGTAACCTTCGTAACCAAAACTAGTTTTTAAACAAGAAATAGATGAAAGTGGTTTCCATCTATATTTTTGGATCTCAAATCCTTGATCCCATTTAAATGATCCACACTTTCAACCAGTAAGGTGTAGCTCTAAAACTCAATATGGTACAATCACCGTATAATTGTCTGTGCAATACACATGAGCTCTTATGTGCTCTTCTGCACTTAATTACCTGTGCTGGTGTTTTAGATGGACAGTGAAGTTACTTTCTTCTAAGAAGAAACAAGCCCAGTTTGTGATTATGTTTTCTTTAGATTACTTCTTGCTTCAAGTGCCTGTTGCATAAAAACCCATGACAGAACAGTTGAGAGCACCCTGTGAGCTTCTGTATTCTCTCCTCTTTCTCCCATATGAATTTCCTCTTGCCATTTCAGTGTTATCTATGGTTTCTTTATGGGTTTGGGGGGTCTTCTTTTGGGTAGTTTTCTTTTTTCCAAAGACCCCTTAATCTTCACTTCATTTTTTTCTCCCATCCCCATCCCCCATGACAAGCAAAGTCACTTAAAAAAAAATCATGATTGTGGTAATAAAAATAAAAAATTGGACCCATGATTTTTCCCTTGTATGCATAGCTGAAGGCTACAAGGCTGAATATTGCAAACACTACCAGAGACTTAGTAAAATACTGCATGAACTTCAAGTGTGGGGTCTTCAAGAAGTTTTGTGGAAGAAGGCTGTTCAAGCCACCAGTGAGCTTAGCCCAGCCATCTTGCCTGTCTTGCACACCACAGGACAGGGTTTCTTCATCTTCATGGCCTCTGTTTCTGGCACTTCCTTCTATCAGGCTTCACTGAAAGTGTGTGTGTGTGGGGGTGCTTTATAACTTTCAGATCTCTCATTCCATCTCTAAATTGTAGTGACTCAGGTTTCCCCCAGGGACGATTCTCTCAATGGCCATAACCAAGCCCTTGACTACCAAGCTTTCATCCTCTGCTTCTGGTTCCAGAACTTTGACTTTTCTTCTAGCTTCTATGGCTTCTTCAGATCTATCTGGTCAAGGACTGGTTAGTGGCACTTAGCCCTCCTTTACTGGACCCCAAACTTGTTGTTGTTCCCCATTTCCTTCCATAACCTTGCAGCCAAATGGGTGCCATACCTCCTAAAAATCCGAGCAAGAAGCAAAAGCTCCTCCACCTGACTGCTGCTAACTATTGTTCAGAGATCTGAAGACACTCTGAATTTACATAGAATACCATTGCCTAATTATTTGGACCATGATTCTGGCATTGCCTGATAATGATTTTAGTATACGTCCTTTGGCTTGAACAGTTCTCCAGATGCCTGTGTGCCTGCTGTCATCAGTTCCATCAATTTCAGTTCTCCTTTGAACTTCTCTCCAAGCCTCATCCAGAGGCTCTCAATATGTCCATCCACAGTAGCAATCTTCCATATGCTAATTCTGATTCACCCCCATATAACTGGTACATGTAAGGGTGCCATATACATCATTGCAATTGGAATCAAGAATTGTGCAGTTATTTGTGGTTCAAAAGAACTGTAAGGTCATTTCCCCATCCTGGTTCCACCTGCAGTAGAAAATAGGAAGATCAATATCCTTTTATATGCAGGTAATCGGTTATAATGGGTTAGAACCAGGCTTTGTCATACTTAGAGCAGGCCCATTTAAATCATGGGCCTTAACTTAGTCATGACTAAGGGCACAATCCTATGCATGTTTAGACAGAGAAAAGTCCTACAACTCCCAGCATTTCCCAGCCAGCATGTTGTAGGGCTTTTCTCTGTCTAAACATGCATAGGATTGTGCCCTAAGCCCCACTGATTTCATTGAGTCTGTCTAAGTGTGACTAAGTCTAGATCCAACCCATTATATTTGACCAGAGGCAGTCTTAAAAAGCAGATGGCCCTGCTGGATATTTTTTGTCAGAAGGAACAGCTTAGTATTCATTTTATTAAAACTAGTGGCTGTATATGGTTTCACTGATCCCCTATATTTAATCAGTCAATTTCTAATGACCCCATTCAGCAAGTTAAATCATATAGTTATTTAGGAGTGAGGTTTTTTGCAGCCAGTTTCTCTTGGAAGTCCCAGCATGACTTTCATATTAAAGTAAGACATTATAGGAGCAGTCTTGAAGTTCTCTTATGCCAAGTGGGTAACTGGTTGCCCTTCCCCTTAAAATCCTTTTGACTAAGGTTGTTCCTTTTATGTTATATAATGCAGATCTTTGGGGCTTTAGCCGATCATTAGTTCGCTAGAGCAGATCCAAAATTCTTTTCTAAGGAAAGTGTTGTTTGTTTGTGATATTTATATACTGCTAAATATCAAATCCCCAAGGGGTTTACATATAAATATTCAAATCACATTTAAAATACAATATTAAAAACAATTCCAAATTACAATAAGAGTAATACAAGGAGCAGTAAGATAGAGCTGCATGGTTAATTTAATTATAAGCCAGGGAAAGCCTGGGTGAACAAGTGTGTTTTCAGGAGGCATTTGAAAGATGCCATATTTTCTGCTTCCCGAACTGCATAGGGGAGAGTTTTTCAAAGAGTGGGTGCCGCTACTGAGAAGGCATCGTCAAGGTATTGTGTGGTGACATTCCATTAATTTCGGAATGACCAGCAAGGGCTCCTCTGCTGATCTTAAAGGTCGGCTGAGTGTATATAAAGGAAGGCGGTCTGCTAGGTATCCTGGTCCCAAATTAATTAGGGTTTTGTATGACAATGACATAATCTTGAACATGGCTCAGTAGTTAATAAGGAGCCAATGCAGTTCTTTTAACATCGATTTTATGTGAGCATAGCTGGGTGTCCCAGTGAGCACACTAACTGCTGCATTCTGCACTAGCTGCAGCTTCTGAACCAGGCAAAAGGACAGCCCCACATAGAGTGTATTACTATAGTCTAATCGTAACCAGTGCATGGATCATTGTGGCTAGGCTATCCCCGCCCAGGAATGGGCGTAGTTGGTGTACCAACTAAAGTTGGTAATGGGAGCTCTGGGCCACTGAGGTCACCTGGGCCTCCAGTGACAAAGATGGATCCAGGAGCACCCCCAAACTACATACTTGCTCCTTCAGAGGGTGCAACCCCATCCAGAACAGGCAGCCAGCCCAGTTCCCAGACTTGGGAAATGCCAACCCATGGGGTCTCTGTGTTATCAGGATTCACTTTATTAGCCTTCATCCAAGCCATAACAACATCTAGGCACTGGTTCAGAATGTGCATGACCTCTCCCAATTCAGATGTCACAGAGAAACAGAGCTGGGCATCATCACCATTCTGGTGGCACCTTGCCCCAAATCTCCTGATGACTGCTCCCAATGGCTTCATATCAATATTAAATACCATTGGGAACAAGATGGTGCCCTGTGGCACCCCACAATTCAGCTGCTGTGGGTTTGAGGCTCAGTCACCCTATTTCGAACCAATGTAGAACAGCGTCTCCAACTCATGGAAGCGCTCCAGGAGGATACCGTGATCAACTGAGAGGTTAATAAGAAGTAACAGGGTCACACTGCTCTGTCCCTCTTCTGAGGAAGATCATCCATCAGGGCGACCAAGGCTGATTCCATCCCAAAACCAGGCCTGAATCCAGACTGGAATGGAACCAGATGATCTGTTTCATTCAAGCGCGCCTGCAGCTGAGGCGCCACCACCACTCTCTCGAGCACCTTACTCAGGAATGGGGTGTTTGAGACTGGACGATAGTTAGCATAGATCTCTGGATCCAGGGAGGGTTTTTTTCTGTAGCGTTTGCACCACTGCCTCCTTCAAGGCAGTAGGGACCACACCATCGCGCAATGATGTGTTCATCACTCCCTTGATCCATCCAGTCAGTCCCCCACACCTAGCTTGAATAAGCCATGAAGGACAAGGGGTGAGAGAGCATGTGGTGGGTTGTACAGATGCAAGTGTCTTGCCCACGTCCTCAGGCTCCAAAAACTAAAATTGAAACCACAAAACAGGATAAGACAATGCACTGGACACCTCAACAGACACTGCATCAATAGCGGTGTTCAAGTCAGCATGAAGGTGAGCGTTTTTATCCTTGGAAGTGCCTTGCAAACCCATCACAGCAGGCCTCCGAAGGTTCCAGTATTGGATTCACTGGGTTTGATGAAAGCAATTCCTGAACCACTCAGAAAAGCTCAGCTGGATGGCTACTCAAGGATGCAATAGAGATGGCAAAGTAAGCCTTCTTTGCTGCCTTCATCGCCACACAATAAATGTGATTATACACTCTTACGTGTGCGTGATCATCTTCAAGATTAGTCTTGCGCCAGTTACACTCCAGCTGTCTTCTGACCTGTTTCAATGTACAGAGCTTCCCAGTAAACCAGGGAGCCCTCCGAGCTCTGCAATTCTGAAGAGGGCGCTCAGGAGTGATTGTGTCAGTGGCCTGTCACACCTCGCCATTCCATAGTGTGACAAGGGCCTCGACAGAATTGCTGGCTCTGGCTACTGAAAAGTCCCCCAAAGCGTTCAGGAATCACTCAGATTCCATAAGGTTCTGGGGGCAGAACATATTAATGGGTCCCCAAGCCTTGCAGAGGGGGGGCACCATGAGACCAAATTTCACCAGGAAGTGGTCTGACGGGGTGATTTCCACCCCCCAATGTTGGCTTCACCTGTTGGCAGCCTAGCCATTCATGTCCTTGCAGAAGTGGATTGGCCTTCTTTGACCTAAAATAGAAGTCGAGCTTCTAAATTTTCATAATAGAATGTTAATGTTGCTATCTTCATGTTTGGTCTGTAAAGTTTATGCCTCTCCCATAAATTCTCAAAGGAGAGTAACTGCATTTCAGACACTTGCTAGAGGTATTGATTGTCAACTGACTAGGATCCAGTCGATGTCCAAATCTCAGTTAAGGCATTTTGTGTTTAGAAAAGACTTTCTGACTAATATGTTCATCATTCTTCTAGATTTTCTAGATTGTATCCATGTATCTAGATATTTAGAAAGCCAGTTATTTAGATGTTATTATCTTAGAATCATGAACAAATTACTTTACAGAATTCAGATTTAATGTTATGCCCTCTCCTTTTTTTAGAAGGCTGTTATAAGAAATTACAATTGGAACAAATTACTGTTCTTGTGTGTTTTGTAAAACTCTCACTGAGGGTATTGTCTAGCATGTTACCCAATGTCCACATGAAAAACATTCGTCTGAGTCTAGGCTTGGGAAGAACTTTGTTACATCTAGTGAATCTGTATGTTTTCTGTTTGATGATGAAAATATGTCACCTTGCATGTCTCTATATTTGTGCTGATGAACAGGTAATTGAGAGCTAAATTTGTTTAGCTTTGAATGTTCTTTCTGTATTTGTTATGGCTTATAGCCAAACAATAACATTACTACTACTACAAAGGCAACCCACAATAAAAAAAGTCTTAAGGGGTTGCCTGAAAGTTAACCAGGAAGAGTCCAGTGTATATACTGGGGGAGCAGCTTTCACAAATGAGGCCCTAACCCTTGTGCCTACCAGTCTGATCATTGCTAATTATGGGCAAATGAGCAGGGCTCCTCTAGCAGTTCTTAAAGCTTGGGCACATTTGTATGGATGCAGGTGGTTCTTCAAGTAAGTTGGACCCAAACCATTTAGGGCTTTAAATACTAAAACCAGCACTTCAAGCTTAGAAGTGAATAGGCAGCCAGTACAGTTGGTGCAGAATAGATGTAATATGTTCCAAATGCCTTTCCCCCATTAGTATCTGGGCTGCCACATTCTACACTAGCTGAAGCATCCATTCTGTAAAGGGGGCCCCACATATAGTGCATTGCAGGCTCATCTGTGCTTCTACAGGTAGCTCTGAACCCAGAAGAACCCCCGAACTGCAAACTTGGTCTTTCAGAGGGAGAGTGACCCTGTCTAGAACTACTTGAACACCTCTATCCAAGTTCTCCAGCTTTCCCACTCATCATTCTTCTATTGTGTTAGGACTAAGTTTAAGCCCTGTTTGCTCTCGTCCATCCCAAAACAGCATCTGTACATGTGCTCAAGAGTTCCACAACCTCCCTGGCATCATATGGTGGAAATGTGAGGTAGAACTGTTTGTTATCACCATATTGATATCACTTTAGCCCAAACCTCTGAATGACTTCCCCCAGTGGGTTTCTGTTTATGTTAGGGCTTGGAGACGGGAATAGAAACTTTTGGTATCCCGTAGACTAAGGGACATGGGGTAGAACAGAAGTTCCTTTGCACTAGTGGAGTATGCCCTGCCCAGAAGGACTCAAACCAGCTTAATACCAAGCCACTCAAGCCAACTCTGGCTAGACAACCCAGAAGGACACCATGATCAATGACATCAAAGGCCTCTGAGGGAACTAACAGGATTGCACTTGCCTTTGTCTACTCTACAGTGTAAATCATCTATCAAGGCGACCAATACTGTTTTTGTTCCATGATCACGCCAAAAGCCAAATGGGAACAGAACCAAATAAACATTGTTATCCAACACTTCCCTCTCCAGGCCTTTGTGCAAGAATGAAGTATTTGATAGGGCACAGCAATTATCCAGGACCATAGGTTCCAGATCTGCTTTTTTCAATAGAGGTCTCACTTCTGTCTTCAGGACAGCTGGCACTATGTCTTCCCTCAAGGAAGCAGTGACTGCTTCTGAGGTCCACACAGTCAGCCCAGACCTGGCAAATGGTATTAGCTAAACAGGGCAAGGATCCAAAGAGCAGGTAGTACACCCTAAGCCTCCAAGCAGCTTGTTCACATCCTCAGATTGCACAAGCTGAAAAGTATCCAACACAATAAGCTGGCTTTCTGGCTATCTCAAAACTATGGCATCCAAGTCTGAATGACTGTGAGCAATTTTATCTGCAAAATGCAGTGTAACTTCATCACAATGGACCTTCATAGGCTCCATTGAGTAATTATATGGGCCCATATGGAGAAGGTTTTTCACGTCACAAGAAATGTCCGCTGGCCATCAGTCTTCAGATGCTATGGTGGTAGAGAAGGAAGATTTCTTCCCTTTCATCACTGCTACAGAACACACCCTATAGCGTGTGCTATCATACTTGACAGATATCTTCTGCTACCTGTGTTCTAGCTGTTGACCCGCCCGTTTCATTGCCTGCAGCTTCCTGGAAAACCAGGGAACTGACATGGCTCTACAACTAGGTTGATAACATTTGGGTGTGATCATATTGATGGCCTTAGTATCCTCTCTGTCCCAGGCAGAGACAAAGGCCTCAGCAAGACTACTGGCTTAGTCTACAGGAAACTCAAAAAGATCTCAGGAAACCCTCTGGATCAATCAACCTCTGAGAGTGGACCCTAACAGTAGGTCCTCTACCCTGGCAGGTAGTCACAAGATCAATCTGAATCAGCTAATGATCTGTTCATGACAACTGAGTCATTACAGGCCCCCTTATCCACAGATTATTATCCCCAAAACCAGTACAGAAAATAAGGTCTCACGTGTGACTTCCTACATATGTTGGACCAGATATAATCTGAGGCAGATCCATGGATGCCATGAAATCCAAGCCGCTTCTGACAAGATACCCTCAGCATGTATATTGAAATCCCTCATAACCAAAAGTCTGGGAGTCCTCAGTACCACTTCTGTCAGTTAGGGCAGGGAGAGTGTTAGGCAGCAGTGTGGATGGTAAACTAACAGAATCCTGTCTCGCGTTCCCAGCAAACACTCAAATACCGTCAACCTCTGGGTTCCAGGATACATGATCAGGGAACTGTTATCCCTATAGATTAGTGACCTTGTACTTACAAATTGGTTTTGCCTCTGCACTAGCCTTTATGCAGAGGCAGAGCAACTAGAGATCCTCGCTTGTCAGTCTAACTGTACTAGGAAACTTAGCCTGGAGATGTGCACTTTGTCAAGAGCACCTCTTCAATTGAGATTGTTCCCTAGAAGATGACCTTGGCCATGCCCCTTCTTTGGCTGACTCTGCCTTCTACTTATCAGGGAATGTCCATCTGCCTGGGGCCTCAAGCGTTTTCCCAGAGCTAGGTCTGGCAGTCCTTGAGAAGGCGTAGGTTGCTTCTGCTGCTTGCAGTCTATTGTAGAGATGAATTCCCAGCTCCCTTCCTTCCATATCTTGACTAGACCTTAAATCATCATCTTCCAACTTCTTATCAGACGCTTCTTCTGAGACTGCTGCATCAGGACCAGGCATGATATCACATCACCCCCATCATCCAGTCTGGTTTCAGTTACAAAAGCCAGTTTGCCATGATGTCCTCGAATAAGATGAATTTTTCATCTTATTGCATTCCTGCATTGAGCAGGGGGTTGGACTCAGTGGTCTTATAGGCCCCTTCCAACCCTACTGTTCTATGATTCTAAGATCAGATATAATTATTAACATCTTTCCCTTAACCAACCTGGCATTCACCAGCAGCACCTTCAGTCCTGAGGAGACCAGAGCTGAGAAACCATGATTGTGAAGATTGAAAGGCAGAGCATAAGGAGAAATGGCATAGAGATGTCAATTTTGCTTTACCCTAGAATCTAGGGCCTAGATGGAATCTTCTACCTCCTAACACCGAAACAGACTCTGCTGTCAGTGAGCATTATGGTGGCCCCATCTCCCTTTCAATTCATATAACATCCAACTTACAGTACAGACAGCTCTGCAATATTTTCCAGCAAAAATATGTAATTGAGGGGAGTAAAAACATAAAACCAAAATCAACAAACAATTACTGATCACTAATCATCAGTGAATCTGTTCATCATAAAACCCTAGAATCACATAGCCACTATACTATTAAACAGCCAATCCATATAAAAGGCAAGGGAGGGAAAGGGGGGAAGCAGTTCCAAAGTGACAATACCACAGCTGCCCTCAGTATGTAGCCTGGCCAAATAGGATCAGACTTCCTCCTCACTATTCTCATGACCTGAGTGAACCGTATATCTCTGCAGCCACTCTGGGTGCTACCTGATCAGTTCTCAGTGGTCTTCACCCATGGCTGGCTAGCTGGCTATTTTGTGTTAGCAGCAGCAATAGAGAGCTTAGGGTAATCTCAAGTTCTCTTTCCCTGGCTCTCTGATATTGCTGCTGCTGTATCTTCAGCCCAGTGTCATATCATGAATGTACCTTCAATTTTTCTTGGTCTTGTCACTACCAGCGCAAGATTCTGCTGTCTTTGCCTTGTAGCCCCATTCCAAGAATTGGAGCCCACAGCACCAAGTGTGGGAAAGATGCCTCCTCCTTTCTTGAGATGGAGCGCAGTCCATTGAAACATGGAGAGGGAGGGTGGACCAGACCTTTTTTCTGCATGTGGACCTATCTAGCCATGAGGTGGCCTCCTCCTCCTCCAGTTTTGTAATACCTGAAGACCCTTTGAAGCTTCAAGAAGAAGAATTGTTCATACCAACTGTATCATTGTGAGCAGTGTAACAAGTGAACAAACCAATACAAGCAGTTGGTGATTTTTCAGTTCACAGAGGGAATAGACAATTGTTTCTGCATTTGTCAAAGTCAAAATACTGTACTTTTAATTCTACTTTTGCTAGTTTTAATGGATAGCTTATAAAAATAAGCATGTGCTTGAGAAATCATGGAGGGCGAGTGAAGTGCCAGATGACTGGAGGAGGGCTAATGTTGTCCCTATCTTCAAAAAGGGCAAAAAGGAGGAACCTGGGAACTACAGACGAGTCAGTCTGACATCGATCCCTGGGAAAACTCTGGAGCAGATTATAAAGCAATCAATCTGGAAGCACCTTGAAAACAAAGCAGTGATTACTCGAAGCCAACATGGATTTGTCAAGAACAAATCCTGCCAGACTAATTGGATCTCACTTTTTGATCAGGTAACTCCCCATGTGAAATAAGCGCAATTGTGCGGTAGTTTGAACACTCTTTGGCATTGCCCTTTTTTGGAATTGGAATGTAAACTGACCTTTTCCAGCAAGGTGATGCTCAAAATCCTAAAAGCTAGGCTTCAGCAGTATGCGAACCGAGAACTACCGGAAGTACAAGCTGGGTTCCGAAGAGGCAGAGGAACTAGAGATCAAATCGCCAACATTCGCTGGATCATGGAGAAAGCAAGAGAATTCCAAAAAAGCGTCTATTTCTGCTTCATTGACTACGCTAAAGCCTTTAATTGTGTGGATCACAACAGACTGTGGCAAATTCTGAAAGTGATGGGAGTACCAGACCACCTTACCTGTCTCCTGAGAAACCTGTATGAGGGTCAAGAAGCAACAGTAAGAACGAGACATGGAACAACCGATTGGTTCAAAACTGGGAAAGGAGTACGACAAGGCTGCATATTGTCACCCTGCTTATTTAACTTATATGCAGAGTACATCATGAGAAACGCCGGGTTGGATGAATCACAGGTCGGAATTAAGATTGCCGGGAGAATTATCAACAGCCTCTGATATGCAGACGATACCACCCTAAAGGCAGAAAGCGAAGAGGATCTCAAGAGCCTCTTGTTGAGGGTGAAAGAGGAGAGTGCAAAAGCTGGTTTGAAACTCAACATTAAAAAAACGAAGATCATGGCATCTGGCCCCATCAGTTCCTGTCATATAGAAGGGGAAGAAATGGAAGCAGTGACAGATTTTATTTTCTTGGGCTCCAAGATCACCGCAGACAGTGACTGTAGCCATGAAATTAAAAGACGCTTGCTCCTTGGGAGGAAAGCTCTGGCAAACCTAGACAGCATAGTAAGAAGCAGAGACATCACCTTGCCAACAAAGGTCCGTCTAATCAAAGCTATGGTTTTCCCAGTAGTAATGTATGGCTGTGAGAGCTGGATTATAAGGAAGGCTGAGCAACGAAGAATTGATGCTTTTGAACTGTGCTGCTGGAGAAGACTCTTACGAGTGCCCTGGACTGCAAGGAGGTCAAATCAGTCCATCCTAAAGGAAATCAACCCTGAGTGCTCATTGGAAGGACAGATACTGAAGCTGAAGCTCCAATATTTTGGCCACCTAATGCGAAGAGAAAACTCCCTGGAAAAGACCCTGATGCTGGATAAGACTGAAGACAAAAGGAGAAGGGGACGGCAGAGAATGAGATGGCTAGATAGCATCATGGATGCAATGAATATGAACTTGAGCACGCTCCGGGAGAGAGCGGAGGACAGGAAGGCCTGACGTGCTATGGTCCATGGGGTCACGAAGAGTTGGACATGACTGAACGACTGAACAACAAACCCCCCATGTGGACTGTGAGAATGCTGTGGACATAATATACCTCAACTTCAGCAAAGCTTTTGACAGAGTGCCCCATGATATCCTGATTAGCAAACTAGCTAGAAGTGGACTAGATGAAACAACTATCAGGTGGATCCACAGTTGGCTACAGAATTGGACTGAAAGAGTGCTTATCAGTGGGATCTTCTCAAACTGGGGAGAGGTAACGAGTGGGGTACCACAGGGCTCAGTCCTGGTCCCTGTGCTCTTCAGCGTTTTTCTTAATGACTTGGATGAGGAGGTACAGGGAATGCTGATCAAATCTGCAGATGATACAAAATTGGGCAGGATAGCTAATACCTTGGAAGACAGAAACAAAATTCAAAGTGATCTTGATAGACTGGAGTGCTGGGCAGAAAACAGTGGAATGAAATTTAATAGGGATAAATGTCAAGTTCTGCACCTAGGAAAAAGAAACCAAATGCAGAGTTGTAAGATGGGGGATACTTGACTCAGCAATACTACAAGCGAGAAGGATCTTGGAATTGTTGTCGATCACAAGCTGAACATGAGCCAACAATGTGATATGGCTGCAAAAAAGGCCAATGCTATTTTGGGCTGCATTAATAGAAGTATAGCTTCCAAATCATGTGAAGTACTAGTTCCCCTCTATTCAGCCATGGTTAGGCCTCATCTGGAGTACTGTGTCCAGTTCTGGGCACCACGTTTTAAGAAGGATGCAGACAAACTGGAGAGGGTTCAGATGAGGGCAGTGAAGATGATCAGGAGCCTGGAGACAAAGCCCTATGAGGAGAGACTGAAAGAACTGGACATGTTTAGCCTTGAGAAGAGAAGACTGAGGGGAGATATGATAGCACTCTTCAAGTACTTGAAAGGTTGTCATAGAGAGGAAGGCCAGGATCTCTTCTTGATCATCCCAGAGTGCAGGACATGGAATAATGGGCTGAAGTTACAGGAAGCCAGATTCTGTCTGAACATCAGGAAACCTTCCTGACTGTTAGAGCAACACAACAATGGAACCACTTACCTAGGGAGGTGGTGGGCTCTCCCACACTGGAGGCATTCAAGACCAGGCTGGACAGCCATCTGTCAGGGATGCTTTGACTTGGATTCCTGCTTTGAGCGGGGGGTTGGACCCGATGGTGTTATAGGCCCCTTCCAACCCTACTATTCTACGATTCTATGAGTTAGAACAGTTAGATGGGAAATGTGGCATGCAACGTTGTCCTGCAATGTTCAAAACTGATCTTTTTGTTTTCTGTGCACTGCGTGGTCAGCTCACCTGCTTACACACATGACAGTTTGGAGCATTTCCTATAAATATACTTCTATTTTGGAAGATGGTTCATATTTCATATACTATGGCTGTTTTCACACTTAAGTCAGTTGCGTGTTTCCCACATCTTAAGTTTAATGTAAAACCTATTTTAGCTAAGATGTATCTTTAAAAAAAAAGTTTTGTGTTCCACATAAAAAGTATTTTGCAAAAGATATATTCCAGGCTAAAAGGCACAATTAGCTTCACTTGTGAACAACCCAAAAACATGGGATTGAATAATTGAATTACTTCTGTCTGTGCAAAGTGGATGCTGCTGCTCACCAACCAACTCATCTGTGATTGCCCATGCCCTTCCATGAACTGAAAAATCACAGATTGCTTAGATATTGGTTGCTTATTACACTGTTCACATGAGTAGAATGTTGGCATGAATGCTTATTTGCAGAGGTGCACACCATTTTGTATCATCAGAACCAACTCTGTGTCAGGGAACTTTGGTGTTGAGAAAATGAAAGGGCTGCTGAGTTTCCTGCTTACGGTGGGTGGAAGGCATACTTAAACCCTTATTTAAGTCTGCAGTAGTGTCTTAGAAAGGAAGCAGCTTTTTTCCTCAGACATCTGGGATAACCATGATCAGAAACAGGATACCAAAATAGACAGCCAGCTGTTAACTAGTATAACAATAACCTGGGTTCCTACCAGAAATGAGTAGTCTCACAATGACTTGCAAGATGCTACGTCTTGCTGTTTCCCAGAGCTTTTCACTGCTTAAAATGTGCAACAAGCTGAGTCTAAGCTCCCAACATCAGGGAGGAAAATGCTATGTTGAGAAAGACATCCAGAAATAAAACAGACGTTTGGACACTACTACTTTGACAAAGATATCCATTCGTCGATAGATGCCGCCCATAAATCTGCCTAAAACGTCTATTCTCTTCTGATCTCCACTATAGATATTCTTTATTATTATTTTTTTTACTTCATACGAAGTGTGAAGTTTTAATACTGGGATTATTCCTTGGTTTAAGTCCTTTCATTGCACAAAATAAGCTTTGGATGCTTATTTAGATGTTCAGTGAAACAGTGTGGAGAACAGTAATTGTGATGTACTAAAGAATTAATCCATTTAGTCATGGGAAGCCTTACTTGGTCTTTTCTTTCTTAGCAGCTGAATTGTAGTATACGTTAGTCTGCACGTTACTTTAAAATGTCAAATGTTGGAACTTTGTTTTAATATTGTTCCAAGCCAGACCTGATTTATATGCCAAGTAGCTGAGTTTTGCAAAGCCAGTTGCATACATGCGCCTTTTTTTTTTTTTTTTACACCTGCTAGCTTTTGTATACTGATGCTTTAATGTAATTCTGTAGAGAAATACTGTCACATCACAATTATTTATTTTAAGACCTTTTGTTATGATATGGTCATTTTAAGCCTTTTGGGGGAACTGGTCTATATATATATATGCTTTTCAGTGTAAGACCCTTATTAAAGCTGTTTTTTTTAATGGCTTTCCACCATGTTAGTTCACTTGATACACTATTTATTTCTTTTAATTTCCCTCTGATACACTGTATGGTTTCTACTTTTGTAAATGTCGAAAAACTTTCCAGTTTCTGGTTATGTCACAGGTACTTGGATTATATAGATGGTAAGGAGAGCTTACTATCTATATAATAGTATAGATACTATTATATAGTATATATAATATACTATATAATATATAGTATTATATATTATAATACTATATAATAGTAAAAGTGGAAGAATATTATTCACAAGTATTACTTTTCAAAAGTTTAGCTTTGCAGATCTTCATGTGTACTACATTGGGCTACATCTAAGATCCAAATGTGAATACTTCTAAGAGTGGTTGTGGCAACATCCCAGCAGAATGAGTGCTTAGCAACAAGGGTTTAGACATTTTGGCTGGCCTTGGTACTCAGCCATTATATTTTTGGATGCTACTGACTCTGCATTCTCCCTTAGTCACCTTGCTAGCGTAGAAGATTGTACTGTGGGATGGGGTGTAACCTTGTCTTGACCTCATGCTGCACTTTAGAGGAATTTGGAGTTTGTCCAAATTGCACCACAAAGTCAAAAATGCTGCCTCACCTCTCACCTGAGTTCTGGGCTTGGGGGAGGATGGGATCTTGTTGACTTCATGCTGTGCTTTGGGGATTCTGAGTATCTCTAAAGTATAGCATGAAGTCTGAGATGAAGGAAGGTATGATCGTTAGAGGGAGAGGGTGGTTGCTGTG
Source organism: Heloderma suspectum (assembly GCF_057233095.1). Taxonomy (NCBI): domain Eukaryota; kingdom Metazoa; phylum Chordata; class Lepidosauria; order Squamata; family Helodermatidae; genus Heloderma; species Heloderma suspectum. The sequence continues at coordinate 137,276,666 of NC_139459.1, forward strand.
TGGACTGAATTTGTACCTTTGACTGTTATAAATTGAAAAAATATTCTAAAATTCAATGGGATACCTGAAAAAAGCGGAAAGATGTTTAGTTTAAGTGGTTGTTGTTGTTCAGTTGTTCTGTCGTCCTAATTCCTTTAGGATTGACTGATTTGACCTTCTTGCAGTCCAGGGGACTCATAAGAGTCTTCTCCAGCAGCACAGTTCAAAAGCATCAATTCTTCAGCGCTCAGCCTTCCTTATAGTCCAGCTCTCACAGCCATATGTTACTACTGGGAAAACCATAGTTTTGATTAGACGGACCTTTGTTGGCAAGGTGATGTCTCTGCTTCTTACTATGCTGTCTAGGTTTGCCATAGCTTTCCTCCCAAGGAGCAAGCGTCTTTTAATTTCGTGGCTACAGTCACCGTCTGCAGTGATCTTGGAGCCCAAGAAAGTAAAATCTGTCACTGCTTCCATTTCTTCCCCTTCTATATGCCAGGAAGTGATGGGGCCAGATGCCATGATCTTCGTTTTTTTAATGTTGAGTTTCAAACCAGCTTTTGCACTCTCCTCTTTCACCCTCAACAAGAGGCTCTTTAGATCCTCTTCACTTTCTGCCATTCGGGTGGTATCGTCTGCGTATCTGAGGCTGTTGATAATTCTCCCAGCAATCTTAATTCCGACCTGTGATTCATCCAACCCGGTGTTTCTCATGATGTACTCTGCATATAAGTTAAATAAGCAGGGCGACAATATGCAGCCTTGTCATACTCCTTTCCCAATTTTGAACCAATCAGTTGTTCCATGTCTGGTTCTTACTGTTGCTTCTTGACCCTCATACAGGTTTCTCAGGAGACAGGTAAGGTGGTCTGGTACTCCCATCTCTTTCATAATTTGCCACAGTTTGTTGTGATCCACACAATCAAAGGCTTTAGCGTAGTCAATGAAGCAGAAAGAGACGTTTTTCTGGAATTCTCTTGCTTTCTCCATGATCCAGCGAATGTTGGCGATTTGATCTCTAGTTCTTCTGCCTCTTCGAAACCCCGCTTGTACTCGGTAGTTCTCGGTTCGCATACTGCTGAAGCCTAGCTTGTAGGATTTTGAGCATAACCTTGCTGGCATGTGAAATGAGCGCAATTGTACGGTAGTTTGAACACTCTTTGGCGTTGCCCTTCTTTGGAATTGGAATGTAAACTGACCTTTTCCAGTCTTGTGGCTACTGTTGAGTGTTCCAAATTTGTTGGCATATTGAATGCAGCACTTTAACAGTATCATCTTTTAGGATTTTAAATAGCTCAGCTGGAATACTGTCATCTCCACTCGCTTTGTTGTTAGTAATGCTTCCTAAGGGCCACTTAACTTTACTCTCGAGGATGTCCGGCTCAAGTTCAGTGACCGCACTATCATGGCTATCAGGGACATTCAGATCTTTCCTGTATAGTTCTTCTGTGTATTCTTTCCACCTCTTCTTAATCTCATCTGCTTCTGTGCGGTCCCTGCCTTCTTTGTCCTTTATCATGCCCATCTTTGCACAAAACGTTCCCTTGATAGCTCCGATTTTCTTGAAGAGATCTCTAGTCTTTCCCATTCTGTTATTTTCTTCGATTTCTTTTTATTGTTCATTTAAAAAGGCCTTCTTCTCCCTCCTTGCTATTCTCTGGAACTCTGCATTCAGTTGGGTATATCTTCCCCTTTCTCCCTTGCTTTTCGCTTCCCTTCTTTCCTCAGCTACTTGTAAAGCCTCATCAGACAGCCACTTTGCTTTCTTGCATTTATTTTTCTTTGGGATGGATTTAGTTGCTGCCTCCTGAACAATGTTACGGACCTCCGTCCATAGTTCCTCAGGCACTCTATCAGGTCTAATCTCTTAAATCTATTCCTCACCTCCACTGTATAGTCATAAGGGATGTGATTTAGGTCATACCTGAATGGTTTAGTGGTTTTCCCTACGTTCTTCAGTTTAAGCCGAAATTTTGCAACAAGAAGCTCATGATCTGAGCCACAGTCAGCTCCAGGTCTTGTTTTTACTGACTGTATAGAGCTTCTCCATCTTTGGCTGCAAAGTACATAATCAATCTGATTTCGATATTGACCATCTGGTAATGTCCACCTGTAGGGTCGCCTCTTGTGCTGTTGGAAAAGAGTGTTTGCTATGATCAGCGTGTTCTCTTGGCAAAACTCTATTAGCCTTTGTCCTGCTTCATTTTATACACCAAGGCCATGCTTGCCTGTTATCCCAGTTATTTCTTGACTTCCTACTTTAGCATTCCAATCCCCTATAATGAAGAGGCCATCTTTTTGGGGTGTTAGTTCTAGAAGGTGTTGTAGGTCTTCATAGAACCGATCAACCTCAGCTTCTTCGGCATCAGTGGTTGGGGCATAGACTTGAATTACTGTGAGGTTGAATGGTTTGCCTTGGATTTGTACTGAAATCATTGTCGTTTTTGAGATTGTACCCCAGTACTGCTTTTCCCACCCTTTTGTTGACCATGAGCACTACTCCATTTCTTCTATGGGATTCTTGCCCACAGTAGTAGATATGATGGTCACCTGAATTAAATTCGCCCATGCTTGTCCGTTTTAGTTCGCTGATTCCCAAGATGTCAATGTTCAATCTTGCCATCTCATGTTTGACCACCTCCAGCTTACCTTGATTCATTGATCTGACATTCCAGGTTCTTAAACAATATTGTTCTTTACAGCATCGGACTTTCTTTTCACCACCAGACACATCCACAGCTGAGTGTCCTTTCGGCTTTGGCCCAGCCGCTTCGCTCTTTCTGGCGCTACTTGGAGATACCCTCTGCTCTTCCCCAGTAATATATTAGACACCTTCCGACCTGAGGGGCTCATCTTCCGGCGTCATCTCTTTTAGCCTTGTGATACGTTCCATGGGGTTTTCTTGGCAAGAATACTGGAGTGGGTTGCTATTTCCTTCTCCAGTGGATCACATTTTGTCAGAACTCTCTGCCATGACCTGTCCGTCTTGGGTGTCCCTGCACGGCATAGCTTATGGCTTCAGTGAGTTACGCAAGCCCCTTTGCCACAACAAGGCAGTGATCCATGAAGGGGAGTTTAAGTGGTACCTATATAGAATTGTACGGAATAGTCAAACAGAGAAAATAATACTAACTAGAAGCTGACTTCACTAACTGTTAATTTAAAACTCTTCTCAATTGTGCCACTGCATTTCATGTAAAAACATATATTGTGCAATAGATAAAACTTCAGGAACTATAATTTCTAAAGATGTTCCTTCAGCCTCCCATAGAGATGTGAAGGCCTGGAAAAAAACTGGAAAAATTTGGATAGAAATTTGGATTTTTTCCCATTTTTTTCTGAGGCCTGGTTTTGTTTTTTTCCAAAAAATTGCAGAAATTGAACAGCTTTGAATTATGAAATATTTTCTTTTAAGATTTAAGACAAAGTGTTTATGGTTACCCAGCTTTTACTCCCCCCGAAATGATTTCTAAAAACTATGTAATTGGAACACTTTTCTAGAAAGACAAGAGATGTGAAATGTCTGGAAATAATGAAGCCATGGGGGGAAATGTGATGGATCTGAGATTACTGCACATAGTAGTTTAAAGATAATTTACAGTAAGGACCTGGTTGAAGCTTTCCCAAATGTTACCATAGCTTTGCGTCTTTATCTAACTCTGCCAAGTTCTAGTTCTGAAGGCAAAAAAGTATTCTCCAAATTAGCCTTTATTAAAAATAAGCTCTGCAATGCTACAGTCAAGACTGTAATCATTATCTCTGCTATCCATAGAATGGGATCATCTGAGAGAAATAGCTTTTGATAATTTTATCTCTGAATTAGTTGACAAGGAAAGTAGAAAAGAGATTGGACGACTTTTAAAATATTCTGAATGCAGGTTGTCATTTTGTGTAAATATTTTCTTTAACTTCAGTCATAAAATCTTAACATTCTGATGTCAAATATAGCTGTTTTTTTTAAAGTCTTACATGCATACTTATTTTTTTCCAGCCAAGGGAAAAAAATGACACTGACACAAGGTACTGTGAGAAGGAGGTGGCGGTGGTCAGGGTGCTTAAATGAACATTCTGCCCCCTTAAACATTTTAAGGCCTTTCAGTGTCTTAAAAAGGCCCTGCCTGATAGAGCATCTTTTTCACTGAGGACTGGAATGGGACTACTCCATATGGGGAATTTGCTCTATGTGCGCACTATATGGACAACATCATTTCTATATGTTTTAGTCTAGTCTCTGGCAGGAAAATTATGTTCAGCAGGGGCATCAGACAGCCCAAAGCTGCTACCACTTTCACCCTACCCCAAGGTTTTGGGGTAGATGGAAGGGCCTTGAGACAGGTGGAGGGGTCACATTGGGTGTTTTCTTAGAATGCTCACAAAGGCTTTCATCCTGATTTTGAAGCAGAAGCAGGAGTGCAGAACCTGCTTCAGCCCGAGGGCCAAATTCCATTTTGGAGAAACTCTTGGGGGCTCCATTCCACTCGTGGGCAGGGCTGAAGGCAAAAGGGGGAGGGCCAAAGGCAAAAAGGGACATAGCTAAAAATGCCAGCCTATTTAAATTAAATATATTACTTCCTGTGACTAAGCCTTAGGAGAGGCATTTCAACCTTTTAGAATGGGGAAAAAAACTGCACAAAAGCAGGGAAACCTCCAAATGATTGGTAGTCAGGGGAATTGAGATGGGGCAAGGGAGGGGTGTGTGGCCATCTGGCAAACCCCAGAGGGCCAAATTGGAACCTCAGCTGGGCTGGATTTGTCCCTTAGCCCGAAGGTTCTCCACCCCTGCTTTATCCATTTGTTCTAACACCCTTTCAGGTCATCTAAGACAGTGGCCACCACCTCATTTTGTGATAGTGAATTCTATAAGCTAATTATGCATTTTGTGAAAAACTAATTTATTTTGTCTGTCCGGAATGTATTGCCTAACAATTTAATTAGGTGAGCCTGAGTTCTAGTATTATGGGGGAGGGAGAAAAATCTCTTCATCCAATTTTTCCAAGCCATGCATAATTTTATAAACCTCTAGTTTGTATCGCCTTAGTCTTTGTTCCTCAACGAAAAGCAACAAATGCTTTATTAGTTTTTCCTTGCCTTTTCCAAGCCCTTGATCATTCTGGTGGCCCTTTTTCAGTATTCCAGTATCCTTTTTGAGATGGGTTAACCAAAACTTTGAATATATTAAACAGCATCCCTGCTACTCATACAAGAGGTATGCATTTGATATGCACATAAATTCCAACAGGTTTCGTGCATGCTCTCCATACAATATGTAATATTTACTCGTTTGAGACCAAGGGATGATGATATGGGTGGCTAGAGATGTAAATTTTTGGGGTATTCTGGGGCCATGGAAAAAAAACAGGGGGGTTCCGTTCTTTTTCAGAAAAAAACAGACATTTTGGGAAAAAATGAGAAATTAGCAATACTTATTTTTTTTGCACTCTTTACAGAACTAAAGTCACTTTGTTGCTTTAAGACAGACTTCCCCAACCTGGTGCTCTCCAGAAATGTTGGACTTCAGCTCCCATCAGTCTCAGGCAGCATGGCCAATGGTCAGGAATGCTGGGCACTGTAGTCCAAAACATCCGGAGGGCATCAGGTTGGGGAGGACTGCTTTAGGAACATAAAGCAGGCTTTGTGTTCCTAATTTTTTTTTATAAAAAACTTGGTTTGCTTTTAAAGTTATCATTTAAAAAAATTGAAAAGTAAACTCAAGTAGTAAATGTGTAATTATTGTCTGAATAAACTATATTTTACATTTAATGTACCAAACATGATAATTTAATGAGCAAACCAAGGTATGTATATTTTAGTTCCTATTTAATGTCTGACCAGAGAGAATATCAGGAAGTAGTCCCTGAAACATCTGAATCATCCTAGAAGCCAGACGAAGCAGGAAGAACTGGAGGCAAAGGAAGACTGGTGTACTGCATCTGTTCCTATTTGTAAGGAAGTTTAGGGAAATTCCTAAACCTGTTCCTGTTTGTGGGGTGGAGCTTAGGGAGATCTGATCTGAAGGAAAAGCTATTGAGATTTTATTTAGCCAGGAAAGACTCAGCTTAGGAATGGTAAGCAATCATATTTAATTTAAGATCCTTCAAGAAATCCCAACCTATTATTTGAAGAGTGACATTTTATTCACTTTTGTAAATAATTTCCATTTTTTCCATTTCCATTAATGAATATCTTATTTTTTGTTCATTTTGAAAAGTTGTCTCAAGTGGTAGTGTCAATCCCACGCCTACACCATAGGAACCAGGCTACTGAGTTTATTTTAGGTAGTTAGGGTTTATTCTAGTGGCAGCAGTTAAAAGGCTTTATAGCTGAGGTGGCATTCCCTAGTGGTTAGGTCTAATTTAAATTTTATTAAAAACTGTGGCAGTGAGTTCTATAGATCCAAGACTCAGAGTTATTTTTTTTTAAAGAATCGTAGGTGGGATAACCCACATATTATTCAGTCACATCAGGTGACAGTAGCTGGATAATCTACAGTGGGTTTTTTTCACATGTGGGTTTTAGACTAGAACTACGTTAATTGACTGCTACAACATCTAACCAGAACAAGCCCAGAAACACAGGACTCTATAGAACAAAACCCAAAATGTCAGGAATGCACATTTACTGTCAAGAATGCAAAATGGTGACTCTGCTCATATGATGGGAAACTGAGTATAAATATCTATCAGTAAAATAGTGGCACCCCGGCTCTGGAATGAGCTCCCTAGTGAGGTTCGCCTGGCGCCTACATTGTATTCCTTTCGGTGCCAGGTGAAGACCGTTTTATTTTCCCAGGCATTTTAGCTTTCTAAATTTTTATCTTTGCTGTTTTAAATCTGTATTTTAAACTCTTGCACTGCTGCTAGATTTTATTGTGGTTGTATTGTTATATTGTGGTTTTAATGTTCTATATATTTTAAATTGTTTTATTGTGTGTTTGGTTTTAATTTTTGTGAACCGCCCAGAGAGCTTCGGCTATTGGGCAGTATAGAAATTAAATAAATAAATAAATATTTAGATCTATAATTTTAATAAGGAATGGAAGAAATAACTGTGCTGGGAATCTTACAGAGAGGATTAAAAAAAAAACATCCCTGTGTCTTATCTAAAAAATGAATAAAATCTTTTAGTTCAGAGGTCAGACAAATTTGCAGATCATTTGAGTAAGCTCTCGCTAAAGTTTCTACATCCCTTTCCAGCGTACCATGATTTTGGGAAGAATAGTCCAGTCTTGCCAGGAATCCGAATAGATTCACAACTTCTGTGTAAGCACAGGAGTGCTTCTCCAGTTCCATTTGACATTTATCTAAGACACTGTAGTACGTTTCCACCCTGAACTTGTCTCTGCCAGTTAGTTTGCAGTTACTGTTTCCATCTGGGAAAATTGATTTGTGTCTCCGAGCTGATGATCTTTCATCTGAATATGTGGATTCCACTTGATTACTCAATTTCTTTGCTGCCTCTTCAGTTTTTTCAAAGTTGTTCTGCTTGTCAAGGATAAAGGTGATGAGGGAAGAAAGCAATGAACCTGTTCATGCTTAGTCATGACAGTTAGGAGTTTTCAGCTAACCATGGTGGCTTAGCATGACATCTGAATGGGGTTCAGACCCAACCATGGTGGTTTATTAACCACGCACAAACCATGCTCACTAACCACCTGCTGAAAGATGGTTAGCGGCGCTAACCATGGCTTAGCGTGACATCTGAAGAGGCCCTGTGGTTAACGGAGCACTTCCATAGAGTTCTGTGGCAAGAGCAGCCAAAAACAGCCATTTCAGGAGGGCTGCTGCTGATGGCCATTTTCTTATTTCTTTCTGATTCCATTACAGAAATAAGCAATAAATAAATAAAACTGGCAGAAAATTGTGCAAAAATTGCCATATCGCTAAAATGCATATTTGTGCAAAATTGCCGTATATCACTAAAATGTGCATTATCCCTGTATATCGCTAAAATGCGCTAATGTGCATTTCAGTGATATATGGGGATAACGTGTGTTTAGCAATATATGATGATTTTGCTCATATGCACATTTTAGCGACATGGCGATTTTTGCACAATATTCTGCTGTTTTAATTTATTTTTTGTTTATTTCTGTAAGCGACTCAGAAAAAAAGAAGAAAATGGTTACCAATAGCCATCACCAGCCCCGCTCTTGTAATGGCTGTGTGAGCCGCTGAGGCTGCTGGGATACGTGACCGAGTGGTTGGAGCACTGCAGGAGGGAGGGTGGTTAGAGAGTGGTTAGGCTAACCACACTGCGGACCATAGTTAGCTGCAGTGTGACAGGGACTCTCTCAGTGGTTAGCATTTACCACCCTGCAGCATGGTTAGTCTAACCACCCTGCCCCAGTGTGCGTCTGAACAGGGTCTATATTTTCCCTGACACAACATCAAGGCCTGGTTTTTGTAGGATTTTGTTGACACAGTCAAATCTGTGAAGGACATTATGCCAGAATACTGCCATAAAAGATAATTCAAACGTTTTCCTTTTTTTACCAAAGAGTTTGCTTCTAAACTAACTACTACTTTTTCTTTGGAATCATTGGCAATCTTTATTAAGGCTTCCAAAATACAGTAATCAAAATTACAAGAGTTTCTGTGGGACCATCTTGTTTGTGAAAGGTTTTTCAAAGTCATCTTTAGTGTATTCTTCTTCTCCTTCTTCTTCTTGGACTAGTAATCAATATTGGCTTGAAATATTTTCCATCTGTGGGTAGATCCTGAAAAGAAAGCATATAAAGCATCAAGGAATTTGTACAGCTTCACGGCATAAAGACTGTCATCCATACTTTTTTGCCCAACTAAGTTCAAGGAATAACCTACACAAGGTACAAACGCAGCATGGTGGATACTTTTTATGCGAGCTTGCAGACCCTGGTATTGACCACTCATAGTCCTTCCATTATCATATGTCCGTCCCCTGCAAGTCTTGATGTCAGTAACGTACTTCTGAAGAATGCTGATGACAGCGTCACACAAGTTTTCTCCAGTGTGGCTGTCAACTGGCATAAAGCACAAAAATTGCTCCTTCACTTCTCCATTCAAGCAGTACCGAAAAACAATGCATAGATGATCTATTATGAGAAATTTCTGGTGTAGACTCAACAATAAGAGAAAAGTACTTTGCCTCTTTAACCTCCTGAATGATTTTCCTCTGAACTTCATTCCCCATTAGCTCAATCAGTTCATCACATATGTGTAAGGAAATGTACGATACGTGACCCTTTCCTTTATTTCCATGATTTCTCAAGTGCTGCTCAAGAAAAGGATCAAACTTGGCAATATGTTCCAAGGTAATTTCCATTGTGGGGTGATCCCAGAGTCTGGTTGCCACCATAGAATGGAAGTCCTCTTTCTGCAAGAAAGATAATAGCAGCAACAATGTGCTTCAGTATTTCTTTCCAGTATTTGATTCCTTTACACATCTGGCTTTGAAAATGTTCTTCCACTGTGTTTGCTTTGTTATTCCTTAAAATCCAGGCCATAATACAGTTTTGGTGTGAAATGCTATTTTCACATTCCTTGATCCTTCACATGTTTTGCAGTTTGATAAATCTCCTTCCACAAGGGCAGGTTTCATCACTCTAGATGAGTGAAGAAGTTTGTAAGCAAAACAAAAAATGTGTCATGTTGATACAGGGTATAACAGCCACTTCCAACAATGTTTCTCCCCATTTTCTAATACTCGCACAAGTGTGGAGGATGACATATAGTGATTTTCATCTAGATAGATTTGGAATATACTCATGCCGAAGCTTCAGATTTTCCAACAATGTTCTGAAAATATTCAGACCCTCTGCTGATTCAGAAATTGTGTATTTCTTCACTTATTTCTGAAGGCCATTTAGCAGGATCTTTGTCCAGATAAGGAAGGGTGACAGAGATGATATATTCTGCTGGTATATTAGACCCAGAGATACTCTCTTCACTGGACTTTGTGACTTCTGGGAACTGATTTTGAGAGGAGGAAGATCCCTCGGTCTCCTCCAAAGCCTGTTGGTATGTTTTCTGAGACAGTGAAAAATATTGAGTAAGTTTTGCTTTTCACTGCTTTTCCTTTAAGCCTCTTTGCCATTCTTTTGGGAGATCCACTTTCAAAATGTCATAAAGACATGGTGGAGGTACTCAGTGGTAGCACCAGACAAATTTTCTGAGGTTGGCACAGAAGGGGCAAAGGGCATTTATGGGTGGGCAAGCAGTGTCCCACGTTAGATTTCTGAAAGAGAAATAACAAAGTTTCAGATTAAAGTTCCCATGTCCCATTCTAAACATATTTTCTCTGAAACAAGTTCTGATTTTGATGGAATTAATTTTATTTATATAATGTATATTATATATAGCAAGTATTAAACAGCCATCTCTCTTAGGCAGACATTTACAGAGGGAGTAACTTACTCACAAGGTGGGTGGGTAGTTGAATTCTATATGTGCCTTTAAAAGAGTAAGAGCCATAATTAAGTTAATAACCATGTATGCCCCCCAACACACCTTTTTGGGCCCATGGGCACATTTGGAATTTTGAGAAGGTGCCATGGGTACCGTCACAAAAGGGTGCCATGGGCAGGACAGGGCCAGTCACAAAAGGGCTGCCATTGGTGCCATCCCAATATTTACTACCTCAACAAAACACTAATTTCACATAATGCAAAACAACAACAACAACAACAAGTAAATTGCCCAAGAACCGTAGTAAAAGGCAGAGGTAGGGTATATGACGTCCAAAACATAAAGCCACCCCTTTGAACTCACAGTCTTCTACACCAACATAACATCCATTTCACAGAAAGCAAGTAATTTCTTCCGAAGGCTGAGTGAAGGAAGATAGATGCTTTTGAATTGTGATGCTGAAGGAAAATTCGGAGAGTGCCTTGGACTGCAAGAAGATCAAACCAGTCCATACTCCAGGAAATAAAGCCAGACTGCTCACTTGAGGGAATTATATTAAAGGCATAACTGAAGTATTTTGGCCACATAATGAGAAGGCAGGATACCCTGGAGAAGATGCTGATGCTAGGGAAAGTGGAAGGCAAAAGGAAGAGGGGCCGACCAAGGGCAAGATGGATGGATGATATTCTGGAGGTGAAGGACTCGACCTTGGGGGAGCTGGGGGTGGCAACGGCCGACAGGAAGCTCTGGCGTGGGCTGGTCCATGAAGTCACGAAGAGTCGGAAGCGACTGACCGAATAAACAACAACAACAAACCCACATGCACACCCTTTCCCTCCCACACAGGCCCTAGATCCTCCATTTTTTCTTCCCCCACAGTACCTACCTTCCCTTTTTCCACAGAGGCACAGGTACAGCTGCTCACTTGCTATCTCCACTTCTCCTCTCTCCTTGGAATCCACATGTTCTCCTGCTGATAGTGTCCAGTTAGAACTGTTCTCTCTCTTCTTTGCTGGTCCTGTCCAATTAGAACCGTTCTCTCAGGCCTAATAAGTGTTTTCATTGGAGAAAAGAGCGATCAGTTCTAACTGGTCCTCTCTGCTGGTAGTGCCTATTAGAACTGTTCTTTTTTTTCTCTTGTCTACTTTATCTGATTCTGCTGACCGGTCAGAACTGTAGAAGAGGGCCTGAGAAAACTATGTTAGTGAGAGTTAAGAGAAACTGGTGGACATTATAACTTATAATTGTGCAATTATACCAGAGCGCCTGGAGGGCAGTCTGGTATAATACACAATTATACCAGAGCGCCTGGAGGGCAGTCTGGTAGGTCTCTGTGAGCACACCGGTGCCTGCAGGCATGGCACTGAGGACCACTAGTGTATATTTGAATTTGGTTAGGCTGGTATTAGCACTGCCTGAGGCAGCAACCCTCTTACTCATGCTGTTATCACAAAAGGACACTACCACCAGTAGAGTTTGTTTTGTGATTATTATTTTTTTCCATTAGGGTTATGGAGTTCAAGTTAGTGGAATTCTGAAAGAAAGGAGTTGGTAACAATGCAGCAATACCAGTGTTGATGTGGCTCCCTCCATTTGTGAGGCCCCGGGGTCAATTGCCCCCTGTGCCTCCCCCTTAAAAAAGGCCCTGATCCTGCCCACCACCTGACGGGTGGTGAACAAAATCAGCAATATTTAAAACAACCTTAAAAACCCAAATAAACAACAATACATTCATCAAAACAGCAATTAACAATAAGAGCTAAAACACTTTCAAGCCTGTTCAAACTTTTAACCAAATACTTTCTTAAAGAGCACAAGCGTTGCATCTGAAATCTGCTCACAGTATTTCATAAGATGATGCTCAAAATACATATCTGTTCTGATTAAACATTTAAAACATGTTTTAAGCACACGATTTAACATGTGCTTAATTTTTTAGCATTTGATTGATTTGGTATCTTAGGATGCAATCCTGTGCATGTTTAGACATGCTGGCTGGGGAATGCTGGGAGTTGTAAGATTTTTTCTGCCTAAATATGCATAGGATTGCATCCTTAAACCTTTAATTATTAGAACTTGAGCTGGAGTGGGTCTCCCCCACCCCCCAACTGTAAGTTTACCTCTTATATGCCAGCATATAAGACAACAAATGTAATTGAATTCAATATCTTGGAGCAATTTGTTAAACGCTCCCAAATCAGAATATGATTTTATCCATTGCTGATGCAGCTGTAGCATATAAACTCTGAAGCCCCAGACAGTGGTTTTCTAGGCCTCATGAGAATTCTTTCCTTATTGAATACCTGAAGATGAAGATACCATAGAACATTCCAATGAAATGCAGTGAAATCAGAATACATGTTAAACATGGGTTTAACTAAGGGGAGCTGTTGCTATTGGAGGATGGTTTGGATTCAAATATAATAAGCATCCTCACCATTTGTGGATAGTTGTAAATTTTATTTATTTATTTATTTCATTTCTATACCACCCAATAGCCGAAGCTCTCTGGGCGGTTCACAAAAATTGGATTATATTTATATTTTTTAAAGTGTCATTTTTCTTTCAGAATTCACTGTTGATGCTACAAACTGAAAATTTGAAATCTCTTTTGTGCAAATATTTGCCAAGGATTCATTGCAGAATCTTAGATTGCTTCTCTATGCTTGGGTCATCAGCTGCATATCAAAAACTAAAAATTGCAGGATATTGCTATGCATATATCTTCCCCTGTCAGTAGAAATGCTGCTGGGGGTGGGGCGCGGGAAGTAATTTTTATAAAGAAAAATAATTAAACATCTATTCCCCACCTGCTGTTCCTCTGTTCTTGATGGTAGCCCGCCATGGCTGCTTTTCATTTTTATAAAAATGGGGGAATGCTGTGAACACTTGCTATGTAACATCTAGATTAATCCTCAGAATTTAGTATAATGTCTTCTTGTGCCTTTGAAGACATGCAAGTCAACTAGAGCACTTGTTTATCATAGGTTGAGTGAATTTTAGAAATGTGAAAATGTGAATGGGTTGTATCCAGTTAGCCCCTCCTGCCGATGGAACGACGCTGTCAGCAAAACAGGGATTCCCTGCAAACCCTGTGTACCCACAACATCTGCTGTGGAGGAGTGGGAGATCCTCCAGAGCAGATTTGAGTGATGTGGCTTTGCGGGGGGGGGGGGAGTCCTGTTGTGCAAGTAGAAGTCACTCATACAACACTGGATTTCACCCACTGTCTGCACTTTGCATAATTTTGTTGATTCTGCTTTGTGCTTCAGATACTTGTAACAAATAGCTGAATAAGTGACATCAGCTGGAAATATGCTAAGTGCTTGATCACTGAAACATCTAAAGATACTGATTCTGGAAATATTTCCCGTCATCCCTGCCCTGATAGTATGCTTTAAAGCAGCAACCAAAATAATCATTTCCCTATACTAGTATATATTTTGGTATTGTCGTCATTTTTTTTAAATTTAACTCTGCAAACAAAGTACTCCTTTTGTTGTTTAGTTCGTGTGTGTGTGTGTGTGTTAAAATAAAGTGTTCAAACCAGAATACAGTTACTCAGTTTCTAGCAACAAATAATTTTCACATCATGATCCCTGAAAGTTGGTCAGTTTGTGCTCTTAGGATTTCCTTTCTGAGTTGTTATCAGGTAAGAGAATGCATACAGAGTGGCTTAGCTTGCTAATTCGTTAGCATCGTTTAATATAGGCAGTGAGGAAGGTCACTAAACCTTGTAGCAGGTATATATAAAGCCAGCCCCCACACCAAGTGTTTTGGGATGGGTAGTTTTCCATGCATACTAGCAGTAAAATGGCCTGAGCTCCCATCATCTACATGATCCATTTGCTTGAGGAACTCAGTGCTTTGAGCCAGCTGCCATCTTTGCTTCCCAGATACAATGATTATTGTTTCAGACTTTGAAGAATCACATGAGTTCAGAAAGGGTATCTCTGAATAGGCAATGCGCTTTGCTAAGAAGTCATTAGAAAGGTACCATGTTTGCCTACTACTGTATTCCCATATATTTGGTGGTCTTTGTTCTTATCTTACATCCTTTCTTTTTGATTCTCTCTTATATCATAAAGTTTTTTCATTATAGTTGGTTGACATGATGGTTAAAAAAATTATCAGTAAATTAGTAGAGCTCATGTTTTTGCCATTGATCTGCGCACCAGATACCTACCATACTATTGTTACAGTGGTTTGAATTTGGTTTAAAATTGGCTATTCTAATTCTATAGCAAAGTGTCTTCTGGCTGCGAGTTTAAAAAATGTCTGATTTTAGTACTTCAAACAAAGCTTTTGTGGCCTAACTAGGAATACGAAATTTCTATACACTTTGTTTTACTGCTCTCTGGGTAATAACCACTCAAACATATGGATATATAAAATAAAATGTTCAAGAATTTTGTGAACAGCTGTAGCATAGGATGGAACAGTTACAAAACCAAGTGACATGCAGAGCAACCAGGTGGATAGTATAGAAGCGCAATGGCACTCTATGCACTCTTCAGATTGAAACATACAGAATGTGGTAGGAAGACAATGATCTCTTTCTAAGATGCTAATCTAATGAAAAGTTAGTGAAATGAATGAAATTTTATATTTTCTACTGTTTCTTTAGGGCAGGGGTGGGCAACTTGTGGGCTTCTATATGTTTTGACATACAACTCCCATCATCCCTCACCATTAGCTATGCTGGCTAGGGCTGATGGGAGTTGTAGATCAAAACATTGGGAGGGCCACAAGTAGCCCATTCCTGCTTTAGAGAGTGCCTGAAACAGCTAGTTGTTGACCAAATATTAAAATAAGATGTTGCTGGTTTCAGCTTCTGATCATGAAAGCGAAAGTTACCTTTCTATACATCCAAACACTAGGAGAGGTCTTTTGTATAGGGTCAGGATGATCATAATATTTCCCACACTTTAACCATGGCTAGTGGATCAGGAGCAGATGATGGGGTACTGTACTCCTTATGTGCATATTCCTGCTTCCCTTATCTATGGTTCTTTGTTATGTGTACACCAGTGTTACACGTGGTTAATACTAATCATGGTTCGCTTGTAAGTAACACATGCTTTTTAACCAGTTCCAAATGGGTTAAGAGCAAACTCTGGTAGCACTAGCCATATTTAACTTTACACATCATACAAAGCTGCTTTATAATGAGTCAGAGACCATTGGTCCATCTAACCTGTTATTGTCTACTGACTCTGATTAGCAGCAGCTCTCTGGGGACTTAGACAGAGATGTCTCACAGCATCTATTGCTTAATGCTTTTTTAGTTGGAGATGTTGTGATTGAACCCAAGAACTTCTGCATGGAAAGCATTGTGGTCTGCCACTAAGTTTTGGTCCCTTCTTACATAACAAATAGTTATTAATGACAGGGTGGGGGGAATTCATCTGCACAGATGAAGAGTGTGCATAGCCATAGCCCATTCATGATCTCTTACCAATGATTAATAAGGAACAGGAAACGTATCTGCAACAGCCCATAGAACCTTGATCTTGAAAGACTGCTCTAGCAGTTGCCCATACAGCAAGAAGAATACTGGACAAGGGGCTGTGTGTTTCTCACAAGACTAGGTTCTTGATTCAAAGCTGTCTCCTTCAAACCAGGCTTGGTGAAAGCTGCCAAACTTAGTGGCCTCATTTATATAAACTGTGGTTTAGCATTACAAGGACGAGCTGCACCAAGCCCTGGGCTTGCAGACTCCCCTGTGTTTTTTCTTTTAATTTAGATTAACTGCAGCTTGCCATGATGTCAGAATCTGGATAAATTGTGATTAGTCGTAGCTATAGTTTGAAACAAGCCAGCAACTGGCTTATTTCAGTAAACTATACTTAAGAACTGTCCACAGTTTAAGGTTCAGGTGTAATGCTAAACTACAGTTAATCTAAAATGGGAGGGAAAACTTCCAATCTCCTTGTGTCTGCGCTGGAGGAAGAGGGACATGTGAGCTCAAGGCATGTTGCAGCTCATCCTTGGAACACTAAAGCATATTTTACCATTACTTGCAAATGCAGCCAATCTCATTCTGCTTGACATTCCTTCCCAGATGTCCACTGCTGGTGGTCAGCTCCTCCTGGAAATAGAGTTTGTGCAAACAACTCTCTATAGATCTCACTGAGTGGGATACCACATTGCCAGAATCTGAATTTGAGACTGGCAGTTTTGAGTGAGAAGTCACCAGTCATACAATGCTTTCTACTCTGTTAGAGGTCCCAGTTAGTGGAAGTAAAAGGTGTGACCTTAGGTCATAATGCACCACACCAATAGCCTTCCAAAAATAAAGATGTGTTCACAGGATCAGTGGGGCACATGGTTCAGAAATCAGCCATAGAATCTTACCTCTGTTGCATTCACTGCCCACAGAGTAAAGCAAAGATTTAACAAAACTGATGAACAAAAACAGTACAACCCAATGGATGTCCAAATATTAACTATAGTGTGCAGTTGTAGCTTAGAGTAATATTGTATGTGTAGTGTTTTAATTACAGTATACATTCTAAAAGGCAATCATGTAATGTTTCAGCTGGCAGAGCAAGGGTCTGTCTAGATCAGCTACTTACTCTGAAGGGATTTAGCTAAATGAGCACAACAATCATTGTTGTTGATACAGAATAGTAGGTATTCATGTTTTAGTGACATAGATTTCATTTTATATTTTTAATACCAGTTTTTAATACTTTTTACATCACTAAATCTAATAGTAAGGACACAGCAACCACATTATTTCTAGGTGAGAAATAGATTCTTCGTCATGGTTTGTGTATATGAAAGAGGTAAAATAGTCTATAGAATACTGATGGAGTACATGCAGTAGGAAGCCTTGATTAGTGAAGGGTTCTCATGATGAAATAGATAATATATGTTTGTACGTGGAGGTACATAAGGGCGGTATCCATGTAGAAATGACATCCTATTCAGAGCAGCCATAGTATATGTTTAGCTGTTTCTTGGCTGTGTCCTTTATGGGCCTCCTATCGGTGGCTTGTCTGCAAGGTGGATAAATAGTTCAGTAAAACTGTTAAAGGTCATTCAGTAATTGAAACCTTTCTTTTTATTTTGAAGCAAATGTGATATATCCTTAGTATTTTTCAAAGAGTGGAATATAGTGGCAAGGTGCAGACATAACATCACTTCCTTCCAAATCATAGTTGTTACCAGCCTCATGAACATACACTTTCTCCTTTGATTTCTCTGCTTCCGTGTTAATCATGGGTTTTGTGTTGGATGTACACTGAGGTAAACCAGAAGTGGGTTTTCAAACAGTTGTTACTAGTGCTTTGCGTTAGCTAATGCATACACAAAGCCATGGCTAAAACTGGGGAGAGAAGAGACAGGAGAAATAATTTTGAGAGAGCAGCCTAACTCCCATGTTCACAAGACTGGTTCTCAGTTTTCAAACTGTGGTTGGCAGGGAGTCAACCTTGTATTGCACTGAGCCAATCCCAAATGGGTTTGAAGTTCTGGAATAAATACCGTTCCAGTATTTTTATGTTCCTCCTCTTGAAAGGAAATTTAGCAAGTTTTTTTCTCATTTAATTTTAGAAAAGGGTTCACAAAGTTTCTCTGTCAGTAGCTGGAAGATTTTTGTGCCCTTCATTTTTTAATAACATTGATATTCCTCTTGCTTTGTGAAACCATTTATTACAAACAGTTATGAATATGAACATCTCATTTGACTGTTGATGAACAGAAGAGGAAATCTAAATTAAAACTTTAAATACCACTATTTAATTACCCAAATGGCTTTGACTCTGTTAAAGAGTGCCTAGGATTATTCTGTTTTTCAATTTGTTTTAATGCTTCCTTGGTAAAAGCTGATGGATTCCCAGGCCCATTGCTGTCACTGATGAACTATATAAAGATAAATGACATTATGGTAAATTCCACTTAATGACATATTTTTAATTTTCTGAACACAGTCATTTTCTGGCTGCTGAATGAAGGCTAATTACCTCAAGATCAGAACAAAATAACTCCTCATTTTGAAAGATAATAGAAAAGAAATGTTGCAGATTAATGATGCTATTTATCTTTAAAAGAAAAAAAATTCTATCTTTATCCAGATAGCACTGCTCCCTGAGGAACGTGATTATAAAATGAATCTGAACTCGCAACTTAATAGGTTATTAAAATTGTTTGAGTGCAGGCTTCTCTGGTTCAGCTTTTCTATAAATTTAAATTGAAGGCCTGCTGTAGTGCTTAAAGCGGCAGCCTGTTTATGAGACCACAGGGAGCAATGTGGGTTACTAACAAAAGATGCACTTAACCTCATTCTGAATCCTGCATTCTCTCTTTTTCTGAATGAAACTGGAATGTCTTGAGAGTTCCGAGAAATGTGTCAAGTACCTTAATTACACTTTTATAATTATGTATGCCCACATGTCATCTTTTGGCAGATGATATTGACACTTTAAAAGTTAATACCATTTTTAAAAGGAGAATGTAGTCACTGAGATATTCCATTTCTCTTTATTCAGCATCAAAAATGTTGGCTGTTTACTAGTTGTATTAAATTACTATGTCATTCTTGTGTGTGTTGATATAGTTTAAACTGTGTTGCCAGTGTGTATTATGTAAATGGCCAGTCTTTAAATGCTAGAGAGAAATCCAGAGTTCATCTAGAATTACTCAGTAAAACACTGAGTTGCATCTCAGCAGCCAATCAAAAAGGCTTCTCCAACAATTGGGGGACCCTGCTCAGTGGGGTGGCTGTGGCATGGGAGGGGCTGAGAAGGGAGGGAGATCTCTGAAAATTGAAGCAGGCCCTGTGAATTGAGCTTTCATTGTGTTTTCTAACAATGTGATTATATAAAACACTACCATTAAGCATTTAAATTAATGTATATGTATGGCTGTACCAAATGAAGTAATTCTTCTGAGGTTTGCTTCATGAGTTGGTTTTCCCCCATGGCCAGGCATATGGAAACACACACATACACAGAATGTATGGAAGCTGCATAAGCGTCAGCTTCTCGTAGATATAGGTATGAAGAGCTGACCGTCTGAGCATGTATATGGATGGAGGGAAACATTTTGTCTCATACCCACCCACCCCACCACCAGCTTTTCATAACATATTAACCAGGTTCGCATGATTGGCAAGCAGTTAACAAGCCACCAGGGCTTGTTAACTGTGCTGGTTATGTACCAGGGGGATTTGCATAATTACCCTTGGCAGCATGACTTGTCATGTTGTGCGAACCCAGCCAGGGTGGCTTGTTGCCATGGATAACAAACCACCCAGTACCCATGGCTGGGTTTGCACAACACAACAAGCCACACTCAGGACATGACAAGCCACACTGCCAAGAGTAATTATGCAAATCACCCTGGCATGTGATCAGCATGTGCAGGATGTCATGCCTCCCAATCATGCAAACCAGGCCATTGTCTGATGAATAGATCTGGAGATCTTGAAAGTTTGCCCACAATATTATGCATTTTTGGTTGGTCCTAATAAATTAATTACCTGGCTGTGAAGTTTGGAATTTTTCTTATAGACCAACATGACTTACCTTGTTTTATAATGTATGCAGTAGTCCTAATTCTCTGTTCACTGAATACCCAGATCTTCATCTTTCCTTTTTGCTTTGAGGGCTTTCCCCCTACAATTACCAAGAGCTGCAGGCTTTAGTAAATGCATTGTTTCAAAAAATTGCAATTTTTCTTCAGTGCCAACAGCAGTTTGCTAGATATTGTTAATAATGCAAAAGTGATACAGTTCTTATCTAGCAATTGTGGTGTAAATAAAGAGTACAAGATAAAATTGAAGGTAATGGCCAAGTCTTATTAACTAAATGGTGAGGATGAGGGTGCTACAGATTAATTGACAGTAGGCACTGATTCATCATATGCTAGCACAATGCCCATCACTATGATGAGCTATATGGATTTCTGGTTCAGCGTGTCTCTTTTTCTTCAGGTCAGTTGTGAGCTCTGCTTCTTCTGCCCAGGCATATAAGACACAAAAGTGAATCTGGTTCATATATAAGGATGCATTATCTGCCCCTTCTTGCAAAGTCTCTGACAGCTGTCACCTGGGCTTCCAGTGTGTACAGCCCCCCCCCCCCCCCGAGAAGAGGTGGGTGCGTTTACTGGAAATCAGGCTGACCAGCAACAGCAATTAAGAAATGTAGCTATATACATACACCAGCCTTCCCCAACCTGGTGCTCTCCAGATGTGTTGGAATACAACTCCCAACATTCCTCAGTCAGCATGGCGTGCTGGGGGATGCTGGGAATTTTAGTTTAACACATGTGGAAGGCATCAGATTGGGGAATGCTGCTATATACTACTGGTATGCTTTTATGTTGAAGTTATCAAATAGAAACAATATCTTGTAAATATGTACCTCAGTATTAGGTCCTTCTAATCACACTTGAAAAAATGGTGTGGGATTTATTAAGCTTACTTATGTATTTATTGTACATTTCTTAATCCAGAAGTTATTTACTAGTTTTGGTTAGTGCAGCCTAGAAAATCACCACTGCCATTTAAGTGGCCTTCCATATGTTTTGAAATGCACATATAAAGGCATCTTTCTGTCCCAGGGGTAATGTTTGAGGTTTACAGTACTGATTCTAATACTTGCACTAATGGAAGTAACCTAACCTGAAAATGTTTACCATTACATAGCAAAAGGAATGTTTGAAACTAGAAATAATGGGTCCAAAAGAATCTCTCCTAAGCTTAAAATATACTTTGGGGGGAAAAGATATGCAAATTAAAATAATATCTCTAGTTTCCCGTTCTGAACAACCTTTTGATGGGTTTTTTTGCTGATTCAGGAAGTTAAAGTTGCCACTACAGCTTCTCATTTCATCTGTAATAATCATTTTTTTACTTTTGAACAGTCTTTCATTTTTGCAGCAGTATCTCCTAAAACAGTCCGTTTCGTATGTGTGAATCTGTTTTTCTTCAGATAACATAGAATGTAAAACTATTGGAAACAGTTTTCCATTTATGACTTGCCTTCAACTTGTGAAAGGAAGGAAGGACATGTCAAAAGTAGAAGTTGTCTGTTCCATTAAAACATCAAATTTCAATAGAAAATGCAAAAATAACTGATGGCGCATAGAAGTAGTTAATATTCAGAAAACTGTCAATGGAAGACTGATATTGTAGTCTAAACTGAAGTAGTGACAATCACAAGACTCCAATGTCTTCGCAGCCTTTGACTATCAACTGTGTGTATAACAAAATATAAATAAAAATAATACTTTAATTCTTACGTTTTTTAAATAACAGCAAAAACTTCTGATTTCCTCAGCTGGAGGACAGGGAAAGGGGGAGTGCATAAGTACAAGTCTTGTTTGCATAGTTTAGCATTACAGCTTAATGAGGCCAACATCTGTGATGGGATGGTGCTTTTCAGAAACTACATGCTGGAATTGTCTTTGTGTGTGTGGGGGGGCATTTATTTGTTATAAAGTACTCATTCATTTTATTTTATAGTATCTGTATATTCTTTTCAATCAGAATTATTTTCAAAGTGGTTCCCAGTAGTAAAATTAGATCTATAGGGCGATCATATTGTCCCTTACAGTGATTGATCTGGAATATGAGACGCTGTTGATGGTACCATTTGGCTCCTTGTCTTGCTCACCTGAAAGGTGGTGCTTGCAAAGGGAGGTCCTAGGACAGGGGATGTCTCAGAGTCCTCCCCTCCCCCTCTCCAGTAGGTGTTCCTATAGATTTGCATCCTAAATAGGCTTCCATGAATGGAAGGGCTCCTTTCATTCACAGACAGTACAGAGATCCAGCAGGATCCTGCTGGAAGAAAGGGGGACAGTTTTTGCCAATTCCCTCTCCCCCTGCAGACCCATCGCACTGTTACAGTGAAAGTCTCCTCCCCTCACTGGTGACAGTATCCTTGGAGCAGAACTCCACTCTGCTACTGCCAGCGGAAGCAAACTCAGGTTTGTGTCCATACTCTTTTGCTCCAGTGCAGAGAATCCTGTCGCCCAGTTATGCTTGTCCAAAAGTATCTTACCTGATTATTTACACTATTTGAGAGGGTTGAGTATGTGTATGAATTCATATAAGAGAGAGAATGGAGAAGGAGGAGCTTACCACATGCCCAGCCCCCATCTCACTGTGATTTCTTGTGGGTCTTGTAAAATTTATTTTTAATTAGTTACTGAATTCAACACCATGCCTATATATCTGTGGTTGTATTTCCACTGTCATATTACATCTCTTCCAAAGTGATATAGTAGCATTCGTACTTGACCATGATAAATACTCTGTTTAGAATGATTTGGATAATGCTATAAGCAAGGAACCATGTAATCTTTTACACTCTTTTCTAAATCAATGCAGAAATGCCTGTGCAAATACCATCCTTGTGCCAGGAAGGGTGGGTGGGTGGGGGGATTTTTCTTGCTATAATGTTTTTACGGCTGTCAGCTGATTAGTTTTTTAGTTGATTGATCATCTGTTTTTAACAGATTAATTGATTGCATTTACACACATTTTCATATTAAAACCACAATATAGCTGCATTTTTGAGGAAATTGTACAAAATGAGAGAATTTACAATTAAATAAAGGTATAAACTGATTACACTCATTATAATTTAGTATTGTGGAAAATCCATATTTGGCATAGACTGCAGCTGGGAACTATCAGCTTCCATTGCCTTGTAGTTTTCATTTGTAGGAGAAAAAACATAGTGGTTATTCTGGATACAAAATATTTGCTAGTCTTGTGTAAAAAGGAGCTGCTTCTCTTAACACCTTCATTACCTTTTCTAGTGGTGTCATATTCCACTTATATTCTGATCTCTGGCCATCCTCCAGGGTAGTCTATAAAAACATGATAAAATACAAAAAGCATAACAAAATATAATAAGCGATAACATGTTAAAATAACAATACAGTAAAAAGCCTGAGAAAATAAAAAATGTATTTGCTTGGCATCAAAAAGATGAGGATGATGGCCTCGGTTAAACTTCTCAAGAGGGAATTCCATAAATGGGGCACCACAACCAAGAAGCTCTTCTCTCTGATTGACACCCACCTTACCTCGGATGGCAGAGCACTTGGAGGACAAGCTCCGAAGGTGATTGCAATACATTTTTGAGAATTTTTCAGTATTTTTGAGCTTTGGGGTACAAGAGCTTTGAAGATAGCTGGGAATTGTTTTAATTATTTTAAATTATGAATACGACAAGAAACTATGAAACATTTCTAAACATTAATATGTACTACTATATAATGGGAATTAGAAATCGGGCCATTATGCTGTTAAATACCAGCACTGATGTACATCACCAGAGAAATTTTGAACATTTCCCAGTCTTTTTAAGGCATTTTTGTATATGCCTTAATTTTACTGGTAAATCATGAAAATGAAAAAGTAATCTGGCTATTGGCCAAAGTCAAGCAAATTCATGAAATCACTTTATGTAAGGAAAAATATTTTACTTCTGGTGTTCAAAATATGCGCGCACACCCATTTTGCTTTGAGTTCATGGGACATGCTGAACCCAGGAGGCATCACAAACAATTCCACTCTGTTATTTCAGTCCATTTGCATAGTATGTCTTCTAGCCATTCTATCACAAAGGTTATTTCTGATCAACACTTAGGTTAGCTTGACTTTAAACTACTAGGGGCACAACTTAATACTGGAAAAGTTTGAGGGGGTTGGGTAAGCTCTGTCTGTTTGAGGTTTTAAAGGTAAGATTCTGTTGAGTTGAGCTAGCAATATTTCTGCCTTGGAATATATTAGGAAACTGAATTCTCTCAAGCCACTCCTGTCTGCTACCCTGTTGTAGTACAGCAGAACACATTAGTTTTGCTGGTTCCAAAATGCTGTTCACCCAGGATCCTTTATAGATATTCTTTACATTTTCTCTGTGTGTGTGTGTGTGCGCATGCATGTGCACACATATAGCGTCACCTAGGCGGGTTCTACCCCTAACTGCACACATTCATTAGAGCCTCTGTAGAGGGCCCCTGCATGTAAGCCTGTAAGTGTAGAGGGCTCTTCTCACAGTCAGGAACTCTGGTTTTCAAGTATTCTCTATCACACAGAGAGTTGTATGCATGGAAATGCTCTTCTAATGCACATGGGTGCCTATTTCTGCAATGCCATACTTTCTTCATGTGCATTCATTTAATGTGCAAAGAAGATGTTCAGTGGGCTCTGATCAGCTATGTTCTATGCTAAGCAAAACCTGGAGAAAGAAGAGAAAGAGTATTGTCATCTTTTAAAAGGGTGCTCATGACATGGGGCTTGAATTTCCCACAACACTTGCAAGAATAGAAGTTTAATGTTTATGGGTATTCATTTAAAAAAAGCAGATTCCCTTAAATTCTGAAATTGTTGTAAAAATTCTGCACGCAGTTTGTTTTAAAAAGGAAACAAAAAACCTTTAACTCTTACCTTATATTCTAATTACAATGACATTCTCTGAGTGTCACTGCTTATGTAGGCAAAATGAGAACAGCCAGGAAGGAGGTATTGGCAAAGAGGAGGTATTAGCAGACCACAAGGTTTGCAGAAGTACAAAAAATCTTTAGAAAACTCCCTGGGGGGGGGGGCTAATCCCCCAAAACAGTTTAGTGAGGATTGAGCATGCTCAGTGCCCACAGAATGCTGACTGATTGTTGGGGGGGAAATGAAAATTGGGTGGGAAGGAGAATGGAATGGAGTGGCTGGAAGAGGAGGATGGAGGAAGAGAAATTTAGATATAAAGATGCCTTCTTACCAGGTGGCATCCACCTGTTCGCTTGGTCTGGACAGCCTCCCCCTGCATGAGAAGGGAGAACTTTGATGCACCAACACTTTGAGCCCTCCGACATGCACAGATGCAACATTTTGTTGTGGGAACCCTTTTGCACTTATTTCAAATTTAGAATGTATACTCAAAGGCAATTTAGTACTCAAGATTGGAATCCTGTGTATAAATGTGCGTATCTAAGTCTAATTATTACAGTTGGAAAGGATAGCATCCTAAATGCTGAATCAGTTTTCCTCTGAGGACCATCTGGACTCTGTGAAAGTTTTCAAGGAAGAATTAGGTGCAAGAAGCAGAATAAATAAACTAATAAAATGTTGTTCATTCTGCTAATTTCTGTCATTTTATGACTTTCTATTTCATAGGTTTCTTTTCATGATAGAAGATATGGAGTAGGGTTCAAGGAACTATGGAACTAGTTTTGTGAGGCCAGGGAGCCTTCATAACAGCCTCCCCCAACCAGCACCTTCCAGATGTGTTGGACTACAGGTCCCATCATCTGGTTGTGGATGATGGGGGTTGTAGTCCAACATGTTTTAAGGCTGTAGGGTTAGAGGAAGCTGCTTTAGACTTTGAAAAAGAGAACAACCCCTCCTTCCCCCAGTGCTACAGGACAAACTGCTTTTGAACTGAGCAGAGTTTCAAACATTGCTTATGAATATGGCATAGGGATCAGTTGGCCAGAGAAAAGAAAAGTCCAGAATTTTGTTGAGCTAATCCAAGCCTTCTTCCTGAGCTGAAGTAGCACTTTGGATTCTGACTAGTTTGCAAGTATTTCTTGTGTCCTAGTCCTAATTGCAGTTATTTGGAAGTAAGCACCATGAATTTCAGTCCTTACCTAGGATTGTGTAAAATGTTTAGGATTGGCATGTCTTTTTGAGTTTTCATTTCGTTTTCTGTAATCATAGTTATTCTTGTAGTAAATCATGTTTTGTTTTAAGAAAAATACTGCTTTGTTTAAAGAGCTGGTACTTAATCTAGTGATCTTACCAATGTCATGGCCTTATGGTTAAAGGTATCTCCCCAAATTATTGTTATGCTGTAATAGGTCCCCCCACCCCACCCCAAAGGACACCTCTTGTACAGCTATTTGTTGAATTTTGTACATACTGAATTAGTCAAAGACCTGGCTAAAACCATTTTTCTCCCCCCCCCCCACTTGCTTTTGTTATGTATTGGCTTGCTAATCCTTGTGTTGAGCAGTATCAGACATCACCTTTCTTGGGGGCAGTTAGTCCACTCTTCCGCTTTCTTTGTCAAAGGGCTCCCTTAATAGGAGAAGTCAACAGGGAGGACAAAAAGGATTGAAAGTTGTATTTAATCAGGGTCAGAGAGGTGGTGTTCAGAGTGACGGGCCCACAGGCAGGCTGGCCTTTTATGCTTACCGACGCAGATGGTCCCAAAGCATTCAGCTAAGTGAAGAGAAAGCTGCCCAGTGAGCTATTGTAGGGGCAGAGCATCGTTACAGTTGAGAAGGGTTGCTAAGGGTAACTAGAGAGTATCACCAGTATCGTGTGATCACTAGTCTGTGCCTTTGAAAACGTTAAACTGAGAATTGCTTTGGGTCTCTTGGCATCTGGATGTTCATGTGTAAGCAGTATTATCTTACATAAGCTTTTGATTTATTTCACTTTGAGGAATTGGACAAATGAAAATTATTTTACATTTTAATGTGAGCAAGGTTACCAACCAAAAACTTCATTTTATAGCATATCCAGTTTTCTATCCCAGTGGAAGTTGCAGCAATATATTAGGAAAATGGAATAACGACGATTTAATTTCAATGCATTGGGGTATTTTTTATAAAGGTTACTTTTTAAAAAGATTATAAAGAGCATAAACTTGTTTCCTAAAAACAAGAATCACTACCCAAACACATTTAAAGGGCACATTTTAATGTGGCCCCTATTTAATGAAAACAGAGAGATTTAAAGTATATTTGTGAAAGAATTAAACACATAGTGCTTGGGTCTAGTACTATACTTCTTGAAATCAAAGGATGCTAGGAATGATATGACTAGATAAAATGTACTCTAGAATAGCAGGTTCAGTCCTCAGATGTAACCAAGTTGTGCTTAGTGCAGCCCAAGAGAGTGGGGGAGCAAGCAAAGATGGCTTTCAGCCAAGCTTTGCAAGCTTCCAATTCTTCCAGCTGGCCAAGGGCAGTTTTAGCTCCTAATGCAAGCTAAAATGAGTCACCGTGCCCAAAGGATCCATGTGGCTCCCAAGCATTTCCCTTCCTATAGGGAAGTCTTAGCTGGTTGGCTAAGCTTGCTGTACAGCCCCTTTTTGCTGCTTGTGACATGCAAAGAAGATGCCCATGATTTACCCTTCATTCCCCACCCCAGTTCTTACACTTGAACGGAAGCGGCTATTGTTTTGTTCTTTTTGTGCAAGGTAGAGCAGCAGCCGTCTATAAATTTTATAGCTATAGTGTGATAAACCCACATATTTATATGAAAATTTTACTTAGCGGGATGCAGCAACTTCTAACAGCTTTACAATTTAAATTGAATTTAAAATTAAGGAAATATGTGAACTTTCATGCATATTTTTATATAGGGGTCTGGGGTAGGTTATAGGATTAGTAGTAGCTGAACATTTGCAGTTATCGTATTATAAAAGACCTCTAGAAATATGTAGCTGAGAAGCTTTCTGAGTTATGTGCAGTAGCTTAATATGGTCAGAATTTTTCTGGAGAATGGGGTGAATTTTAAAAAAAAATTATATTAAGACCACAAGTTTAAAAAGCTTATTCATATGTAGTGTTTTGACAGCATTCGTTCCGAAAAGCAGTGAGTTAGTTACTTTGAAACATGGCACAAAATAATATAAGAGGCTCAAATGCACCTTTTAGACTTGCATTCAAAAACAGTCTGTGAAGGTGTTTGAGAAGAACTTTTCAAGAGATGTGATCCCTTCCAACTTGCTCTTGCACAACCTATTTCCTTTCATAGAGTGGTTAGAATCTAACCATTAGATGAAGAATTGCTGGTAATCCCTCTGCAGGCATGCCATAGACAAGGTTGTCTTCTACAGAAAATAAACCTGAGAAGTGATGGGGGAAACACCTGATGTCCTTTCAGAGGAAGGATCTCCTTTTTGAATACCAAACTTCAAAAGGAAGCAGGATAGGCAAAGCAATTGCTGTGCTGCACAAAAAGTATAGTTTTGGAAGTTGGAACAGTCACTGTGGAGAATTACTGAGTAATTTGCAGAGCAAATTCAACCCTTTTAAAAATGTAAAGCATAGTAATTCTGATTCTATTGGTCATAGGAAACTTTACTGTAGCAGTTCTGTTACTTGTTGTTGTTGTTGTTAGGCAACCAGCCCAACAAGTAAGGCTTGCTTTGAGCCAATTTAAATGTACATTTCCCAATTAACTTCTGGTAGGAAACAATTTGTCATTGTTCAGATATGAGGATTGCAAGTATCTGGAGAAGACAGGCAGGAAGATGGTAAGGCAGTCTGGAGGCACAGAGGGGACAGTTTTACATCCTCCTTCAGAGATGGGTTGTCCAGACTGCTGGCTTTCCACAACTGCATCACCTACCTAAGATGAATTATCTGCCTCCCATTTCCTTTTATTGTATGTGTTGTTTAAAGAAGGAGACAGCTGGAAAGGGGGTAGAGAACAGGGTAAGAAGGAGACAAAGAAACACAGACAATAGGGATCTGTAATCAGAGGACACAGGGCTAAAACCTTCCCCTGAGGAGTATAGGTGGCCTGTCCACCACCAAGCTAGAGGAAAGACACTGATGGCTGTGGCCATGAGACCTTCTGCCAGTCCACTGTGTAGTTGCTTCTCCTGTATAACCAGTTGGAAGTTAGGGATAATTTTAAAAAAAGATCTCATGTTACAGGTTTGGGCCACCAACCACATAATTTTGTTGCCAATGGATAAATCCTGAGAGGGTTCTGAAAACCAACTGCTCCATGGTAATGATCAGGCCATGACAAAGATGACATAGCAAAACATCTCATGTTCAGATCATGTGTATCATAGCTAGTGCAAAACCATAAATCCAGTTTGTCACCTACCATGTGTTGAACTTATAATACTCTGGCATAGGCCTATGGTTGTCATAGCTGCCGTGAAATTCTGAGTTGCGTCAGACAAGTTGGCTTTATTGAAGTCCGCCTGTACTAGTAAGGTAGGAGTCCTCAAGACCATGTTCTCCATCAATTCAGCTAGAGAATCTGTTAGACTGCAGTGTGTTCAGTATATTAACAGAATCGCTACTGGGTTCCCAACACAAGCTGTACCCTGGATGGTATTCGTAGAGACTGTTACAGTAAAGGGCCACAGATAGATGCTGCACTGAGTATCTGGCCCACATGAGGCCAATCTTAGTGATATATTCTAGTAGCGGCCTCCACAATTAAATGCAGGATATGTGTGTAGTCTACCAACCTGGCATTAGTAAGAACCAATCCAGGTTGTAGGATCCCTTGACGACAGCCTTGGGATGGGCGTGGGAGGAGAATGGGGTGGAGGTTCAGCTGACTCCACCCAAATTCGCTTCTATTATAGCTCCTCCTCCCAACACCATACCCAATAATGTCCCTGACACCTGTGGGCCAGTTTCCTGCTCCAGTATTATGCTGATACATTCTGTTCAAATTGCCACCACTCCTGTGCACTTCAGCACAGAGAACCTAACTCCCCGTGAAAAGCCACCTGCCCTCACCAGGTGGTCGGTCCCTCCCTCCCTCCCTCCCTCCCTCTCAGAACAGTCAGTGGATTACTTGTTTGTGTGTGTGTGTTTTTAAAGCCCCTATGATCTCTTCTTGATATCACAGAGAATAACTACAAGGTAAAGGTTTGAAGGAACAGGTCTTGCACAAAAAATAATCATTCTGCTTTGGTTGGGCTTTACATTGTTATAAATTGAAAACAAAAAGTAGACAACTGGGATTCTAAATTGCATATTATATCATTTATTCTCCAGTGAGACTAAAACAATGTTTTTTTTTTCTGTTTGACTGCTGTGAACTCTAAAAAGAATAGCATTGAAGCTTGGCTACTTATTTTTTTTTTAATCTATTCATTTTATACTTCTCAGACAGATTTTTCCCTGGGGTGAAACAAAGGTTAACTGAAATTTCCTCTGTTGTGTACCTGAACGAATCAGCAGTTTGAGAAGGAAATCCCATTGATGGGCAAAGAGAGTGACAGGCTCTATTTAAAGAATTCCCCCGACTGTGTGGTAGCCCAACCATGCCATGAATTTAACTGTTCCTGTGGTCCCCATATTTGTACCCACCAAAAGAGAGAGAGAGACCTACTTTGTTCTTCAAATCTTGCACTAAGCTTTGAAAACCACAAACCAGTGACATTTGTGTATTAACACTACTAACAGTCAACATGGTTTAAATTATGGAGTCATAAAAGAAAATACAAACAGGTGAAAAAACAAAAAATAGTGTGCACAGTCACCTTTTGCGTGCATTTTGCATTTTTTGCACACTTTTCTAGGATGCAGTATTTTTATGTGTGGTTTTGGTGCAAACAACTTTGTTTTATTTTTATTACAGTTCTCATGGATAATCTTACATTTTGGGGAGGAGTATAGAATGGAAAGGGCATAATAAATTGAGATGGTATGTTAGATGATTAGAAAATTTTCAGAATACATAGAGGCCTACATACTAAAAGGTGTGTGTTTTCCTTTTTGCAAGCTTTTTGTATTTGAAACAGTTTCTTGAAATATAAAAGCACATGTCTTCATTTGGATTAAACCATTTGAATCCTGGCACAGAGAATATTCTCAAATTCCAAACATAACCTGCCATGCCCACAAAAGGACATACC
Source organism: Heloderma suspectum (assembly GCF_057233095.1). NCBI lineage: Eukaryota > Metazoa > Chordata > Lepidosauria > Squamata > Helodermatidae > Heloderma > Heloderma suspectum. Next base: position 137,307,609 of record NC_139459.1, read on the forward strand.
TTTCAGAGATTATAAATACCATGTCATAGCTTCCAGCTGTCAAACTCCCCTTCTTGTGACAGCTAAACTTTACTCCAAGGGTTACATATTGTTTAAACTGATTTAGCTTTAGCCTGCAAGTAATATATTTAATCTTGTATTTTACTGTTTCTGAAATTTAACAAAAATGAATACATATTAAATCAATATTAAACATTTGAAACACATTTCCCTTTCACTGTGGAAAGGGTTTTTCATGATAGCATTGGGGTAGGGTTGGTTGTTTAAGGATTACAGAAAAGTACCATGATGCATCAAGAAAATGTTGCTTAAAGATAAGTTCACCAAAGCCCTGTGCGATGTGGTTACTAATTATCAGATAAGCACAGAGACATTGTGTGGTTGCTGTGGGAAGGAAGTCTGCTGCTTTGTTAGAATGGATTTGTCAACTGTTTCAGATAATTTGGGCCGGGGGGCGGGGTATGGATCTCTTCAGATTTCTTCCACTTTTATGAGATACTGACAAACCATTCCATCAGTGGGTTTCATCTTTTAAAATAAATGGTCTTTTCACTCACAAAGACAAAAGTAAGAAACCCTTTAAGTATGTAACAGTGGTGTGAAGTGCCTTTATGATAAAAATTGATTTCAGTTTTCTCCAGAAATCATTCTATCTTAGAATGACAGATGGTTTAACCTGAACATCATCTACTGTTTCTGTATGTTCAGCTTTAAACTGCTGGCAGTTTCTTCATCCTGAATTTCTATAAATATGTTGGAATCACTGGGTCGGATCCAGAGTTGGCCTTCTGCAAACAGAAGGGCTCCTTCCATTGGTGGAGGGAACCAAGGTCCAACAATGTCTCCCCACTGGAGGAAGGGGGTGAAGCAGTGATTTTCTCTGATCCCTTCTTCCCCCTTTAGCCCCTAGTGCCACCTCACACGCTGGAGGGTCCTGCACCCTGCAGAGCAAATTTTCACCTCTCTCCCTTTCACCTGCAGGATCATCCAGTTCACAGAGTTCTGCTCTGTGCAACTCTGGATCTGATATACTAATGTTTTGGTAACAAAACGGTGTCTGGCCAAGTGTTATTCAGTATACACACACACACGCACAAAGCTATTGTAAGCCAAATATTCTCCTTTCTTAAAAAATGGTACAAAGTAGGTCACTAAAGATCTTACTTCAGTTCCTTAATTAACCACATGTTTGTCAGTGTAATGTAGAGCAGCCTTGAGTTATACAATTAATATAATTTATACAACTGCCTACCCCAACCTGTTGGCCTCCAGATGTGTTAGACTGCCACTTCCATAATTCCCAGCCAACACGACCAATGGCCATGCTGCCTAGGAACTATGAGAGTTGCAGTCCGTCACATCTGGAGGGTGCCCCCTGGGGGAAGGGATTTATACAAGATCATACTCTCTTATTCTAGGGTATTTAACCCAAAATAATGATAATCCTCTCTCTCATACCGACACTCACTTTGCAGATTGTAGTATCCATTCCACACACACTGAAAGATAAGGGGAAATCCACTCTGTTAATCACACTTTAATACAAAACTAAGCGTTTTAACATGTGTGTTAAATGTATAACTACACCATATTTTGTCAAAGTATTGGCAATACAATGTGTATCCAACACAGACATCTTTGAGCAAGCCGCATAGACTACACATTCTAACTTAAAACTTTCATGTACACTCTTCATGGGAATTGTTCAAGGGCTATCCCAAATATGCAAAAAATGATTTGACCTGCGATTTTTTAAAGAAACCATAGCCAGCTGACAGTATGCATATTCGAGAAGTAATGCAGAGTAGTTATACATGAGTGCATCCAGTTTTCACATGTATGCAAGTATTGCAATACTTCTAACCACTTCACAAGCACAAACTCTTGACATACTGTCGATACCGTGTTTGGGGCGGGGGGCAGTTGAAGAGGATAGCCATAAAGAATCTTTGGGCCAATAAATATTTTACCCTGCTAAAATCCCTTACTAGAATATTTTTTTACTCTGCAAGATTTGTCTGGAGGAAAATTCAGAGGTGGTTGCTAGTACGTAGTGTGAATTTAAGAAATATATGCCAGTTCAGACTAATCTCTGTCTTTTATAAGGTAAGTGGTTTAGTGGATAAAGGGAATGCAGTAGATATAATCTTCAGCATAATCAAATTTAGCAGTGCTTTTGACACAGTTCCACATGACATTCTCATAAGTAAACTAGTAAAATTTGATTGTAAATGCTTTGGAGGATAGGGTTTTGGATTGGAATGAACTTGATACTTTAGAGAACTGGTCTGTAAGCCACAAAATTAATTCCAACGAAGATCAAACAGTTACAAAATAAAATGCAGATAATAAAATGTGGGATAACTGAATAGCTGTGCTGAGAAGGCCATGGTTGATGATAAACTGGGCCTTTTTTCTGCAGTGTAAAACAGCTGTTAAAGGCAAGTACTATACAAACAGCTGATCCGTTTATGCTTCCTTTAAAATAAATGTTTTCCTCTAAAATAAATGTTTGACTGTACTATGGCATGCAAACAGCAAGAAATAGCAGCATTTTTCTACCTTGTGCCACATCTTGAGCTTAGATTGACCTATTTTAAGGAAGATGTAAGGAAGTGGAGTAAATTAAGAGAAAAGAAGATAAAGGACTTGGAAAGCATGTTACGTTACAAAAAGTTTAGAGAAGCTGTGTTGAGAAAAAAGAGCTGTGTTCCATAGTGCAGCATGCACATTATTAGGTTTTATTGGACTAATTACTTGAATATATAAAGTTGCTGCAGTGGTGGTTCTTGGTTCAACATTTTTTGGTGAACATATATGCAGGTTTTCAAGCTACACAGAAGTCTTAATGAGGCAGAATGGAAAAGTAGTAAATGTTTTGAATATATAAGACAAAAATGGGTACAAGTGTGACTGAAAAGTGAATACTGTTTTTGCTTTGGTAAGAATCCTTGCTAAAAATTGGCCACCTTCACCTTTTCATTATGAGTGGTATGGAGAAAGTAGATAGGTAAGTTCCACTCTCTCTCTCTCTCTCTCTCTCTCTCATAATACTAGAACCAAGGGTCAGCCAGTGAAACTGAATGGTGGGAGATTCAGAGCAAACTAAAGAAAGTACTTCTTCACACAGCACATAGATAAACTAAGGAATTTCCTTTACTCAAGATGTGGTGATGGCCACCAAATTGGATGGCTTTAAAATGGGACTAGACATATTCATGCAGGGAGGTTAAGGCTATAAATGGCTACTAGTTATGATGGCTATATGCTTACCTCTGAATACCAGGTGTTGCTGGGGGGAAACAGCAGGAGACAGCTGCCCTACATGTAGACTGGCATCTGGTTGGCCACTGTGGGAAGCAGGATGTTGAACTAGATAGGCCTTTGATCTGATCCATGTACTAGTTACATCCAGACTCAACTACTGGTGTCTGGAGGTAGTACTGGAATGGATGAAAGCTAAGAAGCTGAAATGGAATCCAGATAAGACAGACATACTGTGGACTGGGAAATCTACTAATCTGGATGGAGGCTTAGATCTGACTCTGAAAGGGGTCACACTCCCCCTGAAGGGCCAGCTATGCAGTCTGGGAGTGCTCCTTGACTCAGCACTGTCTATGGAAGTACAGGTGGCATCAGTTGCCAGGCGTGCTTTTTACCAGTTTAGGCTGGTTTGGCAGCTGTAACCCTATCTAGAGAAATCAGACCTATTTATTTAATTACTACCTTTCTATACCAGCTAACAGCTGAAGCTCTCTGGGTAGTTCACAGCAATTACAACAATAAAATACAACACCATAAAATACACTATAAACGTTTAAAACAACAGTATAAAATAAAAATAACCAATTAAAATCTAGCAGCGGTGTAAAGATTTAAAACACAGTAACAAATTTAAAATAACAGAAACTGAAAGACTAAAATGCCTGGGAAAATAAGAAGGCCTTTGACCTAACCACAGTGACACATGCGTTGGTTACATCCAGGTTAGATTACTGTAATGTGTTGTGCGTGTGGCTGCCCTTGAAGATGATTTGGAAACTGCAACTAGTACAGAATGCGGCAGCTAGAGCACTTGTGGGAGTTAGGTTTCAGATCCTATTACTTCTATTCTTTATTGTTAATATTGGCTGCCTGTAGTTTCTGGGCCCAATTCAAGGTGCTGGCTTTGGTCTTTAAAGCCCTAAATGGTTTGGGACCAGATGATCTGAAGGACTACCTGCACCTGCATGAGCCTGCCCAAGCATTAAGATCAGCATCAGAAGCCCTACTCTCCAGCACACCAGCAAGAGATGTTTGGCTGGCAGGTACCGGGGGTAGGGCTTTCTCAGTGGTGGCCCCACACCTTTGGAACTCCCTCCCCAGAGAGATACGTATGGTCTCATCACTGCTGGCTTAAACAAAAAGGCACATTTATTCCAGTCTGCATTTGGTGCTTTAAAGGCATTAGCTGCTGATGCTGCTGCGTGTGTGTGTGATTGTTAATTTGCACGTTCGTGTTTTTGTCATATTGTAAGTGCCTTGTGAGGACAGTGTACCCTGAAAGTCAGATTTAAAATCTTATAAATAAAAAATGAATACTGTAATGTGCTGCCTTTGAAGATGGTTCAGAAACTTCAATGAGTGCATAGCTACAACAGCTACAAAAATAGTGGTTGGGAGGCAGTATGTCCGAACACATTATATCAGTATTAAAATAGTTAAATAAATAATTTGTCCAGTACGGCCCTTCTTATGTTCTCTTTAGGTTGAGTCCCGTGTAACTTGAAAACCTGCATGTTCATTCACCACTACTACTAACAACAATAACAGTTGAATCACTGATGGCTTATGGTTTTTCCTTTCGTACAAAATTGGATCTGTTAATAAGCAGAGCAAGATACAAAATCAGTTTTGATTCAGATGTATATTGTCCTATCACTATTAGCAAATTGAACCTTAAATATGTAAAGGGCACTGTTACATAATATAAAAATTTGCCTATGGCTCATTTCACCAATTTGTGGTATGGGGTATTAGTTGCCCCTTGATAGACATTGTGCAGTTGTGGGCATGTGCCAGAAAAATCTGAGCCTATCAGCAAAACAATTGTAGGTTTAGGGCTGCACTAAAATCCTTTATGGAGCCAAAAGGGAAGATAATGTGATTGATATCAACTCAACTACAAGTAGAGAGAAGCCAAGGAATTAATTCCTTATCAGGAGTCAGGAACCAGGGAATTCTGCTGTCAAGAACCAGATAATCAGAGATGGACTACATACAGAGAATTATGCACTTCTTATGTCTCCCTTTTCTAACATCAGTTGTCCATTGAAAATATAGTTTAATGAGCCAATCAGGTACAGGATGTTGCTTGGTAATAGGGGTTTGGAGCAGTATCTGCAGACTGTTGTCACATCCATCTGTCTAGGGCACAGCAGACGAGATTTTGAGATTGGTGTGGTAATTAGATGTACCATTGTATTTTGTACTCAGTGTAAGTAGTGTTCTGCATTATAGGAAAGGATATTCTCAAGAATTCTTCACACAGATTGAAAATGCATTGGGTAAACATTTTCCTCATTGTCTAGTCGCTAGATTTGAGTTCAGTGAAATTGCTGATGTGCTATAAAAATAGAATTCAGACCTCCATAATCAATTGGTTATTTGTTCAAATGAGGAACAGTGAGTATGCAACCAACACAAAATTTGATATCTACTGTATTTCTTGGTGGGTAATATGGTCAGTTTCACTACAGAGTTAATTTTAATGATTTACACCATCTGTATTTATTAGAATAACAGCAACATTTCCCACTGTAAACAATTTTGTAGATCAGCTCATATGGGATGCTGACCAGGCCCTACTTATGTTTGCTTTGTTGGTTTTACATTATGCCCCAACTTTTATAATCAAATGTTCTCAGAGCAGCTTACAAGAATAGTTAAAATCAAAAATAACATTTTGAACAACTTAAAATATAATCACTCTGAAGATAAAACCCATAAAACAATAAACAAAGCAGCTGCTGCAACAATAGAAAAATAAACCTCAAAGAGCTGTTGGCCTTTCCCTTGTCCCACCTGCCCTACAGTACAACCCAATACTCTCTTGTTTCTGGGGATGGTAGAAGATGATCAGTAGTGGTAAGGAAATTGTCTTTTATATGAGTTTATCCAACATAACCGATCATCCCTTTGGAGAATTGCTGATAGCTTCCAGGAACGTGACATTTTCCTGTAACACAGCTGGAAAAACCACTGTACTAGTATTACAGCAACTGTTTTGCACCGTCTGCGTAAGCCATTGACACAGAGTAGATTGCTGCAAAAAGTTTGAACATCTCATTAGTGAATTTCTTTTCTTTTAATTAACCTTTTTAAAAAAGAAGTTTCTGGCTTTTTAATGAGAAATTAATAAATCTTCCCATTTTGCAAATCAGCCTTAATTGTTTTCAAAATAACTGTTTTGCAGGAGAAGGTGGAGCAGGCTGGACCATTGGTGATAAAGACTTAGAGGTAAATTAGTAGAGTGTTGCACACTACGTTTTTCTTTCTTTCTGTTGCTAGTTAACAAACGTCCATAAAGTGTGTGTGTGAGTGTGTGTGTAAATATAGTCTAAATATAGGGTGCATGTATAAAATGTGTATATATGTAGTTTTGTGTGTCTTCCTTACGTTTGGTATCAAGTGTCAAAGGTTTTACTCACAGTGCTTGAGACTAGTGATGGGCTTGGTTCAAGATTTAGCTCTCCGAGCCCATTTTTCCCCCCAAAGAAAAATACCTTGTATTTTTTCCAGACTTACCTGAAATCATTGGGAGCTCAAATTACCCCTGAGTTCCTGACTGTGCCCCTCCTCCCTCTTCTCAGCAGCTACAATGGTGATACCCTTGGGAAACGACATCTCTCAGGGACCCTGGTACCAGGGAGGAAGGGAGGCCTCTTGGAGAGGTCTTCTCACACCATGACTGAGGACAGTACCGCTGCTAATAGGAAAGGGGCAGTGGGCATAGGCCAAGACAGGAGGAATTTATTCTCCAGCTTGGATTACAGGCCTAGTTAGAGAAGAACTTGGAGGTGAGGTGCTTACTTTGCACTACAAGTTGCAAATTAAACACCATGCACCCTTTCCAGATTTCAGCAATATTGCTCACTTAAATATGCAGTCTCTTACTTAGTTATTAAAGCAAGCAAAATAATTCCTTTCTCCATTCCTCCTCAGTTTTCATGCTCCTACATCTAGAACACATCTGGGAGCTAGTTCTCACAGCTATTTGGTGAAGGGTTTGTATAAACTGGGTCGCACACACAGGATTGCATCCAGATATCTATCCACTGAAGGGGGCGGGCAGAATCTGAATGTCCCACTCTGTCCTCTCCCTGTCAGGCCTCAGAGCTCATTCAAAATGTTTCCTTAAGTGTTGGGGCCCCCTGCTGAATGGAGTGGAATATGAGGGAGATTGTAGAAAATTGGCTGGAGGCATCTTCAGCTCCACTCATAGAAAGTTCCTCCACCCAAATCTCTGCAATCTCCCATCTCCTTCAGCCCTCATGCCACAGTCCATTCCTCTCAGCAGGGCCCCAACGTTAAGGGAGCATTTGGGGGGGGGGCGCTCTGGAGCTGACAGAGAGAGGTCAGGACAGGAAAATCAGCTTCTGGTCATGCTCTTCTGTGGGCAGATACCTGGATCCATCCCATAGTAAAACCAGCAGCCACCTGAGTAATAATGACTGCCCTTTTTTTCATCATCCAGTCATGGTGCTTGCTGTCATCTGATTCATACACAGGTGTATTGTGCATGTTCATCTGATTCATACACAGGTGTATGTGGAGGAATTTAGCACCTGAACCAGCTCTTCAGTGGTTCAGGTGCTAAAACAATGGCCAAACCACATTTTTGTATATTCACCAAAATCAGGTGAAACAGGCATCTATCAACTGGATTCTTTTTCAGAACCAAATAGTGACATGCATCAGTTAACAACTTTGTTTCCGAAATAATCATAGCAGAGAAATACAAGTACTCCTATCTGAGGTGCAGAAAATTAGGCCTATTGTAGTTAAAGATCAAAGTTTAGAAAGTAAAGTTGCAACTGAATGTAAATTTGGTTTATCTTTAGATTTTTCTAGAAGAAGGCTGGCAATGTAAATAAATTCAGATTTGTTTGAATTTCAACTATAGTGTTTAATTACATATGTCATAAGGTTTTCATAAATTTATACATTTTATGAAATAAAACTGTTTTTCTACAAAGGCACATGAATGTTAGTTTGCTTAGGGTGGAAGCGCTTGGAATTGCAGCCCACTAACAGAACTGTGTTGTTCATATTCTCTGGGGCTGCACCCAGGTTGTGGAACTCCCTGTCCCAAGAGTCTCCTTATCTATTCCTGCAGGGGTTTAATTTGTCTGGTTAGTTTTTAATTTAGGTGTTATCTGCCATTCTGTCTGTGTTTTAGGCTTTAATTGTTTTTTAATGTGGTGTTTGTTTTAAATTGTGTTTGATTTATATTGCTAGCTGCCTTGGACATCTATAGAGGGAAAGGCAGGGTATAACTAGATAAATTAATAAATATTGCAGCTGATATTCTGAGAAATTGTTTAGATAATGAATTATGTTGACGCTTACACCAGTTTTTATAGTTAGTGATATTTTACTTGTGTGATAATTTTAGCTTGGTCACCATTGCAAAACACTAAGCATTGAGACGACGCCAGAAAAAAAATGTAGCTAAGTAAGATCTTGTGGAGGAAAAAAACTAACAAAATAGAATTGTACAATAGTATCCTGTACTTCTGTGCATTGCCTTTCCAGAGATTGCTTTCTATTTTACTTCCTTATGTTCCTGATATTCCACAGTTTGAGGTCTATAGTTCTTACGCTCAAATTTGTTATTACTCTTGTGTATCGGCTCGTGCACCAGCTGCCTTTTACATCTGTGCACACGTTTACTTGACCTTTAGCTTTAGCCACAAATAGCTGGTGCAAGTGTGTGTTCCTCTAATTGAATAACGTGGTCACTATCAACTGTAGTCTTCTATATTAGAAAGACAGTAGGTGCCCATTACTGTCATTGACTACACTGCATCAGCCATATAAATAAGAATCGCCATGTCTCACTGCAGAATCGTATTACCGATGGTCTAAGGAATATAACAATTTTAAGAAAGATAAGTCCTGTTTTAAACTCTTGATTTCTAGTTCTGTCCTAATATTTGTAAGTATCTTAAGGCATATTCACACACCAATGAATTTCTGGGACATGTATGAGATCAAGGTTTTTATAATTTTACTGATGTTTTCTCATGGCTTTTTATCTATTCATGCAACCCTATATTAAAAGTGCTTCAATAGATTATGCCTCCATGAATTTTTTCATATGAGAAGTTGTTTTTTGCAATTATTTTTTCATGTATTTTGCATGATATTTTATTGTGAGATAACAGTGAACGTTGACATAACTAAAGAAAAATGCTTTTTAAAAAGGGTTTATACTCTGATGAATGAATAGAGCACTTACCAGGGATTTACGTGATTTTTTTAAACTATAAAAATGCACAACTGGATTTTTGATTCAGCATACTAGTCTGGAAAGCTATAAACGTCCAGGATGGCAGAACAATAAGCTATGGACATCTAATAATTTTCTTTCTGTTTCTTTAGGCACAGATTGGTAACTATGTTACAGTGCGGCATAACAACAGATACTACATGCCAGACAAAAATGTCACTTGCAGAAATTGTGATAAACGAGGTCATTTATCAAAAAATTGTCCTAACCCAAAGGTAGGTGTAGTATTCTGATTTGTCTCTAAAGAGAACAATTTATTCTGTCATTGTTAGCGGACAGCTCCCAGACTTTAAGGCTCTGATCAGAAATAATTGTGCTGGAGGGCCATTTTGAGAAGAGGTGAAAGGATGAAATCCCCCTCCTTTCTAAGTCTGGCAGCTGACAGGGCAGTTTGGTTCCAGGGATCATCACTTGCTGACTTCTTCAAAGTATTACCCTATACGAGGGGTTATTCAGGACAACATAAGCTGTTCTGGGTCAGACCAGGGTCCATCTAGTCCAGCATTCTGTTCCCACAGTGGCCAACCAGATGCCTCTGGGAAGCCCACAAGTAGGGCATGAGCACCTCCTTGCTCGTGTTCCCTAGCGACAGGCATTCAGGGGCATATTGCATGTAGTCAAAAAGGCATATTGCACCTAGCAGAATGGTGATTCCCTTGGGTGGCACACAGAGTAAATAGTTTTGAGTGTGTTCTGGAGTGATTTTAGCAATATGCCATGGGCATTCTCCACCCCACACAGGCACAGTGGCCCCATGCTGAGGATTCCCATGTGCTCAGTGAAGACCTGTTTCTCCCTTTCTCCCACCTAGTGCATGTGCACTAGGTGCACAGCATAAGGGACCTTGGGGAAATGGGAATCTGGGTGTGTCCCCATAGCTGCCTCCATCTCTCACTGTACCCAGTGTACACGCAAGTTACACAGCACAGATGTACGTAACTCCCATTTCCCCTGTCTACATGGGAGATGGGAAAAACAGGGCTTCATTGAGGCATCTGCACGCAGGTACAGAGCCCACAGTGGATCATGCCATAAATAAGTGATAAAGAAAGAATAGTGATGACCTCTCGTTGGAATGTGAGGATGTTATCCAATGAGTGAATATTTAAATGTGCTTAAGACTTGGGATATAGTTCAGTTGTATATTTATATTTTAGTATGCATATTCTCATTCTCAGATTCTGAGTCTCAGAGGGATTATCAGTTTAAACACAAACCTGTATTAAATTTCACCATGGGTATAATGTGCTCATGGAAGTCATTCCCCATCAGAAGGCATGCTGCTGCATTTTCTCCCGTTTGCCTAACTGTGCCTGAACTCCAAAGAGCCCATTCATTTCCACGGCGTTATTCTAAAAGATCCGAAGGACAGTGATAACTGGCTGTAAAATCAGCAATAAGATGCAGACCTTTTTTCAATTGCCCTTGATAAATTCCAGCCAGCAACAAGTCTAGCTTCTTACAGCAGGCTTTCACTACCACCCTTTGTCCACTTTGACCCTCAGGCTGATGCTGCACTGATTATCTAGTCAGGTTCTTCTCAGTGGACGCTGGCCTAGATGTTTCATGTACCGTGTGTGTGTATTGTAATAATAAATATATATATATATATATATATATATATATATAATTTCATTATAATATTTAAACCAAACCTTTCTATAAAAATAATCAAGAAACAGTAAAAAAAAAAACACATATCAGCAAAAGTTATAAAAACAGCTGTAGCAAACAAATCATTAAAAGCAAAACCCTTGAAAAGCCCACTAGAATAAAACCATCTTGCTGTTGTTCAGTTGTTAAGTCGTGTCCGACTCTTCGTGACCCCATGGACCATAGCATGCCAGGCCTTCCTGTCTTCCACTCTCTCCTGGAGCATGCTCAAGTTCATATTCATTGCATCGGTGATGCTATCTAGCCATCTCATCCTCTGCCGTCCCCTTCTCCTTTTGCCTTCAGTCTTTAGGGCTTGGTACTCCTCTCTTAGGAGGCAGCTCCAGATTTGGGGTACCATAACTAGAAAGGCCATATGAGTCACATATCATTGCAACAGGTTAATATTCCATTAAACAGGTAAACAAAACTTTAAACAATACCTTAGACTACAAGTGCTTCTTGTATACAATAGTATTTTTTTATATAACTATGGGTGCCCGTGAGCTAGCCAGCTTGCTAGTGCATGTGACATAATCACTTCCACTTGCCTCTTTCTGCCAGTGAGAGTGGCTAAATAAGCCAGGGACTTTCTGCCCTTGGCTCGATTAGTGTTACATCTGATCCTGGAATTCTGGCTTGTCTCTCTCCTGACAAGTCAGAATCATAATCCAGGCTTTGTTCTTGGGTTACAACTCCAGCGGGAGTTGGGGGAGAAAGAGAGACAACTAGAGTTCCTGGTTTGGATGCAATGTTAACCAAGCCAGGGTTGGAGAGTCCCTGGTTTATCCATTCCCGCTGACAAGAAAGCCAAGCACTAGCATGTTAGCTCACTCAAAGTGACTCAGAGTTTTAAAAAAAAAACACACACAAACTCAAGAGTTGCCACTATATGTGAACCCTCCCTGTCTGTAGCATCCAGCTGTTGCTTTGCCAATGGTGGGGGGACATGGAAAAGAGCTTTTGGAACAAAATGCTTTGGCGGGCTCACATTGACAAAGCAGTTGTTTTCTGGCTTAGGCTATTTAGGGATTTAAAAGGTCAAATTCAGCACCTTGAATTGAGCTCAAATAGTTGTCCAGTGAAGTTGGTAAAGGACTGAAGTGATGTCAGTTGAGCTACCAGATCCAGTCAGAACCCTGGTAGCTACATTCCAGTGGAAGCTTCTAGTCTTTCTTCAAGGGCAGCCCCACATAATACATTGCAGTAATCTAGCCTGGAGATGAAGAGAGCATGAATGACCAAGCCAAGGTCCCAAAAGGTTGGCATCCTGCTAAAATAGATCATTTTGTTTATCTTTCTGGCAGCTAGAAGGTAAAATCTAGCTCTGATTCTGATTCATGGCCTGTAGAACCACTTCTTTATAACCTCTGTGCAGTACCGTCTTCTACAGGCCATGAACCAGAACCATCTGGAAAGCTAAACTGGCCTAGAAGGCATTATAGTTTCCCTCCTAGGAGCACTGTTTTTCATACACATACATGCATGTGCCAGCAATGGTTGCCACTCTCACTGACTTTTTCTTTCATTTCCATCAAGAGCAGCAGTAGGCAGATACTTCTTTAAAAAGTATTTCCAACCATGAGAGATTCTACCCATTCCCATCTATTTTTCTTTAGTCAGTCACAATAGCTCTGTTATCTAGGCAAGTTGTTTTTCTGGGATCTTTAGGTTATTGCTCAAATTTAGTTTTAAAAGTGTATAAGGTGAACATTTCCCTCATAGGTGGCTGTTAACTTTGCTTCACTTTCTAAGCAAAAAACATACCACTTTTGCCTGTGACGTTCTGTGAAAGCTTTAATGAAAATGTTAGGAAACATTTCATTTCTTTATATAAAATACATATATTTCCATGATACCGTGTAAAAGGCAACTAATATATAAAATACAATTCCAATTAAAAATGAAAGCATCCCCAAAACACATTAAAATAACTATATGTAAACCGCTCACAAATATAAAGCTCAGTGGAAGGATTTTCAGTCTAATTGTCATTAAAAATTCTTTCAAGTTAATTTTTGTTTAACGTTCTGCCAAAATGAAAAAAAAATTTGAATGTCTCTTGGATGGCTATTTCATACTCTGGGTGCCACCACTTAGAAGACCCTGTCGCTGGTAGCCAGCTGCCTAACTTCTGGAGGCAAGCAAGGCCTTGGATGATCACTTCAGTAACTGGGCAGGCTCATTTGAGAGAGGCAGTCCTTGAAGAAGTCCTAAATTGGCCCAGGTTGTTGGTGTACATGATGTTTTTCATTTCTTTTGTGGGGCTGGAGATGCAGCACTTGCAATCATGATGCAGTCCCACAAAGTTCATAACAAAAACAGCAAAGTTAAATACAACACAATCTTTAAAAACCCACTTGCTAAAAGATTGACATTTAATATAGCAGATTAAGGGAGGGCGTAGCTACAGAGTGCTCCAGAATGCTGCAGCCAGGCTGTTGATGAGCCAGTTATTGGGAGCATATGACCCCACTGTTACAACAGCTTCACTGACTGCCAGGGTACAATTCAGAATTGCTCATTATCACTTCTAAAACCGCAAAATGGCTTGGGACTAGGTTATGTAAAGGATCTCCTTCTCCTGTGAATCCTTCTGATGTCTTTGGGAGACACCCTTCTCTATCTTCCGCCAACACTGAAGGTACATTCAGCAGGGACATGACAAAGGCCTTCTCAGAGTTAGTGCCTAGGCTTTGGACCTCTTCTTTGCAGGGAGGCTTGTTAAGCCCTCTCTCTGTGGACCTTCTGTCAATAAACAAAGGCCCTGTTCAGACCAAGGTGATTTGGTTTTCTTGACTGCTAGTTTTTTTTTGGGGGGGGGGGTACTTGTTTTTGTTTTGTCTTTTGCTCTGCTGTTTTTATCTGCTCTTGCTTCATTTGTGTTTAATTGTTTTGTTATTTGCTTTGTATTGTATTTATTACATTATTATTGTTAGCCTCCTTGGACACTCTTTATTTATATAAATTTAAATGGGATGTGGATCTTGTGCAAGGTGATTATATTTCTCTATGGACTTCAATAGGACCTCACAGTGGTTATCTTGTCTATTTCACTTAATTTGAATTCCACAGATGCCTCAGACATTTTTATTTAATTTGTGTTTCTTCCACAGAAAATTCCACCTTGTTGTCTTTGTGCACAAAGGGGTCACCTACAAAACAGCTGTCCTGCACGATTTTGTTTAAATTGTTGTTTGCCTGGACACTGCTCTAGAGAGTGCCTTGAAAGAATGTACTGGAAAAAACAATGTAACCGCTGTGATATGAGAGGCCATTATGCGGATGTGAGTACATTGTTAACAAAAGCTACCCCATGATTCTTTCTTTTTCTCTCTCTTCAGAATGACTTATGCTTGTCACAGTTTGGTGTGCTACTGTCTGCATTCCTAGTTATAGAATTGTGTGCCTCTTAGCATGCATTTATTTGCATGCACACAACAATTTATGTGTAAAATTAATGTTTTCTACATCTTCTTGAAGATACTATTTATGTGTGGATTGTTGATAAAAAAAAGGTAGAAATCCAATAGCATTGTGTGGTAAGTACTGGCATGCCAGATTTTTGCTTGTGTAACACTTCCTTTCTGAAATACATTTGAGTATTTACTTGAAAGACTTCGCATACTTTGTGCTTCCTTGTAATTCCTGACTTCAGTATGTGGAGTGATGCTTTTCCTTGATTGATTTTTTTTGTTAATTTTCAAGAACAGTCATTTTAAAAATAAACATTATAAAATTCATAAAGAATTGCTGACATTCAGTTAAATGTCAATACATTTTAATCATTATGTATATCTTTCAGATTTGAATACATTAAAAATGCAATTACCCTTCTTGAGCCTGTGCAGACTGGATAAAAATTTGGTGCAATAAAGACACAAACATGAACCTCTAGTTACAACAAGATTTTGTGTATACCTCACTAGCTTGAATTCTAATTTAGCATAGTGGCTTAAAGATGTCATGGATTGACCTGACATCGTTGTGCTACTCTTGCTGTTGTTTAAACACATACCGTGCTGGGATAGCTCAAGCTCCCTCCCTACTCTATATGAAACTTCAGAGGGAAAGTTGGTTGCCATGTGGAATTAAGCAGATTTCCCATAGAAACAACTTCGTACATTCTGTACTAATAAAAAAACTGAGCTAAAAAAAACCTGAGCTCAGCAATTTGTATACATTAGGCAGTCAAGCAAATATACATATATTTCCTTAGTGTGCGTAATTTCTTCTGATAGTCATAGGTGAGAGGGTAAGGTGCTGTGCAGGGCATTGAAGCTCCAGCCATGATTCTTGGAAATCTTACTCAAACCTCTTCTGGTTTCTAACATTTTACCTGGCACTTATTACCTGTACATTTTCAAACCTATCTTTACAGCCAGAAGAGCTAAAATATTTCTTTTTTTTAAAAAAAAAAGAGAAAGAGGGGGAAAAGCAGGCAAGCAAAAACAACATAGTTTGGGGTGTCTTTTGTACTCCCCTGTATTCCTCCTTCCTGGAGAGTTTTTAAAACTTCACTTTTATGCCAACCTGAAAATAGTGGCGCCCACTTTTAACAGCTTCCCAATTATGATTCTAAAACTGTTGCATGATATGTGTAGGAAGGCAGCCATTAATAGGAATATCGGAATCAAATGCTGCCGGAAGAATATAAAACTGTGTAGGCCAGAGTTTCCATTGCTCAGGAACCCAGCATTCCCCTCTGTGGAGACCAGCAAACACACGTCTGGCAAGTCTATATTTTCTAGACAGTGCCCCTTCCTAACTGTATTTATTTTGGAATAAGTCCATTTTATTTCAAGGGGACTCGTAGCATGGAATAAATGTTCCTTGGGTATTTTTGATAGTTTTGTCATTCATTTCCTAGCACTTTTTGCAAATGCCACTATTGAAGCTTCCCAGACTAGAATGATCATATCAAAATCTTTAATTGTAAGAAGTTATGATTTAGGATATTTGTATAATGAGATTTGCTTTAAGCCTAGTTCAGAAATTTAGAACTTGAGATATATAATCTTATATTTTAAAAGATCTATGCATAAGTTATTTTAGTGTAGTATTCATTCTATGACTTGGATCCAGAAGTGCTTTTCACAGGCTAATGGAACGCTGTTCTAGGCTAATGGAAAAGTGCTGTGTGGGAAAAGTGACCCTAAAGGCAGAGAAGTTCTTCCATGTGTGCAAGATCTTGTGCAAGACTTGTTCTCAAGGCTGTTTTAGCCCTCTAGCATTAATCTGCTGCAGCCTGTGTCTTCCTTATGAACTGTGTTTGTCATATTGTAACTCTCTTGCAGTGTGAGAAGTCTCCCACTAGCATTTGTGCAAGAGTTTACAGAACAGCATGAAGATGTTTTCTCCTTCTGTTCATGGTTCTTTGGATCCAAGCCTATGCACTTTATTTTTTTCAGCTGTGGATATGTAATTCATATTTTTTGTCCCAGTGTCTTTCCGTGAGAATCGCTTCTGATCACTTTTTGTAATTGGCTCTTGCGCGTTGCAGTTGTTTTTTCTTTTACTAATGTGGTCATTGGTGTATTCTGACATACAAGTGTTTGCAGGAGTGATGAGATGTAGCAGGCAAACTGAAATTTCTTTAAACTCCACCCCCCTCCCCTATATATATAATACTATTTCTGCCCTTCTCTTAGAAAGTTAAGAGCAGTGAACATGAGATTTCCAGTGGTCTCCCATCCAGGCACTGAACAGGTCTGAATTCCCTTAGCTACAGCAGTGCTACAGCAGATTATTTACTGGGCCTTTTCATTCTTTCTCACATCTGTTTCTTAACAGTGTGTTTGTTCTTTATTTCACTTTCCCCCAGTAGTTTCATAAAGCTTACCATGAATGTGAACTTTTTGACCAAAGATTAGTTTTTTACCCAGATCATGTATAGATGGAAAGGTTCAGTCCAGTCCATAGCAGGCACACTGCCTTTGTCCAAAAGGATCCCCGTAGTGCCTAACAGAGTAGGCACCTGTTTACCCCCCTCCATACTTGTGGCACTAAAGCGCACCAGGCTGGGGGGGGGTGCATGCCTCCTGTATCACTATCCAGTTCTCTTTCCCCCTTCCATTTGTTCAAAGTATGAGCATATTTCTTGACTGAATGGAGGGGAGAATGCTGGTTGGGGATACGGGAGGCCCATGCCATTCTCTGTAATGGCCTGATGTGCTGTGCCCATGT